>NC_064620.1:526047737-526371987 GCF_023898315.1 Schistocerca nitens
CTTCCTGGGACAATGCATTCACGGTGTTCTTATTTCAATTTCCAGGAGTGTAGTTAACAAAGTGTAGAGGGACAATGTTCAAAACATGACGAAAAATGCGTTCAGTAAATAGAGACAAGAACATCTATGACTGACATGTCATCTAAAGTCGACGTACAATTTTAAAATGTTAGAAATAAGGAAATAAAGTAATACAGAATGCTATGCTTGTAACGTACGTTGTTGTTCTGCATTGTTTAGCTCTGGTATTTACAGGGTCACAGAGAAAGCATCCTAAGTTTTGGAGGGAAAAGCCGTAATTGTAATGATCTGCACTACAACAGAAACAGGAAGCACAACTTAATGAGAAATAATGTAATTTGTTTTCCAGCTCACAAGCGACATTGAAGCAGATAGTTCCTGTGACTTAGTATGGGCAGAGATTATATTCGACAACCGGAATAAATTAATAACTGGCTCCTTTTACCGACCCCCGGTCTCAGACGAAACAGTTGCTGAACAGTTCAAAGAAAACTTGAGTCTCATCACAAATATGTAGCCAACTCATACAATTATAGTTGGCAGTGACTTCAATCTACCTTCCGTTTGTTGACAAAAATACATTTTTAGACCCTATTGTAGATAGAAAACAACTTACGTAATTGTTCTAAATGCTTTTTTAAAATTATTTTGAACGATTTGTTCACGAGGCCATTCAAATTGTAAATGGTTACGAAAACACACTTGACCTCTTAGCCACAAATAATCCTGAGCATCACAACGGATACGGAATTAGTGAACACACAGTTGTAGCGAGGCTCAATTCCGTAACAAAGAAATTCCCCAAAACTAAACACGAAATATCTGTTTATAAAAGCAACCAAGAATTCGGTTGACGTCGTTCTAAGAGACAGTCTCCAATCCTTCCAAACCCTGTAAGCGAAGACCATATGTGGCTAAGTTCGAAGAAGTAGTATCAACAGCACTCGAGAGATTCATACCAAATACATTAGTAAGAAATGGAACTGATCCCCATGGTACACAAAACACGACAGTTTTACTGAAGCTCGAAATTTGGTGCGGTTTTTTAATGCGAGATGCATTTAATAGTTTCCACAACGAAACTCTCTCTAGAAATGTGGCGGAAAATCCAAAGAGATTCTGGTTCTATGTTCAGTAAACCAGCGGAAAGGCTCAGTGAGAGAAGTGAAGGAGGAGGAAAAAAATGGTTCAAATAGCTCTGAGCACTATGGGACTCAACATCTTAGGTCATAAGTCCCCTAGAACTTAGAACTACTTAAACCTAACTAACCTAAGGACACCACACACACCCATGCCCGAGGCAGGATTCGAACCTGCGACCGTAGCAGTCCCGCGGTTCCGGACTGCAGCGCCAGAACCGCTAGACCACCGCGGCCGGCGAAGGAGGAGGAGGAGGAGGAGGAAGAGGAGGAGGGGGGAGACAAGGGACCCAACCCTTCGGAGCAGGTAAAATCGTGGCAAATGTCCGGCGTGGCAAATGTCCGCACACCGCTCGCCTCGCACAGGCCACCCAGGGAAGCAATCCAACATGCATAGGAATCAAGTGAAGAGCATTTTGAGCTCTCAGTGCAGAACGGTTCAAATGGCTCTAAGCACTATGGGACTTAACATCTGAGGTCATCAGTCCCCTAGACTTCGAACTACTTACACCTAACTAACCTAAGGACATGACACACATCCATGCCCGAGGCAGGAGTCGAACCTGCGACCGTAGCACAGTGCGGTTCCGGACTGAAGCGCTTAGAACCGCATGGCCACAGCGGCTGGCTCTCAGTACAAATACTCTCATTACAATACCCTTATTCGGCCTGTTACCATCGTGCAATGACATAAAACATTAATAAAATTGATGAAAATGAGTGGCGACATGCAAAAGAGGGCATGGAACCTCTCAAAGCAATTTTGAGCGCTTATGCTTCTTCTGCTTCTTGACCTTTCGTCAAACTTCTTAAAAATACTTGAGGTTTCTGAGTGGTTACCTGTTTTCAGAATATCAGTTTTTTTTTCCAGAGAAACTTCAACTGATTTTTCAAAAGCTTCTGGTTTTTCTGAGATTCAGCACGAAATTTCCTGAGAAAATTGATGAACATGTCTTTACGATGAGTAACATTTACCGTAATGCTTTCACTTGACCTATCGCTCTCACTGGTAACGGGTGACAGTGCCTGCTGAGGCAGTGTTGTGACTATCACTTGATAGTGATTGTGACTATCACCTCTGAGCGAGGCTCGTCCGTGACGTTACTTCTTTTGTACTGCCAAATGTGAAGTATACTGCATTCATACTAATCTTTCATCACGTATTTCTGACAAATGATCATAATCTTCATTTCTCCCTTGAGAGCAGCGTGCAGCTCTACTTCTAATTACAACAGTCTTATCTCTCATTTCTCAACTTAGTAAATGTCACCGACAGTAGTTACACCATATACCACTTGTTAGTTCCTAGTCTAAAATCTGAAAACTGTGCTGCCCTTTGTAATAAAGGTACACAAAGCTATGTGTCTCCCTGTGCCATAACAGAGATTACTTCTGCCTAGCGAAAGATTTTTGATGACCACTTCGCTACGGGATGCTACGCAGACACCACCTAGTTACGACTCCGACACCGTAGTCTGTGCTTTTGTAGTCTCTTCTCTGTTAGCACTGTGATAGCTGCATTCTGTTTCTTGCTGCGTTACTTGTGTTGAGTCCGTTCAGTCGGAGAAATGCAAGTTAAGTAAATCTTCCGTTTGTTGTGTTATCTTCCTCGCTAATTATTTCTGCTCCTGTCCAGCTTTCCTACAGTGACAGTTGCCGCACCACAGTGTAGCCTGCCCCTCCTCACCATTGTCAACGAAGTTATACACAGCATGCACCAATATAACATGCATTGAATTCACTGCCTAAATCTATACTGTAATACCGTCACTAATCAACACTGTATATTGAACAACAATTAACACTGTCACAGATAACAATCTGTAGTTCGCTAAGAATCAATGCTCTACAGTTCACAACGTCTATAATTGCTTCATAATTGCACAATGACGCTCTTCATGCTATTCAAAGTCACGAAGTTACTGTTCATACCAGTTCACTGTTAATACCCATTCACTGTTCGTTTATCACTTTGGACACAGTCCACAAAAGTCATATACAGTCGAGGACAAAACGAGCGAGACCACTCCCCTTTTCGTTATGCTAATCCGCACAGCTGTAAAGTCTGCTACACAGCATAACAGGCAAAGCGACGAAGTGCTACCAACATAGTATGCACAGGCATGAAATTGAAAAACTATCCGAATTTTGTCAGAAAGTTTTGAACCATGTGTAAGACTATATTAATACTGATTAGTGTGTTAACCACAACACCTAAATATAAGATATAAATGAAAGAAGAAATTCTAATTAGTATGAACTGTACTAATAAAAATGAATTTCAGCTTATCGAGATAACATAACTGTTTTAGTAAGACAAAGTACCCCAGATCGTTCGAATTAGCAAAATATTATGCGCATTCGGCCCCGAAATGGTCTGTGTCAACGTTCAGGCCAGTCATACTGGATTACCGTTGCTGACCTACCATGAAAGTGTGCAAATTTAGCAATGAGTGAAGATTCATAACGAAATTCAGTTAAAAATCATTCAGTGCCACACTTAAGTCAATTCAATTATTGACAGAAGCGGAAAAAGCAGGCAGTAGCATGTATGAAATTCTACAAGAGTTTCATATCGACATCCACAGGGCGCCGGTACAGAATAAAGGCAGCAATAAAACGTATTGGGGGCACGAGAATTTCTTAAAATTCCTTTACTGATAGTCTATCTGCCCCCATCGAGATTAGAATCGGAAACAAACCAGACCTCCCTTGAAGTAGCAAACACCTTTCACTACGCTAGCAGACAACCCAGGCAAACAGCACTCTATTATTACCCCAGACATGAATAAGCCGGCAATTTGGTAATGAAAATGGCAAAATGATCTGCATTTTCTGTTACATAGAGTTTTCTGGACTCAAAAACATGATTTTTCTACCTTTATGTCATCGCTTATGTGATAATCATTCGGGATGTTTATCGAAATAACAAAAAACTGTTATTAGTGAGTAAATTTAGTAAGATAATTCTGCACCACCCCAGGAAATAAACGGAGACGTAGCTGCCAAACGTATTATACTATGTTTCGAATTCTCCATTAGCCGTGCCACAGCCAGAAAATGTTCATTAGCCGAAGTGTTCCTTAACGTAGCTAGTAATGGGAATGCTCGCACATTTAAAACGCGGTGGCATTAATAGTGGGATCTGAATTACCACGTGTATAGACAAATGGATTTTATTTGCATTCCTTTAAACGTGATTTGGATCGAAAGCGTAGCTACGATTAGTATGCTGATGTATCGACTGCAACTGGAACATTTCCAATAAAGAGTAGGGGAAATTATTGTGCGGCCCTAATCTTCAGTAACTGTGGTAACTATCTTCGTTGTTAGGATTCCGTTACGTAAATCGATAAAAATGGAACTAATCTCACTTTCTTGACCGTCCATCTGTCCACCCACCCTTAAAACCCGTTTACCTCAAGTACGGGTAGACATAATAAGTGGAAACGTATCGCACTTCCTGCGGTTGAAACGTCCCCTTAGAAAATTGTACAAGACTGTGCTTAAACTGACACACAATATTTTTGGCGCAACGCAATCTGACTTTCAATAATCCCTACAAGAGAATGGCCCTGACTAAATTAACGTATACGTTTCACAAATCACTTATCTCACAAAAATCTTCGTTACTCGAACTACTGCAATACAGCGAGCGCCACAACTGCCAGCTAAATAAAAGATTCAAACTACAGAAGCCACTAACTACTGATAGGCATAGTTAGCAAATGAAAGATTTTAATAGAGAACAAACAATGTATTTACCTTAATAGTCATAATATATATATCAGTTCATGACATCCATTCTTACAAATGTACTGTTTCTGATGGACACACCTCCAGATTATCCATTCTCAAAAATCCGCCATCTCACTTCCCCACATCCACCACCGCTGGCGGCTCACCTCCAACTGCGCAACGCTTCGCGCTGTTCACATCCAGCTGCCCAACACTACAATGGCAGACAACAATGCAAACTAGCCACAGACTGCACACAGCACAGCCAGTGATTTTCGTACCGAGCGCTACGTGGCGTTACCAATAAGAAAACCTGTGCTACAGACTTTAAAGCTGTGCGGATCAGCAGAACGAAAAGGTGAGGGGTCTCACTCGTTTTGCCCACGACAGTACATGCAAAATCATATCCGCAAGGGATACCATGCGCAACATTCCGAGAGTTTTGGCCAATTAGAAACCAGGAAAAGCAATACTGCCGTATAGCGCCGTGATACAATCAACTACTGAAGGGCGAGGAGACAGAGTGCAGGTGTAGAAGCTGAGCTTGGCCAGGATGGATGAAGATTACCATTGGGAGCGATTTTTTGAAATTAATAGCAGAATATAAATTCTGATATACTATTAAGTATTTGGGATACAAAAGGCTTGCCCATTTCGCATTGAGATTATGCCTGCCAGCATAGGTGAGAGAAGGCAGTTCACGCAGAAATTAGGTAGTGGGTGGTCAAAAAGAACTGTCAGAGACTAAGCCATCTGCTCTGTAGAAACCTGGGAGGCTAGAGAGACAAGTAGGCGGCACAAAGCTGTGTATCGGAGATGGAGTGCAAGATAAGAATCAGATTATGCTGTGCACGCCGAGACATGGACAGCAAGTACCACATGGCGCCTTTTTCATGCCTGCTATTGGCTAGCCTATACACATGCGTGGCTGGTCTTGTAAGCAAAGTACTGGAAAGCATGGTGTGATGCTGATACCATTGTTCCACCAGGTGCGTAGGCTCAGAGGATACACTTCTGACGCTTCTTTGAACAGAATACGCATAAAATTTAGTATCAGAATCCCGAGATATTCCTAGAATGTTGTAATGTAATAAAATAAAAATTATTTGTGACTCTTTTTTATGCCATCAGTCTAATGCAATAGAATGAACATGACCCGTGACTTATATAAAAAAGAAACACAAATTATTGCAATGGCTCAGCATAAAAGAGAAAGAACTAATGTAGGAATATTATTAACAGTGTAATATGTTTTTTAATTTATCCCGTCGTGTATAAGCACTCTGTAAACTAGCTCAGTTCGCAGGGTAGTTACGTAATAGTCGATAATTAACTGTCCTATTCTTATTCACCCAACGCTACAGATATTATTCCAGGCTCGTGAGAAGTAGTGTGCTTATTGCACCAGAGAACATATACCAAGTCTGTTCGATGTACACTGCTGCAATACGTAACTTAACCTCGTGGTTTAGTCTCGATTCCCCAATATCAGATAACAAGAGTAGCATCCACAAATGAAATCCTATAATGGAACTGGAATCCTGTGACCAGACCTTTTCTACCTGGGATGTTTTCTCGTTACATAAAGAAAATCTGTAAGTAAAATTGTTAAATTATTAGTAGCTGCCTCCGGTCTCGTAGCATCTCAAATGAAGTTAGTTGTCCTGACCAAAGTCATGTCTCGTAGATGAGCAAAAAGAAAAATGTTAAAGAGTTTTCTAAGATGGCGCCTAACAATGAAAATTCTTTGTTAAGGCCCATATCTACTTAAGACAATCCAGGTATCAGACTACAATTGATTGACCACGAACAGAAATTCTTTTGACAAAATAACCATTACATTTTTCGGGTTTTAAGTACAACTTACATTATCAGCTGGTACAGCAAGATGAGCTTTTCACAACAACGTCCTCTTAGGTCCGAACCCAAGCAGATAAGAGATAGAGAATGTACGATATATGAGGATAATGAAAGGGTAATACTGTACATAAAGAGAGATGCCGCCTACAGGAAAATTAAAGAGAGCCTTGGAGAAAAGAGAACCACCTGTATGAATATCGAGAGCTCAGAGGGAAAACCAGTCCTTAGCAAAGAAGGGAAAGCAGAAAGTGGAAGAGATAAATAAAGGGTCCATACAAGGGCGATGTAGTTGAGGGGAATGTTACGGAAATGGAAGAGGAAGCAGATGAAGATGAGATGGGAGATGTGATACTGCGTGAAGAATTTGACAAAGCATTGAACGCTCTGAACGAAACAAGGCCCCAGGAGCAGACAACATTCCGTTAGAGCTATTGATACTCTTGGGAGAGCTAGCCATGACAAAACTCTTCCATCTGGTGATAAATATATATGAGACAGGCGAAATACCATCAGACTTCAAGAAGAATATAATAATTCCAATTCCAAATAAAGCAGCTGATGACAGGTGTGAGAATTACCGAATAATCAGTTTAATAAGTCACGGATGCAAAATACTAACACGAATTCTATACAGACGAATGGAAAAACTGGTAGAAGCCAACCTCAGGGAGATCCGTTTGGATTCCATAGAAATGTAGGAGGATGCGAGGCTATACTGACCGTAAGACTTATCTTCGAAGAGAAGTTAAGGAAAGACAACCTACATTTATAGCATTCCTAGACTTAGAGGAAGCGTTTGACAATGATGACTGGAATACTCTCTTTCAAATGCTGAAGGTGGCAGGGGTAAAATACAGAGAGCGAAAGACTATTTATAATTAGTACAGGAATCAGTGGGCAGTTTTAAGAGTCGAAGGGCACGAAAGCGAAGCAGTGGTTGGGAAGGGAATGAGACAGGGTTGTAGCCTGTTCCCGATTATTCAATCTGTATATTGAGCAAGCAGTGAAGGAAACAAAAGAAAAAATTTGGAGTAGGAATTAAAATCCACGGAGAAGAGATTGGCTTGCTCAGGGCATAGCTCCGTGACGTAGCAAAATCGGCGCAGAAATTGGCGCCAAGGATCTCCATTGGTGGACTAGTAGTGCGCCGGCAATGGAGTGGAATTTTCCACCGGTTTTCGAGTTGCTGATTGGAACGTTTAACTACGGCCACTGTCGTGGGGTCGGGAATGTTCTGTGTTCGGCTTGTACTGGTGCTCTTGAGAGGGTCTACTCTCGCCTTTCGGTCGGAGTAGGTTACAAGACTGAGCTCTCGCTGCTCTGGACAGCCTGCCTTCCGTTGACCGTCTAATATACTTTTATTTGATTTTAACTGTTTGACAAAGTTGCTGAAGTTTTGACTTCAACGTAACTTTCCGAGTACAGCTGGCAATTGAGCGTTCTGCGTACAAGCGGCCTATGTTGTCTGTCTTGGGCAGTTTTGGCTAAAGTTGACTGTATCGGAGTTACTGTGTGACTTCGCTTGTTAAAATCAATCACTGTACCATCAGTGATTGTATGGCGGGCCTTCTTCGTCTCCCTCAGAGGCGTATTTGTGTTGCTAGGATGTCTTTAGTCTGGAAGAACCAGACCAGGAGAATTTGTTTCGGGCTATACTCACGACATTATCATCTCTACGATGGGACGTTGAAGCAACCAGCCATCGCCTCCGGTATGCCAGATCGTGTCCTTGCACTTAAGAAGACAGCTTGGTAATGTACATCCGCAGCACCGGCAAAGCAGGCAGTTTTGCTAGGTGATAATCAGAGCTCAGCAGAGTGCGCCTGTTCGTCTTTTCTAACTTTGTTCTGTCTTGGGTGTTCATTGTCTGAGTTATCACTACTGTAGCAGCAATTAATGCTGGATTGGCTGGGCGTTTCTCTTAAGATTTGAGTTGCAAGGAATTGGCTCCACATACCACTTGGTCATAAATGTCACAATCTAGTTTATGGACAATTTCACCTTTATTTGAGTATCCAAACTGATGTATTGTAAATGTTTCGTGTGTTTTGTTTATTATTTTGAGTTTAGTCATAATAAATCAAATTGTTATTGTGGACGGAACTTTCATTCTGTTAATCGGTGGAGCAACCCTTTCATTTCTCACTACGTTAATGAAACTTTCCTTAGTTTCTATCCAATTAAATTATTGCAGGTGCCAAACTCTTTTCTACTCCACTTGCAGAGTCGATTACAGTCAGTTGGCGTTTCTTCTTAATCCATGTGCAACAGCAAAAGTAGGAGTTAGAAAAGGGGAGGCTTAAACCATCATTTCCATATGAAGATTTGAGAAGAATTTAGTGTTAAATACACTGCTAGCCCCGGCACCTCGCAAGATGGACATCGACAAAAGCAAAACAATGATAATGGAATATAAATGAATTAAATCAGGTGATGCTGAGGGAATGAGATTAGGAAATGTGACACTTAAAGTAGTAGACGAGTTTTGCTATTTGGGGAGCAAAACAACTGAAGATGATCGAAGTAGGGATGATATAAAATGTAGACTGGCAATGGCAAGAAAAGCGTTTCTAAAGAAGAGAAATTTGTGAACATTGAGTATAGATTTAAGTGGCAGAAAGTTCTTTCTGAAAGTGTTTGTATGGAGTGTAGCCATGTATGTAAGTGAAACATGGAAGATAAACAGTTCTAAGATAAGTCTTAGGGTCAGTATAGCCTCGCATCCTCCTAAATTTCTACGGAATCCAAACGGATCTTCCCCGACGTTGGCTTCTACCAGTTTTTCCATTCGTCTGTGTAGAATTCGTGTTAGTATTTAGAACTGTGACTTATTAAACTGATTATTCGGTAATTCTCACACCTGTCATCAGCTGCTTTCTCTGGAATTGGAATTATTATATTCTTCTTGAAGTATGAGGGTATTTCCCCTATCTCCTATATATTTCTCACCAGATGGAAGAGTTTTGTCTTGGCTGGCTCTCCCAAGAGTATCAGTAGTTCTAAAGGAATGTTGTCTGCTCCCGGGTCCTTGTTTCGACTCAGAGCTTTCAATGCTTTGTCAGATTCTTCACGCAATATCATATCTCCCATCTATTCTTCATCTACTTCCTCTTTCATTTCCGTAATTTTGTCCTCAACTACATCGTCCTTATATAGACCCTCTATATACCTCTTTCACTTTCTGCTTTCCCTTATTTGCGTAGGACTGGTTTTCCCTCTGAGCTCTCGATATTCATACAGGTGGTTCTCTTTTAACCAAGGATCTCTTTAATTTTCCCGTAGGCGGCATCTCTCTTTATGTATAGTATTACCCTTTAATTACCCTCATATACTTTCTCTATCTTTTCATATTCTGCTTTTGACGTCTGACATGTGGTGCTACAGATGATTGCTGAAGTTTAGGTGGTAGATCACGTAACTAATGAGGACGTACTGAATGTAACTGGGGAGAAGAGGAATTTGTGGCACAACTTGAGTGCAAGAAGGGATAGGTTGATAGGACATGTTCTGAGGCGTCAATGGATCACTAATTTAGTATTGGAGGGAAGCGTGGGAGGTAAAAAGAGACCAGGAGATGAATACACTAAGCAAATTAAGGAGGATGTACATTGCAGTAGTTACTCGGAGATGAAGAAGGAAGAGGCTTGCACAGGATAGACTAGCATGGAGAGGTGCAACAAACCAGTTTTTTTGTACTGAAGACCACTGAAGACCTCAACAACAACAATAGCGAATACTCTGTTCAAGAGTCACAAGAAGAGGAGGTATACTTTGAAAACGCCGGCTGAATCGGGAAGATTTCATTTAGATTACATCATGGGTAGACAGAGATTCCGAAACCAGATACTGCATTGTAAGACGTACCCAGGAGTAGGTACAGACTCACATCATAATGTAGTAGTGATGAAGAGTAGGCTGAAGTTTAAGAGATTAGTCGGAAAAATCAATACGCAGAGAAGTGGGATACGGGAGTACTAAGAAATGAAGAGGTATGCTGGAGCTCTCTAAGGCTATAGATATAGCAATAAGGAATAGCTCTGTAGGCAGTACAGTTGAAGAGGAATGAACATCTCTAAAAATGGTAACGGCAGAAGTAGGAAACAAAAACATAGGATCAAAGAACGTAACAGCGAAACAAGCATAGGAACGGAAGAAATACTCCAGTTCATCGATGAAAGAATGAAGCACAAAAATGTTCAGGGAAGTTCTGGAACATAGAAATACAAGTCGCTGTGGGCAGGAAAACTAAGACGAAATGGCTGCATTAAAAATGTGAAAGAATTGAAAAAGATATTGTTGGAAGGACTGACTCAACATAGAGGAAAGTCAAAGCCATCGGTGAAATTAAAAGCAAGGGTGTTAACATTAAGACTGCAATTGGAATTCCACTGTTAAATGCAGACAAGAGAGCGAATAGGTGGAAGGGGAATTCAATGAAGGGCGCTATAGGGGTTGGGGGTGGGGGAGGTCTTTTGTCTAATGTGATATAAGAAGAAGCAAGAGTGGATTTAGAAGAGGCATGGGATCCAGTATTAGAATCAGAGTTTAAAAGAGCTTTGGAGGAGTCAAATGGAGCAAGATGATGAAATTCTGAGAAAAATAGATATAAGCAATAAGGAAAGATTGGTAATGTATACTGTGGGCAAGTACTAAAAGGAATAAAGGAAGTGAGAGAAAGAACTAAATGCCCGGTCGTATTAAAGACGGCGCAAGAGTGGGATGCATAGTCTTTCACCGCCTACTGTTCTTCAATCTATACAACGAAGAAGCTGTGACAAAAATAAAAGAAGATTCAAGAGCGGGACTGAGAGAGGATATGACTGACAAGATACTGTGATGACATTCTTATCCTCAGTGTAGGTGAAGATGAATTACAAAATCTTTTGAACGTAATGAACAGTGTAATGAGTTCAGAAAATGGATTGTTAGCAACCAGAAGAAAGATGAAAGTAATTAGATGCAGCAGAAATTAAAATAGCGACAAACTTAATATCAGAATCGCTGAACACAAAGTATATAAAGTTAAAGACCTCTGTTACCATGGAAGCAATACATTCTGTGACGGATGAAGCGAAGAGAGCGCAAAAAGCAGACTAGGACAGGCAGGTAGGGCATATTCAGTCGAAAGAAGTCTTCTAGTATCAAACATACTCCTTAATTTGAGGAAGAAATTAATGAGAATGTACGTTTGGAGCACAGAACCGTGTGGTAGTGAATTACGGACCGTGGGAAAACTGGAGCAAAAGAGAATCGAAGCACTCGAGTCGTGCTGCTAGAGGTGAATGCTGGAAATTAGATGGGCTGATTCGGGAAAGAATGAGGTGGTTTTCCTCAGAATCGGCGAAGAAAGGGATGTATGGGAAATACTAACAAGAAGGGACAAGATAGGAGGACATGTGTTAAGAAACCAGGGAATAACTTTCGTGTTATTGGAGGGAGCCGTAGAGTAAAAACCGTAGGGGAGAACAGAGACCGGAATACGTACAAATTATTCCATTCCGTCTTGGCATGGTCGTACACTAACCTTCTACTGCTACTAATTAAGGAAAACGGTCGTATGTTGCTGAACGACGCGTTTCGTCTGGATGGGACATCATCAAGCCATGTAAAAAAACTCAGGAATTTTCTGCAAAAAAAAAAAATCAGTAAAGACTGTATGATAATGAATAAAACGTACTAAAAAGCAACCGCACGGTGACAACAACAGGCGTAGCTGCGCAGAACAGGACTTCGCGCGCTGACTGAAAACGGCCCACATTAAAATGGACGCTAAGGCCCGTGCTTGTTAACATAGTGCATACACCTGCATGATATGCGCTGCTATGCCTGCCGTCGCCTCCATGCTGTTGCCTTTTAGTACCTTTTATTCCGTATCATACCTTCTTGACGGATGCTGTTTGGCAGAAAATTTCTGATTTTTTAACATAGCTTGATTATACCCTATCGCGTCGCTCTTGAGTTAATAAAGAATCTTGCGCAACCTACGACTGTAATCTAAATACTGAAAAACATACAACAAATAACTGAAGACGTTGGGTGTGGTGCTACTATCAGATGGAGAGGTTAGTACAGGAGAGTAATTCGTGGCGGACCGCATCAGACCAATCAGAAGACTGGAAGAAAAGGAAGACTAATGTTGATGGTGTTAGGACAGCAACCAGCCACAAATTTACTTTCAGTTCCTTTATTCAGAGGGTACCGTTACCGGTTTCG
Organism: Schistocerca nitens; assembly: GCF_023898315.1. Classification (NCBI taxonomy): domain Eukaryota; kingdom Metazoa; phylum Arthropoda; class Insecta; order Orthoptera; family Acrididae; genus Schistocerca; species Schistocerca nitens. Next base: position 526,060,709 of record NC_064620.1, read on the forward strand.
AATCGTTGTGATTCATCTTCAGACTGTTTACACGCATTCATTATGACATGTGGTGTGTTTTTTACAGATTAATTGTCCTAAAATATAAATAATACATAATTATAAGTACGCCATACACAAATGGTTGCGTTACAGATCTTCCTTGCATGTGACTTACGTGAAATGTCGGTTTGGAGTATTTGTTTTCATAACATTCGTCCAACAGATGTGAATACATTCCCACTGCATTCTTGTTGTCGCACACGTAAATTTTTCTCACTGAGCACTTTAGATTTGTCACCGAGAAGATTTCTACTATGCACCACATGTTTCGATACATACAAGGAGCTTACAAACATATGAGTATCAAAGATGCTATGATATATCGTAACATTTGAAAATGTCCTATGTTTGGAAAGGATCATATATTCACTTATGCAACCGAAATGTCTTTTACACTAGTACAGAGACATTGATTTTTTGAGTTGATACTGCTACATTAATTACATTTATTTAGTACTGTGTAGGTAAAATAGTACATTATTTAATTACATTTCCATCATGAGAACTATAGTAACATATAAATTTGCTACTTGATCTGCAGATGGGCGTATTAACATTATTTGCTTTGGAGGTTGGAAAATAATTTTTGGAAATTTTTCAGGACAGGGGTGTTAGCTAACTCTGTTTGTTAAGGATATAGTCTGGGGTGCTATTTTTGTGTGAGTGTAATTCCGTTTCTTCTTTTCAGGGACAAATCTAAAGTGTTCAGTGAGAAAAATTTACGTGTGCAACTATAAGAAAGCAGTGGGAATGTATTCACATCTGTTGGACGAATGTTATGAAAACAAACACTCCAAACCGACATTTCACGGAAGTCACATGCAACGAAAATCTGTAACGCAAAAAAATGGCTCTGAGCACTATGGGACTTAACTGCTGTGGTCATCAGTCCCCTAGAACTTAGAACTACTTAAACCTAACTAACCTAAGGACATCACACACATCCACGCCCGAGGCAGGATTCGAACCTGCGACCGTAGCGGTCACGCGGTTCCAGACTGTAGCGCCTTTAACCGCTTGGCCACACCGGCCGGCATCTGTAACGCAACCATCTGTTCAAAATGGTTCAAATGGCTCTGAGCACTATGGGACTTAACTTCTGAGATCATCAGTCACCTAGAACTTACAACTAATTAAACCTAACTAACCTAAGGACATCACACACATCCATGCCCGAAGCAGGATTCGAACCTGCGACCGTAGCGGTCTCGCGGTTCCAGACTGTAGCGCCTAGAACCGCACGGCCACCCCGGCCGGCCAACCATCTGTGTTTGGCGTATTTATAACTATGTATTATTTATATTTTAGGACAATTAATCTGTAAAAAAAACACACCACATGTCAAAAGGAAAGCGTGTAAACCGTCTGAAGATGAATCACAACGAGTCGAAACCGGTAACGGTACCCTTTGAATAGAGGAACTGAAAGTGAATTTGTGGCTGGTTGCTGTCCTAACACCATCAACATTTGTGTTCAAATAATAGCCACGGTCTCCATCATGTTATCATATGACAAAATTGCAGAGAAGAAAGAGTTTCCTATATTGCAAAAATATTTAGTCAAAACTAAAGATCACACGGCAGAGCGGAGTGTGTAGGGCGGGTAAGTTCATCGCATCGGTTGATGGCGCTACTGCTGCTTACACAGGACAGGTGACGGATTGGTAGATGGCATTCACTAACGTGCAGTGTGTGGCAACGTCCACACCGGAAGCTTGCCCGGTGACGTCACGATCGGCTCAGTTCGGTGATTTACGCCGATCGATGGCAACTATATCTGTTTTCATCCGAACGCGCAGCAGGATATGATGAGCAATTGTATAGTCATTAATACCGTTTGCAGGGGAGGAAAATTCGAGAGCTGAATTTATGGCCCGTTTATGATTAATGCAGCCTGGGGATATAAATCTGCGAGCGTTCTCCAACTGCGAGGCGAACCCTCGCCGATGTGGAGGAGTCTGCCGCAGGGACGGAGGAGAGGAGGAGCTTCGAGTTGTAGGCGCAGTTAGGTGCGGGTCAATAGCGACCAGTCCTCAACCGACAGCGTCCGTGCGGCAAAGTCAACAAAAGCTTAGAAAAAGACTCTGAATAATGCAGGGCACGTAATGAAATACAGCACGCTGTTTCGGACTCGTATATACAAAACTCGCGAGTACGCCGCTGGACTGTTTGTTGAACTCGCACAGGGTTGTCGGAAATATATCACCCGTCAGCAAACATGCTATATACAGATACACATTCTCATCATTTCTGAATGACTGTAACATCCACCGTCCGTCCTAGTTTGTGCTTCCAGGGTTTCAAATACTGTACAGCTTTATCGTTTGAAAATGATGCAAGGCTCCCGTTATCTCTACATTACTGGCCATTAAAATTGCTACACCACGAAGATGACGTGCTACAGACGTGAAATTTAATCGACAGGAAGAAAATGCTGTGATATGCAAATGATTTGCTTTTCAGAGCATTCACACAAGGTTGGCGTGATGACTGGGTGTTGTGTGATGTCCTTAGGTTAATTAGGTTTAAGTAGTTCTAAGTTCTAGGGGACTGATGACCATAGCTGTTAAGTCCCATAGTTCTCAGAGCCATTCACACAAGGTTGGCGCCAGTGGCGACACCTACAACGTGCTGACATGAGGAAAGTTTCCAACCGATTTCTCATACACAGCAGTTGACCGGCGTTGCCTGGTGAAACGTTGTGATTCCTCGTGTAAGGAGGAGAAATGCGTACCAACAAGTTTCCGACTTTGATAAAGGTCGGATTGTAGCCTATCACGATTGCGGTTTATCGTATCGCGACATTGCTGCTTACGTTGGTCGAGATCCAATGACTGTTAGCAGAATATGGCATCCCTGGGTTCAGGAGGGTAATACGGAACGCCGTGCTGGATCCCAACGGCCTCGTATCACTTGCAGTCGAGATGACAGGCATCTTATCCGCATGGCTGTAACGGATCGTGCAGCCACGTCTCGTTCCCTGAGTCAACAGATGTGAACGTTTGCAAGACAACAACCATCTGCACGAACAGTTCGATGACGTTTGCAGCAGCATGGACTATCAGCTCGGAGCTCGGATGTTTACAGCATCATGATGGTCGCATCCGTGTTTGGCGACATCGCGGTGAACTCACATTGGAAGCGTGTATTCAGCATTGCCCTACTGGCGTATCACCCGGCGTGATGGTATGGGGTACCATTGGTTACACGTCTCGGTCACCTCTTCTTCGCACTGACGGCACTTTGAACAGCGGACGTTACATTTCAGATGTGTTACGACCCTTGGATCTACCCTACATTCGATCCCTGCGAAACCCTACATTTCAGCAGAATAATACACGACCGCATGTTGCAGGTCCTGTACGGACCTTTCTGGATACAGAAAATGTGCGACTGCTGCCCTGGCTAGCACATTCTCCAGATATATCATCAATTTAAAACGTCTGGTCAATGGTGGCCGAGCAACTGGCTCGTCACAATACGCCAGTCACTACTCGTGATGAAATGTGGTATCGTGTTGAAGCTGCATGGACAGTTGTACCTGTACACGCCATCCAAGCTCTGTGTGACTCAATGCCCAGGCATATCAAGGCCGTTATTACGGCCAGAGATGGTAGTTCTGGATACTGATTTCTCAGGATCTATGCACCCAGATTGCGTGAAAATGTAATGACATGTCAGTTCTTGTATAATATATTTGTCCAATGAATACTAGTTTATCATCTGCATTTCTTCTCGGTGTAGCAGTTTTAATGGCCAGTAGTGTACTAAACTAGGAATACGTGCAAATGTATAACCTGAAATATCCCCTGAATTGAAAAACCCTCTCATACACTGACGTTACAAATTACATAGTTGGAGTATTGTTGTACAGAAGGTACAAAATGGCTGTGCTTTGGTGGCACCGTCATTTGGACACAGGTGATTCATGTGAAAAAGTTTCCGATGTCATTATGGCTGGACGACAAGAATTAACACACTTTGAAAGCAGGTGGTAACTGGAGCAAGACACTTGAGACATTCCAGTTGGGAAATCGTTAAGAAATTCAATATTTCGAGATTCACAATGTCCAGATTGTGCTTAGGATACCAGATTTCAGGTACTATATCTCACCACGGGGATGACCTCCACTTAACAACCGAGAGCAGCAGTGTTTGCGTAGAGTTGTCAGTGCTAACAGACAAGGAACACTGCTTGAAATAACTGCTGACATGAATGTTGGAGGTACACTGTTGCGAAATTTGGCGTTAATGGGCAATACCAGCGGACGACGCAATTACCTTTGCTGATACCACGACATTGCCTGTTTCCCGGGTTCGATTCCCGGCGGAGTCAGGGATTTTCTCTGCCTCGTGATGACTGGGTGTTGTGTGATGTCCTTAGGTTATTTATGTTAAGTAGTTCTAAGTTCTAGGGGACTGATGACCATAGCTGTTAAGTCCCATAGTGCTCAGAGCCATTTGCACCATTTTTTGACATTGCCTGCAGAGCCTCTCCCGGGCTGTTGCCGGCCGAAGTGGCCGTGCGGTTAAAGGCGCTGCAGTCTGGAACCGCAAGACCGCTATGGTCGCAGGTTCGAATCCTGCCTCGGGCATGGATGTTTGTGATGTCCTTAGGTTAGTTAGGTTTAACTAGTTCTAAGTTCTAGGGGACTAATGACCTCAGTAGTTGAGTCCCATAGTGCTCAGAACCATTTGAACTGGGCTGTTGACCATAATTGTTGGAAATGAAATGATAATTAAATGGACACCCTAGCTGCAAACAGGCGTTGATGTACTTCATTGGGGACATGTTGAAAATGAGTGCCCCAACCGGGACTCGAACCCGGGATCTCCTGCTTACATGGCAGACGCTCTATCCATCTGAGCCACCGTGGGCACAGAGGATAGTGCGTCTGCAGGGACTTATCCCTTGCACGCTCCCCGTGAGATCCACATTCCCAACATGTCCACACCACATGTAAGCAGGAGATCCCGGGTTCGAGTCCCGGTCGGGGCACACATTTTCAACATGTCCCCAATGAAGTACATCAACGCATGTTTGCAGCTAGGGTGTCAATTTAATTATCATTTCATTTCTAGAAAAGTTGCATGGTGATCCACGGTAACTGTTCTTTCGGGAACAGATACTACCGTCATATATAGTTAAAATATGGCTTCCCGGCCATTGACCTTCTTGTGCGAACGCACACGCTATGCCCGAACTCGTACGGGACTTGGTAGATTAATCTGCCACGAGTAATGAGTATGATGGGCAAACATCTATTAGGCGCACTACGAATGTGGTGGTGTGGACATGTTGGGAATGTGGATCTCACGGGGAGCGTGCAAGGGATAAGTCCCTGCAGACACACTATCCTCTGTGCCCACGGTGACTCAGATGGATAGGGCGTCTGCCATGTAAGCAGGAGATCCCGGGTTCGAGTCCCGGTCGGGGCACACATTTTCAACATGTCCCCAGTGAAGTACATCAACGCCTGTTTACAATTGGGTGTCAATTTAATTATCATTTCATTTCTAGCAAAGCTGCATGGTCATCCACGGTAACTGTTCTTTCGGGAACAGATACTACCGTCATATATATACATAATTGTTGGGTACTAGATAACTGTAAAACCGTGGTATGGTCGCATGAGACCCGATATCAGTTAGTAAGAGCTAATGGTAGGGTCTGAGTGTGGCGCAGACCCCACGAAGTCATGGGCTCAGGTAGTCAACAAGGCACTATGCAAGCTGGTGGTCACTCCATAATGGTGTGGGCTGCGTTTACATGGAATGAAATTGGTCCTCTAGTCCAACTGAACCGTTTATTGAATGGTAATGGTTATGTTCGGGTACTTGGAGACCATTTGCAACCATTCATGAGCTTCATGTTCCCAAACAACGATGGAATTTTTGTGGTTGACAATGCACCATGACATTGGACCACAATTGTTCGCGATCGGCTTTACTAACATTCTGAAAAAATTAGAGCGAACAATTCGGCCATCCAGATTACCCGACATGAATCCTAGCGAACATCTGTGGGACATAATACAGGCGCCAGTTCGTGCACAATATCTTGCACCGCAACACATTCGCAGTTATGGTCAGCTGTAGAGGAAGCAGGGCTCAATATTTCTGCAGGGGACTTCAGCGATTTGTTGAGTACAAGTCACGTCACGTTGCTGCAGCACACCGGCCAAAAGAAGGTTCTACACCACAGTAGGAGGAATCTCATGACCTTGCGTCACGTCAGTGTATATTAAGCTTACACCCGTGAGCGCTATCTGACGGCACCACTAATGAAGTGTCACAAAGAAGAAGAAGAAATTTCTTAGCACAAAGTGTTTAGTGTGGTCATCAGTAAGTGGTTACTTGAATAGTATTGAAGTTACAAAGCTGTGATAAACGGATCAATGCATGTGAATAATGTGCAAGCGACTCTGCTAGTAGCATAGCTGCATGCAGTGGACATTCTTGATCCAGTATTTTAGCATAGCTTAACGATTCTGAAAACTGAAAATGTTCTGTGGAAAGCCACACTTTTATACATAAGTGATCAGACGCTGGCTGTCTCAGCAACCACAGCAGAAAACTTACTGTCGTTTCTTTGAAAGCATGCGGAGGAACGGACGAGCGATTTGTTCTTACAAGGGAACCTCCCCATCGCACCCCCCTCAGATTTAGTTATAAGTTGGCACAGTGGATAGGCCTTGGGAAACTGAACACAGATCAATCGAGAAAACAGGAAGAAGTTGCGTGGAACTATGAAAAAAAAGTAAGCAAAATATACAAACTGAGTAGTGCATGCGCAACATAGGCAACATCTAGGGGAAACCGAAGCCCAGAGCGTCGTGGTCCCGTAGTTAGCGTGAGGAGCGGGGGAAGGAGAGGTCCTTGGTTCAAGTCTCCCCTCGAGTCAAAAGTTTAATTTTTTATTTTCAGGCAATTATTATCTGTTCGTCCGATGCGAGGTAACTGCGCCGTAGTATGGGGACGTTGTATGAAAAACATATGTTTTGACACAGCACAGGGAAAATTGTGCGACTGTGAAACTGTTGCATTCATTTGTTACAGTTTATATGACAAACTCTTATGTTTTCATCACTTTTTTGGGAGTGATTATTACATCCACAAGAAAATCTAAATCGGGCAAGGTAGAAGAATTGTTTTACCCATTCGCCAAGTGTACAAGTTAGGTGGGTCAACAACATATTCCTGTCATGTGACGCACATGCCATCACCAGTGTCGTATAGAATATATCAGACGTGTTTTCCTGTGGAGGAATCGGTTGATCTATGATCTTGCTATCAGATGCTTTCGGTTCCCATTGGAGAGGCACGTCCTTTCGTCTACTAGTCGCACGGTTTTGCGGTGCGGTCGCAAAACACAGACACTAAACTTATTGCAGTGAACAGAGACGTCAATGAACGAACGGACAGATCATAACTTTGCGAAAATAAAAAAAATAATCTTTCGCTCGAGGGAAGACTTGAACCCATGACCTCTCGTTCCCCAGCTCCTCACGCTAACCACAGGACCACGGCGCTCGTGAGGTCACATTGTCCTTGATGTTGCATATCTTGCGCATGGACTACTCAGTTTGTATATTTTGCTTATTTCTTTATAGTTCCACACAACTTCTTCCTGTTTTCTCGATTGACCTGTGTACAGTTTTTCAAGGCCTATCCACTGGGCCAACTTATAACTAAATCTGAGGGGGGTGCGATTGGGAGGTTCCCTTGTTAGCAATTACTAACCTGTATGTTCTGATCACAGCTATAATCCAGAAATTTTCTACCTGTGGTGAAGATGAAATGTATTTCACATTGAGTAACGCAATACGATGGCGACGTGCGGCTCGACCGTTAGAGACACCGTAATGTGAAGGAAGTGGCAGGAGATTACCAGTGACTTAGTATGATGTCTAAGTACAAAATACGTAATTGCCTAGAGACGGAGGATTGTTAAGCCACTACGGCATATACAACATATTTGCATGTAGGTTGTCGTAAAAAAGGTTCACATCGCATGACATTTTTGCTTGAAAAATGGTTCAAATGGCTCTGAGCACTATGGGACTCAACTTCTGAGGTCATTAGTCCCCTAGAACTTAGAACTAGTTAAACCTAACTAACCTAAGGACATCACAAACATCCATGCCCGAGGCAGGATTCGAACCTGCGACCGTAGCGGTCTTGCGGTTCCAGACTGCAGCGCCTTTAACCGCACGGTTGCTTGAAAAGACATTTGCGCAAGCTTATTAGAATGGCCGAAAGAGTGTATCAGTGTTGTTCGTGTTTAGTATTGTTACCAGCCCTGGTAAGGGGTGTGAACAGCTATGAAGGACACTGAGATGAGGCGTACTCGTTCGAGACACCGTTGTCAACACCTGACAGGATTTCGTCATCTACGAGTATGGTGGCAACCGGAGGAGATGCCCATTGTTTTGAAGACGCACTGCAATGTTACGCTAGGCGACATGGTTTTGGGGAGCCATTGACTATGGTTTGAATGGCTCTGAGCACTACGGTACATAACATCTGAGGTCATCAGTCCCCTAGAACTATGAACTATGTTACATTTCTGCTACTAAATGTAACTGGGTTTTCTCTTTTGATGCAAGTCAATTGTCAGGATGAGCATTCTAAAGCATTATGTCAGGGTGAAAATAATAGATAAATTAATTTTTCTCTCTTAACAACATGTGCGCAGGGTGGATTCTTCCTTGGCTTGGGTATGAGGTCGAATGAAACTTCATTTTTACGTAAGATAACGTTTATTGAAGATTTGTACAACTGTATCTTACTCGATGTTCTGGCTCGGAGAGCGGCAGCTGTGTCGTTTGCGAAGTCTTCTGCTGCGACAGCGGCGGCGGCGGCGGCGGCGGCGTCTGATTACGCGTGGCAGTGTGTATCTCGTGTCGCCGTCTCGCCCAGCTGTCTGGAGACGCGCAGCGCGAGGTGCCCCGTTTAATTATTGCGAGCGGAGTCGTGCATCGGATGGTGATACCTTGAATGTGGCGTCCCAGTGTTTCTCTTCTCCAAGCGGCCGCGTGTGTTGTGCGTCGGCCAGCGGAGCGGCGCGGCGGGGGAAGGCCAGTGTCCTGGACTCGAACAACAGACTCCCGCTTGCCAGTCTTCGGCTGTCAGATCTTCATCCCACCTCACAGGTGACTGCAGATGTGAGGCCGTCTCCTTCCCGTCCTCACGAGTCACCCGGGTATGTAAAAATCAGACTTCAAATACCTTTTAACTTCTGTCTTTTGGCGCCGAGGCTGCTGCTTGCTATTCCATTACAGCGACGGACTTGGTTCGTCTGTGCATGATGTAGTCTCTTCTTGCATGACGGTCTTCAGCACCGAAAACTGACTGAAAACTACTGCTACCTCTTCATCTTCTTCGTCTCACGTCTCCGTCTTCGTCTCCGTCTCCGTCTCCGTCTGGCCCACTGCGTCTCGCGTATTTATTCACTTCAGTTTACTGGAGATGAACGACTTCACGGTCATTGCCTCTTCTGTCACGTTGAGAAGGTTCTCGAAGAATCTTCTTAACGTCGGTCATTGGCTCTTAGAATGTAGGCGAGGGCCTTTGATCACACGTGACGACTGAGAAACACGTGAGCCGGTCATTGCCTCTTCTGTCACGTTGAAAAGCTTCTCGAAGAATCTTCTTAACGTCGGTCATTGGCTCTTGGAATGTAGGCGAGGGCCTTTGCTCACATGTGACAACTGAGAAACACGTGAGCCGGTCGGGCGATGCCCTGACGGCTGAATCGACAGCGCCCGCTTATGTGGAACTTGCTGACTTCACGGTCATTGTCTCTTGTGTTCTGCTGTTTTGCTCGCTGTTTGCCAGTATGTAACTCTCTAAACTAAACCAAGTTTTTCATTTATATTCTAATTTCTAGTTCACTTTGATTTCACTAATTTATTTACTTAAGTACCACTCAACATTCCTCCACCCTTCGGAGAAATTCGCCTTCGAATTTACCACTCAACATTCCTCCACTCTTCACACGGCAAAAGCACTAACACAAGCAATGAAAACTCTCGGCTTAGAAGATTACACACGCTTCACATTAAGTATGTTGAAAATACTTTATCACTTTACTAAAGCACTGTATGGTCATGAATCACATAGTGTACACATAAATCGTTGTAATAAGTGTAACAAATCTTGATGACAATGAATAAACAAAAATAGATTATTCACTTAGAAAGTTACATAGCAACACCTGTTTAATCTACCCTATATTAATGCAAGAATATCTATTCTACAGTATTGTTTACTTTAACATAAGACTGTTTAGTAAAGAGTGAAGTACAATAAACAAAATTAATACACTAATGCTCAAAAGTAACCACTGAAGTACACCAGTTAAGAGTGTGGTATCCAGTTAACAGGGATTTGATGAAATGGTATATTATTATTTGGCTTATTTTTTCGTCTTAAATAAAACAAAACTGTACAAAGCAGAAACACCAACACAAAGGTTCCAGATATACCCGTTCCTAGCATTATAATTGTAGTTTTGTGTTCACCTTTTAATTTTAAGACATGTTTCATCATAAAATTGGCATCAATTTTGCCTTGCTGCGAGTTTATGAACATATCTAATGACTTCAGAAGGGAACTGTGAAGGGAGTAATTGAGGTAGGATAGGTTTTGTGTAGGAAATGCTTTGCATGGCGTTTTCTGAAAAGAGCAAACAACATGGTTATGAACTTACCAACCTAGTAAAAACAAAAACAAAGAAATGAAGGAATACATTGTTAACTACAAGATCTACATGTTTCTATGTTCAACTTTTCTTTCTTAAAAAATAAACCATTATCATGTATTAATTATTCACATTTGTATATTATCCACAGTCTACTAAGATTCCACTAGGATATTCGCACCCTTGGTCGAAGATTGTATGGTGCCATGTCTGTATGTTGTGCTGGCGTGGCCACTCTTTTTCCTTTACGGGAACTTCCTCCACCCTTCGGAAAAGCAGACACTATTGTTGAAGGAATTACATCTGGTGCGCCCTTAAAAGGTTTTAAACGACTTGCATGGACAATAGTAGTTCGGGTGGGCAGTTGCAGATTAACGTTGACTGGTGACGTGATCTCAATAATTTGATAAGGACCTCTGTAGTTTGTTACAAATTTCTTCGTTCTTCCTTTTGCAATGTATGGGCTTGAAAGCATCACCCACTGACCGATTTTGTAATTTGGAGATTTAGCTTGGGTATTACCTAATCTTTCCTGTCGTTCCAAAGCCTTTGTATTAGATTTTTGAACCTTTTTCCATACACCCTTCAACATTCGACTGAAATCTCTTACTGTTTCTCCGACTTTTCCGTTTTTCTGCCTGATTACATCAAAACGGGACGGCATTTTTCTCCCATAGACCACTTCATAAGGTGACATGCCAGTTGCTTCATGCGTTTTGGCGTTGTATACCGACACGATTATTGGTAAATACGTATCCCAATTACAATGTTTTCATTAATATAATAACTAAGCATCTTGCCAATTGTCCGATGAACTCTTTCTGTGCGTCCGTTGCACTGAGGGTGTAACGGAGTTGTGCGTAATTTACGTATTTTTAGTAAGTGACATAGCTGTTTCATTAATTCAGACATCAAATTAGATCCCTGATCTGTGATAACAGCTTCAGGTACGCCAAATTTAAGTATCCAGTTGTTAACTAAAGCTTGGGCAACTGTATTTGCTTGCTGATCTGGGAGACTCACCATAGCTAGATAGCGTGAAAAGTGATCTATAATTGTCAGGACATACTTATTACCAGCCGGTGTGTTATGAAATGGCCCGTAGAGACCCAGTCCACAGATCTGAAATGGACATGAAGCCTCGGGGAGCCTCTGTATGGGTATTTTTGAACGAGAAAGTTCAGCTCGTTGTGCGCACGCAATGCAATTACGAACGTACTGCGCAACATCCTGCTTTCTGGTTTGCCACCAAAATCGCTCTGATACATGTCTTTCTGTTGTCCGCTGTCCACCATGTTTCAAATGGTTCAAATGGCTCTGAGCGCTATGGGACTCAACTGCTGAGGTTATTAGTCCCCTAGAACTTAGAACTAGTTAAACCTAACTAACCTAAGGACATCACAAACATCCATGCCCGAGGCAGGATTCGAACCTGCGACCGTAGCGGTCTTGCGGTTCCAGACTGCAGCGCCTTTAACCGCACGGCCACTTCGGCCGGCTGTCCACCGTGTCCTGCAAGGATATGATCGTGGGCCTCTGCCATTATTTCTTGTCTAAGGTGTTGGGGAACAACAATTCGCGGTCCAAGTTTTGTTTTACGGCATAATACTCCATCTTCAAAGCAAAATTCTTTTTGAGTTGCGTATTTTTTGCATTCTGTATCCTCATCTTGTGCCTTTCTCCAGTCCTCAGTATCTCGGCCTGTTGCTTCCAAAAGTGCTATTTTCCGACTTAGACAATCTGCATTCGTGTGTTTTTTGCCTGGTTTATGGATAACTTCGAAATCCATTTCGGAAAGACATAGGGCCCAATGCGTGAGACGACTAGATGGATCCTTTAATCCAAGCAACCATTTTAAAGTTGCGTGGTCTGTAATGACCTTGAATTTCCTACCATACTAGTAGCATTTAAAGTATTTGATACCATAAATAACACTTAACAATTCTTTCTCCGTTGTGGAATAATTTCTTTCTGCCGTTGTTAGTTGTCTCGAAGCGTAGGCTATGGGGTGTTCCGCGCCATTAATATTCTGACTCAAAACAACTCCTACTGAATGACCACTTGCGTCACAGGATAAAATAAATTCTTTGTTATAATCTGGGTAGGCTAATATTGGACTGTGTGTTAACTTATCTTTAAGGGTTTGAAATGCTGATTCACAATCTTCAGACCAATGAAATTTTGCACCCTTTTTCAATAATTGGGTTAAGGGTCAGGCAATTTCAGCGAAATTTTGAACATATTTCCGGTAGTACGATGCGAGACCAATGAAACTCTGTACTTCCTTAACGCGTTGTGGTGTTGGGAAGTCCTTAACTGCCGAAATTAATCGAGGATCTGTTTTAATTCCTTTTTCACTAATGACATGCCCTAGGTATGTAACCTCTGTCAATGCAAAAGTACATTTTTCCATATTTAATGTTAATTTAGCTTTTCTAAGTCTCTGAAAAACATTAAGAAGACACACAGCATGTTCATTAATGTCTTTGGAGAATACAATAATATCGTCTAGATATACACAACATTGCTGAGTTTTGAGTCCTCTCAATACTCCATCGAGTAGTCTTTGAAAAGTTTCTGGTGCATTTTTCAAACCGAAAGGCATTCTTTTAAATTGCAGAGTGGTCTCCAGGGGTAGAAAATGCTGTTTTATGCCTATCTTCAGGTGCAACTTCCAATTGATGATATCCGCTATGTAGATCGATTGTTGAAAAGTATTTACTGGTACCCAAACTGTCAATGATATCTGTAATGTTTGGAAGAGGATAAACATCTGAGATAGTTTGTTTGTTAAGGTGTCTGTAGTCACAACAAAATCTATATCGTTTCGTACCGTCGGGAGACTTCTTTGGAATAATTACGATATTTGAATTATAAGGCGAATCAGAATATTCTATAATTCCATCTTTTAGATGCTGTTCTAAAAATTCATCCAGTACTGGCTGTAAGTGATGCCGAACTCTATAAGGCTTCCTACAAACTGGGGGGCTATTTCCTGTTGGGATCCTATGCTGTGTGATATCTGTTGCTGGCAGTGGGCCTTCTGCATTAAATAAATCTTGGAACTCAACTAAAACGGCTTCTATCGTGTCTCTATCATTTCCTTTCAAATGCTCAATTTTCTGGCGTAATGCGGTTTTATAGGCGTCTGGTTTCTGACCATCAATAATATCTGACCAAATGAAATCTTCTTCTTCAAAAGTACTGACTGTAGCTACTAATATTCCCTTATGCAACTCTTTGTCCTCCACTCCGAAATTGTCAATATGTACCGGTACTTTTCTTTCTCCCTCAACGTCTTGAACCCGTACAACACTCCTACGTACAAAACAATGTGATACATCTAATTCCTCATTTTCCTCTAAAGGCTCTATTAGACACACTGTATCTGTAGGTACTTCGGGGTCAACGGTCATCCAGAAACGTTTTCCTGAGCCAGATGGTATCTGATCCCTCTAATCAACCTTGAAGGACGTTGCATACAGTGCAGTTGATTTCGCCTTTCGGTTGGGGAAACCTTGCGGCAGTGGGCCCTTTGCAGCGGTGTTACCTAGCTGAAACACTATTCCGCTAAGTTCTACAGTTTGCTGTCTGAGGTCGATTTTAGCGTGATGTTTATTCAGGAAATCCAGTCCTAGGATCGCGTCGTACCCGTCAGTTACCTTTGTTGCCACTTCTACATCTTCCTGAAATTGTACACCGTGAATATAGAAAATCAGTGATGTACATCCTAATGACTTCACTGTACCTCCTCCTACTCATCTCAATCTATACCTTGGGGTTCATATTTCTTTTCTCCAATACATTCATTACTTACTATTGATACGTTTGCGCCTGTATCCACTAGTATCCTTGCCTCTTTATCCTGTATGGTAGCAGATAACCTGCATTCCGCCTTCACATTCGCCTTAATGGCATGAAATTTTATTGGGAACGCCTGGCGGCGGCTCCGGCATTCCCGTTTGAGTTTAACTGATTTCTATTTCCAAAAACTTTCTTAGACCTGCGTTCCTTGAATGTGTGACCTATTCTTTGACAATTAGTGCATTGAGGTTGTCTGCAATTTTGTGCTATATGTCCCTGTCGATCGCACCTAAAACATCGTACTCCTGCTGAAAATACATTTCGCTTCTCCTTGTATCTGGTGGCAATGTCTATTTCTTCTAAAGCCGTCGCCACAGATACAGCTTCCGCTAAATTTTTAGGAAACTCTGCCCTGACACGACGGGGAGTTTCAGGAGGTAACCCACGTAAAAATGTATCCAGAGCTCTATCTTCTGTCTCTTGTAAAATAACTTCATTTGCTTCATCACTAGTTGTCAAGTGATAGGTGTTAATATTAACTTTTCTAATCCTATCTACCAAACTCTCTAACGACTCGTTTTGCCTCTGAGTGATAGTGTTTAACTGTTCCCTATAAAATCTACAGCTGTTCTGGTTTTGAAAACGTTTAAGTAATCCTTTCTTCAATTCCTCAAATGTTGGAGCATTCCGTAATTCTTCATGGTATAATACGTGTGCTTTAGTCTCTCCTAGCAATCTTAACTTTGTCATTTGTAAGAGCTGTTCATCTGACCATTATCCTAACTTTGCAGCTGCTACTAAATCATCGAAAAAGGCTGTTATGTCCTCGCCAGGTTTACCTGAAAAAGGAGTTACTAAGGCTGCTGCTGAGGAATCTAGGGTGGGAGGGACTGAACTGGTTTGCCTAACACCACTCAACTGTTTAAATAATGCATTATTATCACTTTTAAGCTGTGCTATCTGATTAACTAAGCTCTGAATAGCTTCATCAGTATAAACCGCTTGTGGTGCTGACTCTGACTTTGTACGATTTCGTGTCATCATTTTACAAACTGTTAGTTACACAATCTTACCACACTGAATGAAAAGGGTGTTTAAATATTTTCGACAAACTCTTAAAATTATGAGAGAGAACAAACTCCTAAATAAAGAAAATATTACGACTGCTATGCAAACCCCTATTCTTTCACACGTTAAACAATACTAACTGTCGACCTTTAGTGACTGTCATTCACACCTCATATTGAGCCAAGGGTTTTTTGTCTGACACCAAATGTAACATTTCTGCTACTAAATGTAACTGGGTTTTCTCTTTTGATGCAAGTCAATTGTCAGGATGAGCATTCTAAAGCATTATGTCAGGGTGAAAATAATAGATAAATTAATTTTTCTCTCTTAACAACATGTGGGCAGGGTGGGTTCTTCCTTGGCTTGGGTATGAGGTCGAATGAAACATCGTTTTTACGTAAGATAACTTTTATTGAAGATTTGTACAACTGTATCTTACTCGATGTTTTGGCTCGGAGAGCGGCAGCTGTGTCGTTTGCGAAGACTTCTGCTGCGACAGCGGCGGCGGCGACGGCGGCGGCGGCGGCGGCTTCTGATTACGCGTGACAGTGTGTATCTCGTGTCGCCGTCTCGCCCAGCTGATTGGAGACGCGCAGCGCGAGGTGCCCCGTTTAATTATTGCGAGCGAAGTCGTGCATCGGATGGTGATACCTTGAATGTGGCGTCCCAGTGTTTCTCTTCTCTAAGCGGCCGCGTGTGTTGTGCGTCGGCCGCGGAGCGGCGCGGCGGGGGAAGGCCAGTGTCCTGGACTCGAACAATGGACTCCCGCTTGCCAGTCTTCGGCTGTCAGATCTTCATCCCAGCTCACAGGTGACTGCAGATGTGAGGCCGTCTCCTTCCCGTCCTCACGAGTCACCCGGGTATGTAAAAATCAGACTTCAAATACCTTTTAACTTCTGTCTTTTGGCGCCGAGGCTGCTGCTTGCTATTCCATTACAGCGACGGACTTGGTTCGTCTGTGCATGATGTAGTCTCTTCTTGCATGACGGTCTTCAGCACCGAAAACTGACTGAAAACTACTGCTACCTCTTCATCTTCTTCGTCTCACGTCTCCGTCTTCGTCTCCGTCTCCGTCTCCGTCTGGCCCACTGTTTACTGGAGATGAACGACTTCACGGTCATTGCCTCTTCTGTCACGTTGAGAAGGTTCTCGAAGAATCTTCTTAACGTCGGTCATTGGCTCTTAGAATGTAGGCGAGGGCCTTTGATCACACGTGACGACTGAGAAACACGTGAGCCGGTCATTGCCTCTTCTGTCACGTTGAAAAGCTTCTCGAAGAATCTTCTTAACGTCGGTCATTGGCTCTTGGAATGTAGGCGAGGGCCTTTGCTCACATGTGACAACTGAGAAACACGTGAGCCGGTCGGGCGATGCCCTGACGGCTGAATCGACAGCGCCCGCTTATGTGGAACTTGCTGACTTCACGGTCATTGTCTCTTGTGTTCTGCTGTTTTGCTCGCTGTTTGCCAGTATGTAACTCTCTAAACTAAACCAAGTTTTTCATTTATATTCTAATTTCTAGTTCACTTTGATTTCACTAATTTATTTACTTAAGTACCACTCAACAACTGCTTAAACCTAACTAACATAGGGAAATCATACACATCCATGCACGAGGCAGGATTCGAACCTGCGACCGTAGCGGTCGCGCGGTTCCAGACCGAAGCGCCTAGAACCGCTCAGCCAATTCGTCCGGCCATTGAGTATGACTTCTGGTCACGGTTTGTAGTGATTGGAGTAAGTGTGATGACACAACGGTACGTCATTGGTATCCTGCGTCCTCATTTGTTACGTCTGAAGTGACAGCATCATGGTGCTATTTACCAACAGGGCAATGCTAGCCCAGACATATCGTGTGCCTCTGCGAACTGTCTTCGTAATGTTGAGGTACTCCCAAGGCCAGCAAGATCCGAAGTTTTGTCGCCGATAGAACATAACTGTGACCAGTTACAACAGTTATGGGCCAGCTTACGTCAGGGGAGGATACAATGGCTTTATGAGACCGTTCCTAGACGAATCACTGCCTGAATCTAGGCCAGAGGGAGTGCAACGATCTGCTGGTGAGTGTGCTTTGTAAATTTGACTCTATTTTATAACCACTGCATTAACGTCGCATACGCTCTCAATCAATGAAGTTTCATTTCGTATCCTCCTCCACTCCTAGGTGCTTGTTTTTCTTTTTTGTCAGGTAGTGCATTCAGGGTGTTCAAAAATTCACTGCCTAGACTAACAGGGATGGTGTGGGAGACCAAAACAAATATATTTCGTAAAGCAGCCATGTGTCGGAAACCCATATTGCCAGAGCATTGAGCATGCGTAGGTAATACGTTAGTATAGCAGATAAAAGTCGTTGTATCTAATGTTGTTACATCAAATGGTAGTTCAAAATACGTAGTCAGTAAACAGCGGGTTCCACTAGTGCCTGTGTGACAGTTACAGCGTCAATGTGGAGCGCTAGACGTGAAGAGAACGGCGAGAAATGCACTTTGCTTACGGTGTGGCTGTAGGCAACAGGCTCAGGTTTACATTAGATAGAGATTGGGAAAATAAAGGGAAGGGAGGGGTGGTAATTCGTGCAATGGTGAACGGTGAAAATTTGTGGCGGACTGTCCTCTTAACCACTTTGTCCATCCGGACGTCCAACTTGTCGGACCTGTTCGACAGAACGGACACCAGTCAAATACGCACAACACTCGAGGAACCCAGCGAATGTACAGCGAACATTTCTCTGGACACAGATGTCCACATCGTCGCACATTACTACAATCCACACTCGACTAGTAAATACCTGCACATTGATGGTAAGCAGGGCTAATGCTGGCAGATTACCGTGCATGCAGCTAACGTTGAGGAAGAACTGCTGTTACACTTTCAGCAGCCTACCCGTCGCCGAGGTGCGAGTACTATCTTGGTGCCACCCCTACCATCCCCCCCCCCCCCTCCATCACCCTCCTTCAGATGGTGAAGTTACCTAGCGTGGCTGCAGCTGATTCAAAAAAATTTGTTTCAGAATCTTCATTTACTATCGCACGTACAAAACAAAAATACTCGTAGAATTGCTCATTCGAATTAAAAATACAGTAACAAGAAAATATCTATAGAACATCCACATTCCGAACTTTTGTATTCCCAAAATCCTTGACAATGTCAGTGATTTCAACACTGATACTGTGTTCAATACTAATCAAGGATAAATAGGTTAGTCTACTTTGCGACAACGTCGACCTGAGGCATTTTTAAATTATTTTTAATTTAGAAAAAGATCTTTCACTGTGATCTGCTGTTACTGGTAAGTTAAATAAATTCTAAGTGCGGTAGCTAAATTCGGAAATATTGGAATTAAACTATTTGAAAATAAACAATTTAATATGTCCAACGGGGTTGTGCAATCATCTACGAATAACAGTAAAAGTTATATTTCATTAAACAGTTCGTTTTCGTCAATATCGCAATTTAAGCCGCTGCTGAATTTAATTTTTAAACTTGAACTATTGAAATCTGTTGTTCGTGTTTTAAGTGGGTGAGCAATCTAGAATAAGAGTGAAATAGTTTGATTGATTTCAGTTAAAGATAGTGTCTTTGATTATTTCCCCAAATAAATAAATAAATAAATAATTTCATTTTGGATTTTGTGACCGAGATAATGTGTAATGCGGGATCGTCTAACACATCATGGAAATTAGAAACACATTCCATTACATCCAAAGCATTTCCACTATCAGGCTGGAAAAGTTTTTCTGACTTCGCTCTTAGCGCTTAACATTGTCGTGCTAAAAGGTAAATTAGATGAATTATTCTTTCATTGTAGCCAGCCATCTTCTTTTATCGTGTTCAATTTCAGATTAGGTCATGGAGTCTATATTCCTTCCTTTGAAAATATTAGTTTATTAATCCAGGCCTTCTTTGACGCTCAACGGATGCCCTACACTTTTTTCGCGACGTTCTGTGCTTCTATACAACCCCTTCTTTCTAACCCGTTTTGTCACTGACGCAATGACATCGTCATAAAAAAGTTTACAGTGAAAACAATAAACGGAATCACTTAGTTTTGAATATATGAGCCAGTGTTTTCTAACGTTTTCGTTATTTGATAACTTATTTGTATAGTATGCTTCTGAAAATTATCTGTTTTTACTACTGTTTTTATAGACAAATTTATTTTATGATCTATTGAACTCATCCTGAAGTTATCTACCATCACTTGATGAAGGAGATGCTCACAGCAATCAGTCGCAATCCGATTAGTTTTTGTTATGCTAGAAAATCTAGATTTCGGCTATAAATAGCCGTCTTCAGTGCATTTTCGTTACAATTCAACAGGCTCGCGGCAGTTTATGTCACCATATGCTCTCACAGCCGTATAGGTACAAAGACACCGAGGTGGTTCAGTTGACAAGAACTGCCACGAGTCTGTTCAATTGTTACGAAAAAGCACGTAAGATGGCCATTTATAGCCGAACTCTAGATTTTCAAGCATAATAGAACCCAATGGGACTGCGATTGACTGCTGTGTGCCTCTGCTTCATTGCAATCTACGGTCGCTGCGCACAACGGTTCCTGATGGAATAGAGGTTGGTTAACTGTCACTTGAGGCCATAATGTAGGATCGTTGATGGCATCTTCACTGATCATCTCTCATGAAGACACATCGCCACTTTCTCAGGAATCACTTCCAACAAATGCCGGTAACGGTTAAGGAATAACTGCAAAAACTTTCTGATTGTCTTCTTTAACCAGATCTTTGGAAGCATAGGTCATAACAACAGTTCTTTATTGTCACCAAATTTGTGCCTAGGTAAATTATTAACTACATAAAAGCCACAGCCAGATGTAACTCAACGCCTCCTCAAAAAAATTTAGCAATCGGAGTCAGGAAACGAAGACATTAAGCAGAATGTAATCGCTTAAATCATAGGGCCATTCACTGGATAAAGAAATGCTACTATGGAACCAGTAACCTTCTTTAATTGTTCTTCTTTCTCCAGTTTTCTTTTTCGCCTCTGTGCACGAGAAAACTGCTTTTCCGATCACTTTCAGCCATCTAAAAAAATTAAATGTATTTTGTTATTGCTCCACTCAATATATTCCATATTGTCTGCAATATAAAATCCATTTTTCGGCGTCTGTCATGAACGTGCCTGTCACGAAAATTTGTTGTCGTGCGTTGCGTATCTAGCGGATTCGAGTGGCAAAATTGCGCGTAATTATTGACCGAAATTAAGAATTTCACATGCTGCCTAATCTGCACATTAAGAGCTAAAATATTACTAAATGTTTAACACAATCAGACGAGTATTATAATTCGAAACTGTGTATATGTCTTCAAGGTGAGGGCGCTCAATATTCCTACTTTGTTCACCCATTACTCGCAAATGATAACACTTAGCGACTTCCGAACAGAATTCACATGTAAATTCAAATCTTCACAACATTTTCTCACTGACACCCTCACAAAACGACGGAAGGAAGAAAGCTTATGGCTTATTACATTTTCACTGTTCATGCGATCACATTTTCGCATCTGCCGTGATGTCTACATTTATTACTTCTTTGTTACTAATGCTCATCGCTACATATTTTCCATACAGTATATACATGTATCAACGACTGCACGTGCAAAATTATATCACTGCACGGCGCATAGGTCAGAGGGTATGATATGATAGACACTTAGACGCATCAAAGCCTAGCTTCTGCTTAGGATGGCATGCAGCAAAACTTCAGTATCTGCCATGTTTCAGTTATTTACTTCATTACTACTAACGCGATTCGCAGCACATTTTGTATAAGGTATCTATATAGGGTGCTTTCGTAAGAGCGCGCAAAAATGTAACAGGACCAAGAGAATGCTGCACTGAACAGTTTGAGACGGTGAACCTGGGGTTGTAAAGGCGCTACAGTCTGGAACCGCGCGGCCGCTACGGTCGCAGGTTCGAATCGTGCCTCGGGCATGGATGTGTGTGATGTCCTTAGGTTAGTTAGGTTTACTTAGTTCTAAGTTCTAGGCGACTCATGACCGCAGAAGTTAAGTAGCATAGTGCTCAGAGCCATTTGAACCATTTGAACCATTTGAACATGGGGTTGGAGAAGCCCAATTAAGGAGGTATGAAAGTAAACTCCTCTACCACTTTGTCTAGCTTTACTGTTTTCCAGCTTATTTACAACTAACATACATACCAGTTTACACGTACTGTGATATTTATTTACATGTACATTCTTTATTTACTGCAAGGAAGCAAGGAGGACGAGCTTGCTTACCAGGAAATCTACCTGGCCGTCTGAAAGGCCACATGAACTTGAAGTTCATTCAAAGAGTTCTGCCTGAGTTTTTGGAAAACGTACCCTTGGCTGTTCGTGAGCGGATGTGGATACATCATGACGGTGCACCACCTCATTACAGTGGACGTTCGTAACCATCTCAGTGCTGTCTGGGCGTCGGATTGGAAGAGGAAATCCTATTCAATGGTCTGCGATGTCACGTGACCTGAATCCCCTTGATTATTTCCTATGGGGATATTTAGTCACTTATGTCTGAGACCCCATTGGATTCGGAGGTGGAATTCGTTGCCGGAACTGTAGCTGCCTGTGATGTGATTCGAAACACTCCAGCGATATTTGTCAGGGTGCGTCAGAATCTTGTTCGCCTATGTCATGCCTGCATTGCGTCTGACGTCCGTCAGTTTCGGAACATTTCATTGCGTTAATGATAATATTCGCAGCTAACTGTAACTAACGCAAATGAAAAGTGCGCGATAAGAGGTCTACCAGTACCAGACTTAGGCCTTATTTGAGGAAGGAATTTCTGAGACTGTACGTATGGAGCACAGCATTGTATGGTAGTGAAACATGGACTGTGGGAAAACTGAAACAGAGGAGAATCGAAGCGTTTGAGATGTGGTGCTACAGACGAATGTTGAAAATTAAGTGCACTCTTTAGGTAAGGAATGAGGAGATTCTGCGCAGAATCGGAAAGGAAAAATGTGGAAAACACTGACAAGGAGAAGGGACAGGGTGATAGGACATCTGTTAACACATCAGGGAATGACTTCCACGGTACTAGAGGGAGCTGCAAGAGTACTATAAAGCCATTTGTAGCACACTTTTGATATCAAACTGATATGCAAATTAAACTGATTAATTAATCACCCCCCCTCACCCCCACCCACTCCCGCTCACCCCCGCTCCCAACCACGCCCACCCTCATCCCCGGATGACGTCACATGTTTCCTTAGCTGCACGTGTACCCCAACCCCTCCTCCCCCTTCCCCCACCGCCCCTCCCCCCAAGCTACCCTATTGACGAGAATTTCGAATTTTGGCGGGAATTTCGAATTTTGGTGGGAATTTCTTTGTCCCAGGCCAATGCTGAAATCCCACCCTACCCCCCAACCAGGAATTGGCGGGAACTTAAAAATGGTGGTGCCCTTTCCGGGACTCGAACCCTGATCCTCCTGGGCGGAAAGCCCAATTCCACCCCCGTAAGACAATTAAACGACCAGAGGCGATTAGAATTGACAGGAAATTAAAAATGGCTGTGCCCTTTCCGAGACTCGAACCCTGATGTACTGGATGAAAAGCCCAAGTGCACTCCCTAACACATGGAAACTGTCCAGATGTTGGAGAGGAAGGTTAGTGTACTTTATTTATTTGTTCCCGAAACTGACGCAAAGGTCGATCCTAATTACGTAATTTATCAAAAAGATCGGTCCTAATTAAATAGCTATACGCATAGTGCTACATGAGGACGGCATAAAAGTGCAATACACCACAAAAACTGGTGATATCCTGCTCCGAAAAAGGTTCGCAATACCACTCGAAACTAGCGACAGACACACTCAAACTTTACCCTACACCTACAAGCTGGTGGGAAAAAGGCAGGGGTGTAAGGTGCTATCTTTATTCTTTTTGGCAGGAACAATGTTAAACTGACGGAGATGCTGGTGTTGGACAGAGAGGAGTTTAAAAAGTGGATTACCTGTAAGCATACAGTAACTATCGCTGTTTGACAACACAGTTCACTACAGATGCCTGCTCAAAAACCATCCTACAGCCCATGTAATCGAAGCCAATACATGCTACCACTACTGGTGGAAAAAACATGCATCATAGTTCTCATTACACTTTGAAATTGTCGTGAAAAAAATCAGCATTCATATTGAATAGGTCATAATGCAGCATATGCCGTCGTTCTAAAAGACTACAAAGGGGGTGGTAGTTGAACGTGCGTTGTTATCGATGTACAATCACAAACTGCCGAAAACCAAGGCCTTCTCACTTCCCCTCACGCCTCTCCCTCCCCCACTCCTTCCATCCATCCATCTACAAGGTGGACACATGCTTCTTCAAGGGGCCGGGACAGATGCTCCACCGAGAGTCTCGTGTCCCCGCTGCCCGCCCTTTACTGTTTTTGTCCCGACCGGTGTATGGCTGCCGGCCCTCCGCAGCAATCGCTATATGCGGCATGCCTTCAGGTGGCGGTCCTAGACAACACTAAAGGGAAATTAAGTGGCATAGCCCCGTCCATCCGGAGAACCGTCAGATGCTCCGCCAAGTGCTTCACGCCCCCGCTACCACCCTCTAAGGCACTGCCCGCACTCGGGTTTCCAGACACGCCCTACCTCCCTCCTCGTCTGCAGCAGCCCACCGTTCGGCGATGGAGAACAACTGTATTTGACGTCAACGTATCTATAACAAAGCATTTATTAAAAAAAGCAAAGCACATTTGCGACCATAATAAATGTCCTCTTTCCACGAAAATAGGTAAATTCCATTTTCTTTTAGTTTTATGAGCAAAATCGGTATAGCTTTTACGTTCGACTGCAGTCGCATTTCATTATTTTGTTCCGTCCAGCCAAGCGTACTCCCACCGATCACAAATAATCAGCAGAGACATGCGCACCCTGTGTAAAAACAGTAAAAGCCGGCCGAAGTGGCCGTGCGGTTAAAGGCGCTGCAGTCTGGAACCGCAAGACCGCTACGGTCGCAGGTTCGAATCCTGCCTCGGGCATGGATGTTTGTGATGTCCTTAGGTTAGTTAGGTTTAACTAGTTCTAAGTTGTAAGGGACTAATGACCTCAGCAGTTGAGTCCCATAGTGCTCAGAGCCAAAAACAGGAAAAAAAACTTCGACTATTTTGATGTGATAACTACCAATCACCACACAATGTCCTCGTTATTTTGAGAATGCCATCAGAGTACAGAAAAAGCTAGAATTTAAACTCCATAGAAAAAATATGTTAAGCAATTTCTTCCAGCTTGTTGAACAAATTATACGACCTGAGAGCGTCTTTCGCGTTCAGTGTCTGCAAATAAACTCTCATGCACATGTGCATTACAAACATTTCAGACAATCTTTCACGCCATTAGCACACATGTCGGGAAAAAAAAAACAAATTCATTTAACGTTTGACAAATAGAAGCCATAATTCAAGAGAATGTGGCTGTTTTGTACACTATGACAGGTCCCCTTTTATCAATGCAACGCTATATCATTATATCTGTCTCACCTGTGTAGGTGGGAGATTGAAATTTCATTAAAAGATATCTCCGAAACGAAAAAAAAGAGACACTTTTCAAGAATCATTCCGTGGTGCCATAGCCATCTCTTCCACCCGCCAGACGGCAAGTCATTGATATCAATTTCATAGGCTAATTAATTAAATTGATCATGAGAGTCACTTTATAATGCGAGTAATTTTTTTTTCCGCATCTGATTACAATCACCAAGTAGGACAACTGGGAATCCAGGAGGGAACATGATGTTCTTTTCGAGGAACGCTATTGGGAAATGACATCTGAAGCTGACCACAGAGGGCTTCTACAACCCACAACATACATTTCGCATAAGTACCGCACCATTAAAAAAAAACACGATCATAACGCTTATGTTACTATCACCCTGCATAAAAAGCGGTCTTGAGTCTACAGGCATACACTGTGGCTGATAGTGTTACGCTTTCAGGCAGAAATGCTCTCCGCAATGCTGTCCACAACTTGGAATCAATTGTATCCATTCAACCACATATTTTCATTGGATCATGTAGAGACGTCTCTAAATGATTACACTCACTGGTGAATCACATTTGTGCCACTCTTGTACCTCGAAACGAGTCACCCTTTTTTTCTTCGAACCTATCTGCTAAGGATCCCATACACCAAAAACTCCAGCACTGTTTCCAGATAGTCCCTCTGCATCTTGTAACTGCTCCTAAGTCTCTGCCCTGCACTCCCTGCAGCTTAGTCCATGTGATCGTCTCAATTTAAGTCTGACCTGTAGGGAAGTCAGAGAGTGCTATACCTAAAACCTTCTGCATCCTGTGGGGAAACAGAACAAGCTGAGCTAGTGTGACAGGAGCGCGTTTTGACCACTCGGTGGAAATGGGAACATGGTGTCATAGCTGTGCCAACCGCGTACACTATTCACCATCTGTACGATCAACTGAATGCCAGTCAGCGCCTGCATTGCCGCCCATGGAGGGTCCACCACGTACCGATATGGATGTCTCAGCATGTGTCAATATCTGGTATCTGAGAATTGGTTCAAATGGTGCAAATGGCTCTGAGCACTATGGGACTTAACTTCTGAGGTCATCAATCCCCTGGAACTTAGAACTTCTGAAACCTAACGTACCGAAGGACATCGCACACATCCATGCCCGAGTCTGAGAATTGCTTGTGCTGCTTATCTGTAAATGTAATCATTTCATGTTCTTTATATGCATTGTTGCAACAATAAAGCTTGAAGACGTCTCTAAATGATTACACTCACTGGTGAATCACATTTGTGCCACTCTTGTACCTCGAAACGAGTCACCCTTTTTTTCTTCGAACCTATCTGCTAAGGATCCCATACACCAAAAACTCCAGCACTGTTTCCAGATAGTCCCTCTGCATCTTGTAACTGCTCCTAAGTCTCTGCCCTGCACTCCCTGCAGCTTAGTCCATGTGATCGTCTCAATTTAAGTCTGACCTGTAGGGAAGTCAGAGAGTGCTATACCTAAAACCTTCTGCATCCTGTGGGGAAACAGAACAAGCTGAGTTAGTGTGACAGGAGCGCGTTTTGACCACTCGGTGGAAATGGGAACATGGTGTCATAGCTGTGCCAACCGCGTACACTATTCACCATCTGTATGATCAACTGAATGCCAGTCAGCGCCTGCATTGCCGCCCATGGAGGGTCCACCACGTACCGATATGGATGTCTCAGCATGTGTCAATATCTGGTATCTGAGAATTGGTTCAAATGGTGAAAATGGCTCTGAGCACTACGGGACTTAACTTTTGAGGTCATCAATCCCCTGGAACTTAGAACTACTGAAACCTAAGGTACCGAAGGACATCACACACATCCATGCCCGAGTCTGAGAATTGCTTGTGTTGCTTATCTGTAAATGTAATCATTTCATGTTCTTTATATGCATTGTTGCAACAATAAAGCTTGAATGAACTGGTAACCTCTAAAATGGTATACCAATTTTTTCCGGCAGTGTATTTGCAGTAATGTAAAGTTGGTGGTTCTAAAGTACTTATGAGTTTTTGCTCTCACGAATTATTTGTATGTTTTCCGAAGATAAGTTTTTATTTTTGATGTAGCCATCATTTTTAAATGGTAAGAACCAAAGTAGAAAATAATTTATTTTTTTTTGCAAATCAATGAGATACCACAGTAGAACATCGTTTAAATATTGAAGCTATATGTGGTCTGCTTGACATTGGCAGCTGGGTGAAAGTTGTAGGGATAGTGTGGGGATTACTGAAGTTGAATACTGATGACAACCAGTATGCAACAGAGAAATTGCTGCAGGCAGATATATTGTGGATACTATGCAACGCGCCAGCCCACGCAAGTGTACTGAATTCAGAATTAAAACAGGTGCGACTGCAATGTCAAAGAAAACTGGCGACGATGAAGGAAACGAAAGCCCGCCGGTGTGGCCGAGCGGTTCTAGGCGCTTCAGTCCGGAACTGCGCGACCGCTACGGTCGTAGGTTCGAATCCTGCCTCAGGCATGGATGTATGTGACGTCCTTAGGTTAGTTAGGTTTAAGTAGTTCTAAGTTCTAGGGGACTGATGACCTCAGATGTTAAGTTCCATAGTTCTCAGAGCCATTTGAACCATTTTTGAAAAACAGGTTCATGTTCATGGTGTGGAAATTTTCCCATAACTAAGGCAGTATTTGTGGACGACGTCGGACAACGTTTTAGTGATTGAAACATTTCATAATGAGTTCTCAAAGAGATTCCAAGACATTGCACGAATGAAGGAGACTTCAGTTTATCTGTCAGACATTCTCGCTTTTGTGTGATAATGTTCCTCATAACTTCCAATTTGAGCTGAGAGATGCACCCAACTCAACGACCTGTTTGTGCAGTTCAGAAACTTCAGGACTTTTATAAAATACCTTTGACCGCACAGACAAGCTATGTCAGTGTTTGATTCAACACATGCTCTGTTTTGATACTAACAAAATCCCAACAACGTTCGAGTTTGAACAGAATTTAATGTGCATAGCTCCATGTGTTTGACTGTATCATGAATCGTGGAATTCGAACCTGCATGAATTTTGAAAAATCCTGATGCTTGTTAACGATGAGAACAACGGATATGAAAAGCTGAAGGTGAAGCTGTGAAAAGGGCGCAACGGTAAAGAAATGATATATTTTTTAAGCAAAGATACGGATATTTTGAAGTACGAAATACTAATAGACCTGGCTAGGGGAACAGCCTAGTGTTGTATTTAAAGGTATTACGGAAATTAAAGAACCTATGCTTACAAACTCGTCCGTTTTTTACCGTTGCGCACTTTTCACGGCTTCACCTTCAGTTTCTTCAATCCATTACTCACTGATAATAAGCTTTCAGGATTTTTCAGAATTCATGCTGGTTAGAGATCTACGCAGGCGATGTCGCGGGCAAGGCATTATTACTACTCGACAAACTTATCAACATTAATAGTTACACCAATTGAAGACTGAATTCAAGAATGGAAGAAATTAAACGAACGATGACACTAACGCAAAATCACAATTGTATCGCTCCACTTACAAACGATGGAAACATCTTAAGAAATGTACAAAAGTGATTTTTTATGTCAATACGACAAAGTTATCAACGATAATAGTAGCAGCAAGTCGACAACCTCATCAACCATAATAGTTAAACCAAGAATGAATACAAGAATGTCTATGGACAACGGGATTAAACAAAGAATGTTTTTATAATGATGATGAAAAGTTCCAAAACACTACTTTTTAGAGATACTATCATTTGTATACTTGTTTATTTAGTTTAGTTTTATAAAGATTTTCCCGATTTTTTTCTTCCCATACAATAAAATGTTCCTTACACGAACCTGAGTCGATCTACATCAAAAAGCTTTGGACAATTTTAATCATTTTCATGGACAACTCACACTTGACCAAAAATTTCAGTATGCCAAAATTGTTTTCACAAAAGGTTCTTAAGACAGTTTCTCTCCATCTCGTTGGATTCCGGTTTCCCCGTAATGACCCAGTTATAGAAAACACTTGGCTTCTAGGTCGCGTATCAAGATGAAACATGCACCAGATTTTAAATTAGCCCCCCAAGAACTGTGAAAAACGCATCAAATGTCGTGCAGTAGTTTTCGCACGATTCACGTACAAACATACGGATAGACAGACAGTAAGATAACCGAAACTTCTAAAAATAACTGTTTTGGCTTCTATTGCTGTCGTAAAGACCGCTCATAATAAGTTTTGCTAAGTATCTTCTATGTAAAGACATCGGCCAGTTCCAATTTTATTATGTGTATAGCTATAAATATAGATTCTAAGATCGAAATTTATTTAAATGTATAAACATCACAACTTAATGTTGACTTCCTATATGTAAAGCTTTTTGTTGTTCTGCTGATTGTATTATCACTATGTAAATGCCCTATTTCCTGAAGTAATAAAAGTTGAACCTTTGGAGTGCAGCGTGTAACACCATGGCTCTAATGCTCTACTGATTTATTTTGCCTTTGTTTCATTTAATGTTACATCATTGAGCTTCTGTAAATGTGTTTGGTTGAATCGATAACATAAAATTGTATACTCCTTTCTTTGTACAAACTTTGATATCATGGTTTGGTTCAATGCAAAGTAGCGTATCTGTCATTTAAATGCTTTGTCCCGTTTGGAGGGAACAAAACTTACTGTATTTAATTGCAATTTTGTGTGAATAGTTTTTGTAGAGATGTCAATAGGTGTAAATGTTTTGTTTTATTTAATGCATTTGGTTGCTGTTATGTAAATTGCTGAGCCTCACTTAGGGTTCTTAGTTAGTTGGTATGTAAATGGTGTAGTGGTTCCCCTTGGGAACGGAACTGTGTAGCGCGCGCAAAGTGTGGCTGGCCTGTGTAGAAAAGGTTGAACGGATAGTCAGTCGGGGACGAGCCAGCAGTCGGAGACGAGCTACGAGTCTGTGCACTGCCATGTAAAAGATGCATATTGTACTGGTTCCAAGAGAGGCTTTTCCTGCTACTTTTCAATGCCTCGGATGGATGGATAAATAGCTGGAACTATTATGGAATTTGTATCTGTCGTCGCCACCAAGAAATGACAGAGTCCAGCAATTCAGTCTGCGAATCCACCTCCCAACATGCAGTTGCCACCACGTTGCGCAATCACTGTAACGTAATACTATAACGATGTAGAGTGAAGGATCAGCTTAATGGAGGTGTTATTGTGCTCAAATATAAGGTAATTTATATCTGAATTTATGTACCAACCTTGATTTTTCCCC
The DNA here is from genome assembly GCF_023898315.1 of Schistocerca nitens. Lineage (NCBI taxonomy): Eukaryota > Metazoa > Arthropoda > Insecta > Orthoptera > Acrididae > Schistocerca > Schistocerca nitens. The sequence goes on from NC_064620.1 coordinate 526,091,091, forward strand.
TCATCATAACACCTCTCAGGTTCCTTTCCGTTTGAACTAAAGTAATCACCGAGTGTCCCTACTGAAAGAACTTTTATGACCAATGTTATGCTAATTAATGCCTCTTGAACTTAGTAAAAAGAAAGTTAAAGTTAATGTGGCAAGAGAGTGAGTTAAAGTAAATGTTGTTTGCTGAAAATAATTTTCCTATTAAAACTGCTTATTAAAGTGCTGTTGCCAACTGCAAAATTAAAAGTTCTTAAGACTGAGGCTTCTAAAGTTTTGCTTAGCTAATGATCACCTTGATATCTGTAGTAAATTCTAAAAGGTGAGCCAGTTTCTTGCAATTTTGTTAACATTGTGTTTCGATGTAGTAAAAGTGAGAAAGCTGCTGTTGTGAAACGTTATACACTCTTGTTTGCTAAGTGTTTGTCTCTCTTGTGTATTAGAAGTGCATATTAATAGTAATGTTATAAAGACCATTCACTTTGTGTAACCCCTGAAAGTAATAGTGTGTTTCGGTAGCAGTTATAATTTTGCAAATAGTTTGTGCTGCTCCAACTGTTAGTTTCAATCTTACTGTAAACATATGAGTGTGTCAGAGTTCATTGCACTCGCGTGTGGCCAAGTATAGGTTGTGTTTATCCGTGAAAATTACTAATAACTATTTTCTTGAATGAGAATGTTAATCATTCTCTTGCCTAGTTAGGCTGGCGACCGTTTTCTTTATCAATTAAACAGTGCAGATAGGCAAAATAATGTTGTTACTTTTCGAATATTTACGTAATTCTGACTTGCACTTCCGATAAGCCACCTCCGTTAGGTACAACATGGTCAAGACAACAAAATTCCTCCCAGAGGGTAACACTGCTCTGCTGCTTTGTACCATAATTGCTTTTAGAAAATAGTTTTATGTCACAACCTGTTTCTAGCATTGAGGTTATGGTGCAGTAATAACAGCAGACAGGAGTGTTATACGTGGCTTTTCCGTGACAGGACTATTTGTTCTGTTGGGGCATACTACGTAATAAACCAAATTTGGTATTCGATTACGTAAGCTACGTAAATGCTGTTGTAGTGTTATACGTGGCACCGCGTGACAGGACGTTGTTAATTTTGCACATACAGACGGAAAAAATTATAAGTAGTAAGCATTTTACAAACATAGAGTGAACATAAAACGTCCAGCGACACGTACCTGTACATTAGTTGATAGAACGGATAGTGAAAGTTCAGTTTAAATTGAAAATTAAAGGTATCAGTACTTCATAATAGCTAAAATGGACAGGAAACTAGAAATGAATCTAGACACGCGAGAACAGAATGCGATCGTTAGCAGTTCAGGCAGCACACCAACAGATGGCATTACGCGCGAGTTAAATTACGTACATTATCACGCAGACGTCAATAAACAGATCTAAGCTATGTGTGTCACGTGTACTAAGCAAGACAATATGAGTGATGTTGTGGAAGACAGTGGTTATGTTAATGAATCGCGGGACATGTTTGAATCACCAAAAACAGAAAGGGGTATAGGATCTGAATACGAAAAGGCAGTAGAATCTAAAAGTGAAAAGACACTTGATCTGACTGACTTGCTTAGAATACTGTCTGCGCAAAATGACAATATTAATGCACACATCGCAGCATTGGGGCAACAAAGTAAACAAATCGAAATGCAGGGTACCACACTTAGTAAACAAATTGAAGAAGTTAACTCAAGGGTAGGTACAGTGAGTAACGAAATCTAAAGTATTAAAAGCGAAATTACTGTCATCAATGGCAATATTGCCAAAGTACAAGGACAAATTGATGACATTAACGAAAGATTTGACTCTGAAGTAATTAAAATTCAAGATCAAATAGAACCCTTAGTCTGTACTAAATTCGACGAAAAGGTATTCGGTATTAAATCCGAAATACAAACAGAATGTAGCGCAGAATTTGCACAGATTAAACAATCTGTAACAGAAAAAAGTAGGGAACTAACCAAACAGATTGTTAATTGCGAAAAGAAGTGTGAACATAACACTTCACAAATCCAAGGCAAAATGTATGACTTGGAAAGAAAAATACAATCAGGACCTACACATTTTACGAAAAAAATGCCCTTCTGTATAATATTAGAGGGCGAAGAAAAATTCGACCCTGCAAAGAGACATAACGGATGGCACCCCCTAGACTTTGTAAAGAATTGCGAAAGAAATTTTCCTGAATATTTGTCTGACCAGGAAAAAATTAATGTTGTAATTAGTGCATTAACGGGAGAAGCAAAAAGGTGGGGGTTGAATCTTGATACTAACCAGATGTCTTTTGAAGCCTTTAAACAAAAATTTATTGACGAATACTGGTCAGAACAAAAACAAGACCAGTTGTGGCGTGAATTTCTAATGGCCAGGTTGTATGACATCACAGGCAGGCAAACCATAAAAGAGTTTTGCGAATCGTGGTATAGAAAACTGATACACTTAAAACCAAGAAGGACTGAAGCCGAGATCGTTTGGGTTCTTTGGCAGAAACTGCCTGAGGATTCTAAACGATATGTTGGGAGTACACACAGAAGTTTTTCTGCGTTTCTGGAAAGGGTAGAGGATGAAGATCACTGGCGAAGGAATCGTGAATCTCGTCCCCATAATAACAATAATTATTCGCGAGAAAGTAATGACCAAAATGAACGACCTTAAAACGAAAGGTATCGTGTAAACGCGATTCAAAGAGGTCGTGCGAGAGGTAGAGGAAATTATACGACGCGCGGCAGAGGATACATGACGCGGAATTTCCAAACTAGAGACGAAAGGGAAAACTGAAAACCGCGTGTGTTACGGGCCGGATTCACGCGGAAACTGGTTTTGGGCCCAAAGAAAAGATGTCAAATATTAGATTCGAGAAGGAAAGATGTAAACTACGGGGCAGGAAGGTTAAGGGCGCGCCTGTAGCAGACGGGTGCGGAGTGATACATAGTGGCGTTCCCAGTGCGAAGTCACGTGACCGTTCGTGCTCGGGCCAGCGGTTGCCGTAGCAGCGTACATTGCACTTGGCAGCAGACACAAATGGCAGACGTCAGAACAAGATGGCTGCCGTAGAGAGAAACAGAAGTGGCGGGATCGGACACTTCCGATGGCCGGTTTCAGTAGTAGATGAATGTAGAAATGAAAATAAAGTTAATATGTCATATGATAAAGATAACTCAGTATCGGAATCGTGCGAAAAGACTTTATTAAAGAATGAAAGGGAGACAGAAAAGGCGATTTAAAAGGGAAATATTGGCACTGTTAATGATGTGTATGAGGTAAAAGACGTAGATGTGGGGGAAGTTATGATGAATAAAGAGGAAACGGAGGTAGAATATGCCACGCAAAAGACGTGTGCACAATTAAAAATAGGTGAAAATGATGTAAAGGAGGACGTTAGTGAACATTGCATTATAAACAGTGCAGACAAAATTGTTGTTGATGGAAAGGTGTTTATGATTCTAATGCAGAAGGGTCTAGTATGTATTTCGCACGATTACCTGAGAATGATAACAAAGGGGAAAATGAAATGAACATCGAAGTACATGACGATTATACTAAGTATGAAGTTAAGGCTGAAATCGTTCAAAGTGATACAACAGAAGTGCCTGAGCCTCCAAACGATATGTATTGTGTAGAAAATGAGTCGAAAAACGAAGTGGCTGAAACATCTAGTGATAATCTGCCTCACTGTTTAAAAGTTGCCTTATTGCTCGAATCTGATGACGAAAATGAAATTAATGATGGTTGAGGTGATGAAGGGTATATGAATACAGATAAAAATGAATATACTAACTTTCCCTGTTGTTCAAAAGTCGCGTACTTAAGTGAATCTGTTGGTGAAGAAGAGAGTAGTGATGACTCCAGTGAAAATGAATTTTCAGGTGTAAACGAAAGTGTATATGCATTTACTAAAAGAGGGTATGAGAAAATTAGTGACATTTTTCCAAAGAAAGATACAGAAAGTAGAACTGGGCCAAAACCGAATGAATTATTCAGTAATGTAACACAGGGGCATAATTTGCAGGAACCTCCAGATGATACTATACTGGGGCAAGCCTTAACAAATGTTTTGAAGGAGTGTGAATTACAGGAAGAAAAAGAACCACCTGATGAAATGATAGCAGAGCAGGAGATGTTGTACCTTGCTAAAGACTTTGAAAGCCCAAGACCTAAAAAGCCACCTGATGAAACAAAACGTTGGCAAGATCTGGATAGCTTAGTGAAAGATGTAGAAAATAGGAGGCCTAAAAAACCACCAGACTTAAGTAAGCATATTATGAACCTTAAAAGACTGCCATGTTAATAAAGAGACTGGGGGCAGGATGTTGTATGTATATAAAGTTTAATATAATGTATGACTTTCTTATTATTGTATCTGAGTGTTACCTGAAAGTTAATTATTGTTTTGTTGACCTTGAGGCCTGGGGCAGGTTGTTTATTTATTGTAGTGTACTGTATGACTCTGCTTAGGAGCTGTTTCAATTTTAATTGGATACTCATTGTTGCCAGTCTAATTATGAAGATAGAGCCATCTAGTATGAGAAACATGAAAACTTTATGTATGAATATGCTTATGGTAACTTAATGCAAGTGCAAAGAACTCCACCAGATAATAATTTATTTCTAATATACTTAAAGACCAGAAAGGGCTGACGTTTGCACCATGTTGTGTATTTAAAGCTACATGTCCTCGTATGAGGGTGTTAAAGCCTCAGGGGACATGCACTCTTTGCATTATCAAGTGTCTGACGAGCACTAGGTACCTCAGTCGTTGCCAGCACTACTTCCGTTTCTTTTCGTGCTGCCAACCTTCCTCTTCATCATTCAGAACTTTTACTATCTTCTTTCCTTCTTCTCTATCAAAGTAAACTGAATAGTATAGAAATAATGTAACATACTTTGTATTGTTTGTGGACAAGTAAATGGATAAATAATATGGGTACACTAGAAAATGACCAAGAATAATGAAAGTATAGTGAGTATTGTAAAGGAAAAAGGTAATGGAAAAGTAACTGGAAAGAGAAATATGGATGAGAAAAGGTAAGAATACTGAAAAGAAGTTCAACGAAATGTAAATGTTTTTTGAAAATAGGGATAAATATGATGTTGAAAAACTTTGTGTGTTAAAAACTGTGGAGATGAACCTGCCTAATGTGTGTAAGATGGATATGAGTTGTATATGTATAGTGCCACCAAAGGCAAAAAGCACTTGCAATAGGATATAAAATTATTGTCCTGGACTTGATGTATGTAATGACCAAACTGTATGTGGAAAAGCAATGGTAAAGGAGTAGTAAGAAATTCTTAATCCTGACTTGACATTTAATTGTTTCTTGATTAATGTATATGTTACCTGGTGTTGTCATTTGCAAAGAAAAAATTTAATATTACCAGTGTCTAATTGCTGTTTCAAAGTTGCAGGTTTTATCTTTTATACCATTAATGCAATTGTACAAAAAATATGACATAATGATGGAAAAAACTTGGAGATGATGACTATAAACTGCTCAAAAATATATTGTTGGGCAGCAAAACAAGACAAAACAATAAAAATGCTGTAGTCCTGAAGTTGAGGACTACCATATGTGCTATGTGAGCAGTAGCCAAAGGACTTGCCATTGTGGGGCAAGGAGATGATAAGTGGTCATGAACTACCAAACCTAGAGGATGGGGCAGTGTACTAATTGAAAAATGTTTGTTTTAGTGTTTTTAATCAGAATTGTGTTTTTGTGCCTAAATGTTTATAGACAAAGACTGCCAAGCCAATGAGAGGCAGAATGTGTAACATGAACTGCTGGTGCTGAGGCAAGCAGTGAACTTGGTTAGGTTTAGTGGTCAATGTGTTATGAACTGACTATTCTTTCTGAAGTCAGTGAAAATATATAAAATATATATATATATATATATATATATATATATATATATATATATATATATATATATATATATATATATGCATTCTCATTCAAATGGATGTAGATGTTTTGATGCTAGGTTTTTTGGAATAACTTAAAGTTTTGGACTGTCTGTTTTAAAATACAGCAGTAATGATTAAAGATAGGGTCTGAATAGGTTAATGTGTTTATGTGCAACAAACATTTTGGACTGCTATTAATGAAGATCAGCCTTAAATTTAAAAATTTTGAAACAATAACTCTGAAAAGTAACTTTTGTATTTAAGGAATCAGTTTGAAAAAGTATTCTTAGCTGTTTGTGTAACTATTTGTGCATATGTGAATGCAAACTGAAATTTTCAACATTCTATTAATTGCTGAACCTTGTAAAATGTACTATGATCATTAATATGCTTGTGTCTCTGTGATAATTTACATTCCTTTAAAAATATTGAAAGACAAATTTCTGCTTTATTATGTTAAAATGTTCTGTGCTATTATATATGTGTTTATTATTATTATTTGTGCTGTTGCCTATGTGTATTATTTTTTGTTTGAAGGCCATACCTATTCTACTAATATGAAGCTCATTTTGTGTACTGTTTTGTCTTTTATTTGAACTGTGTGTGTATGAAATGAAAATGCTTGAAGGTATCCTGTGTATTGATGAAAATTAATTTCCTTAAACCAGTCTGTGGATGAAAATTACTGTAAATGCTTTACTTTGAAAGTGTTTTTGGAAGAAGTGTATGAATTTCCTTAGTGTATATACTGTATATTTGTAATATGTGTATTTTTTTTCTCCCAACTGAAGTTGGACGGTATAATTTTTTCTATAGCCAACACCACTTAGGTGTTATAGATGTTTCCTTGAAGTATCCCTTACAGGAAACTTCAACGAAACATGGAGCATGTGTAACACCATGGCTCTAATGCTCTACTGATTTATTTTGCCTTTGTTTCATTTAATGTTACATCATTGAGCTTCTGTAAATGTGTTTGGTTGAATCGATAACATAAAATTGTATACTCCTTTCTTTGTACAAACTTTAATATCATGGTTTGGTTCAATGCAAAGTAGTGTATCTGTCATTTAAATGCTTTGTCCCATTTGGAGGGAACAAAACTTACTGTATTTAATTGCAATTTTGTGTGAATAATTTTTTGTAGAGATGTCAATAGGTGTAAATGTTTTGTTTTATTTAATGCATTTGGTTGCTGTTATGTAAATTGCTGAGCCTCACTTAGGGTTCTTAGTTAGTTGGTATGTAAATGGTGTAGTGGTTCCCCTTGGGAACGGAACTGTGTAGCACGCACAAAGTGTGGCTGGCCTGTGTAGAAAAGGTTGAACGGATAGTCAGTCGGGGACGAGCCAGCAGTCGGAGACGAGCTACGAGTCTGTGCACTGCCATGTAAAAGATGCATATTGTACTGGTTCCAAGAGAGGCTTTTCCTGCTACTTTCCAATGCCTCGGATGGATGGATAAATAGCTGGAACTATTATGGAATTTGTATCTGTCGTCGCCACCAAGAAATGACAGAGTCCAGCAATTCAGTCTGCGAATCCACCTTCCAACATGCAGTTGCCACCACATTGCGCAATCACTGTAACGTAATACTATAATGATGTACAGTGAAGGATCAGCTTAATGGAGGTGTTATTGTGCTCAAATATAAGGTAATTTATATCTGAATTTATGTACCAACCTTGATTTTTCCCCTCATCATAACACCTCTCAGGTTCCTTTCCGTTTGAACTAAAGTAATCACCGAGTGTCCCTACTGAAAGAACTTTTATGACCAATGTTATGCTAATTAATGCCTCTTGAACTTAGTAAAAAGAAAGTTAATGTTAATGTGGCAAGAGAGTGAGTTAAAGTAAATGTTGTTTGCTGAAAATAATTTTCCTATTAAAACTGCTTATTAAAGTGCTGTTGCCAACTGCAAAATTAAAAGTTCTTAAGACTGAGGCTTCTAAAGTTTTACTTAGCTAATGATCACCTTGATATCTGTAGTAAATTCTAAAAGGTGAGCCAGTTTCTTGCAATTTTGTTAACATTGTGTTTCGATGTAGTAAAAGTGAGAAAGCTGCTGTTGTGAAACGTTATACACTCTTGTTTGCTAAGTGTTTGTCTCTCTTGTGTATTAGAAGTGCATATTAATAGTAATGTTATAAAGACCATTCACTTTGTGTAACCCCTGAAAGTAATAGTGTGTTTCGGTAGCAGTTATAATTTTGCAAATAGTTTGTGCTGCTCCAACTGTTAGTTTCAATCTTACTGTAAACATATGAGTGTGTCAGAGTTCATTGCACTCGCGTGTGGCCAAGTATAGGTTGTGTTTATCCGTGAAAATTACTAATAACTATTTTCTTGAATGAGAATGTTAATCATTCTCTTGCCTAGTTAGGCTGGCGACCGTTTTCTTTATCAATTAAACAGTGCAGATAGGCAAAATAATGTTGTTACTTTTCGAATATTTACGTAATTCTGACTTGCACTTCCGATAAGCCACCTCCGTTAGGTACAACATGGTCAAGACAACAAAATTCCTCCCAGAGGGTAACACTGCTCTGCTGCTTTGTACCATAATTGCTTTTAGAAAATAGTTTTATGTCACAACCTGTTTCTAGCATTGAGGTTATGGTGCAGTAATAACAGCAGACAGGAGTGTTATACGTGGCTTTTCCGTGACAGGACTATTTGTTCTGTTGGGGCATACTACGTAATAAACCAAATTTGGTATTCGATTACGTAAGCTACGTAAATGCTGTTGTAGTGTTATAAGCGTTCCGTAAATAAATCACTTTCGTGAATGACACGATACCATAATTACGTCTCAGACGTTACGAAAATTAATTTTATAGTTTTCTTAAGAGCTTTCTCGCTGGAAGTTTCTACAAGGCTAAACAGAACGCGAATTCGTCAGCGGCGACGTTTTCTTTACACAGGCGAAACTGTTTCACACTTCTTACGGTATTTTAATTTTTACCTCTGAATACTTTGACTTTTCACGGTCAAATGTGTATCAGATGCATCTATAAACTTTTAGAATGTTTCTACATTTTTTGAGCGCAAATATGTTAGTGTGTCTGGGTTTTTTCTTGGGCAGAAATAAAAAAATATATTTCTTGAAAATCTCTTGTGAAGTTATTTTTACTTATTTGGTAACGACTTGTAAAAATTTTCTTTTGGAAATACTCCATCATAATTTTGACTAAAAATAAAGATGTTTGACATGTTTTGGAAGTTTTTGCTAAAAGTTGAAATTATCACTAACTGCTAATACTGTAAGGTGGCAGAGATGATCATCCTGCTTTCGTGACGAATGTAATAGCAGTTTTGATAGTAGTGAATTACTGATCTCTGTTTTCCGCCCACGGAAGAAATGCTGTAGAGCTCCCGATTCTGCGGGGAAACGCGTACGCAAGTGGAAGGCGAGCGAAAGGGATGCGTTGAACTGTCAGCTAGACAGAACTAGAGACAAGATTTTGGTATGTATGGGAACATTTGATTTTTCCACTTTCCGCTCATACACTGTTCACAAAATGTATAGTAGGCTGCCTCTCACTAATGTTTGCAGAATTCCGGATCTTGTCTTCGCCAAATTCGGTATTACATTTTTCTTAAATATGATGTTCTGTTAGATTCGATGTATGATGTTCTGTTAGATTCGGTGTATGGTGTCAGATTCGGTGTTTTGTTGTTGTAATCAGTGTTTTGTTATCAAATTCTGTGTTTTTGTCTCAATCCGTGTTTTTGGCTAATTCTTTGTTTTTGCTAAATTATATGCTTTTGCAAAATTCCGTGTTTTTTGCTAAATTCCGTGTTATTGATGCTAATCTCGGTGTTATTTTCGTAGTCACATCAAAGTTCTGTACGCAGGAATTGAACTGCCAGTTTCAGGTTATACACAAATCTCACCCTTGAGGAGATCAGAACCCAATCTGCAGTTTTAACATTCGATAACTATCATTTATATGTATTAGAAGCGTAATAAGATTTGGAACATTTCTAGAGGGCAAAATTACAAATTTCCCGGTATCTCGTAAAAATCATCGATTTCACTAGTTTGCTTTATTTTTAGTGCTATCGTTTTCGCGAAATTTTCCTGTCCCTACCTGTGATTCATTCGCGAAGACTGCAGGTTGACCTCCACAGGGGTTGCGCTGGCACGTTGCCCAAGAATGTAGTACAGCTGTCTGCCCCTCATGCTGCGACATACGTTTGCAGGGTGATTACAATATGCGAGGACTTCAGACTATAATCAGTCTCAGACCAGGGACCGTGCACATTTCTGTAATCACACTCTCGTACTCTGCGAGGTGCGATAATAAAGTAATGAGACTGACTTTCTTTGCAAGATGTAGCAACCCTGCAGGCTTGTGTAGGCACAACATCTTTGACCTTGGTCTATGAGCTGCTTCTAGTCCAAGCGGCACATCGATGCAACTACTCAGCCGTGAGTTGTGCTGTAATAAGGTAACACGTATTTGTGTCTTTCGTCACGGAAATGGAACCGCATAATATTGCGCAATGATATGCCATTTCTTTTTGCGTTAAATTGGGTGAAAACGCGGCGACAACTTACAGTAAGCTTCAGAAGGCTTTTGGAGAGGAGGTTATGTCAAGAGCTCAAGTTTTTCATTGGCATCAAATGTTTAGTGAAGGCAGAATGAATGTTGAAGACCGCAGTGAACGACCATCAACCTGCTTGTGTGGTTCTTTGTTTCCAAGGGAATTGTTCATAAAGAGTGGGTGCCTCCTGGACAAACAGTTAACCAATTGAAACGTCCCCTTAGAAAAATTTGTGAATTACTGTGCTGATAAATCTCTTACATTATTTGATTTTCAAACAGCTGAGCAAAACTGAACGTACTCATACATTTCGCTCTTTATCTATTCTGATCAACACTAAACTGACACACAATATTTTTAGCGCAATGCAATTTGAATTTCAATAATCCCTACAAAAGAATGGCCCTGACTAACATTAACCTATACCTTTCATATATCACTTACCTCACAAAAATCTTCGTTACTCGAGCTACTGCTATACAGCTAGCGCCCCTACTGCCGGCTAAATAAAAGATTCAAATTACTGAAGGCACTAACTACTGATAGGCATAGTTAGCAAATGAAAGATTTTGATAGAGAACAAACAATGTATTTACCTTAAAAGTGTTCAAAAGTCATAATATGTATATCAGTCCATGATATCCAATATTACAAATTTACTCCTTCTGATGGACACACGTCCAGATCGTCCACTCTCAAAATTCCGCCATCTCTCTCCCAACATCCACTACTGCTGGCGGCTCATCTCCAGCTGCACAACGCTACGCACTGTTAACAGACAACTGCCCAACACTACAATGGCGAACAACAATGCAGAGCAACCACAGACTGCACACAGCATAGCCAGTGATTTTCATACAGAGCGCTACGTGGCGTTACCAATAAGAAAACCTAAACAGCCTCTCCACAAAAAATTTTACAAATTATTTTGGGCAGTGGCCAGTAATGATCTGATAATATTTTTCATAATTACAATATCAAAGATATCAAATGCACTCACTTATGGATACAATGTTGGTCAAAAGCTAAAATTTTCTCTCAGTCCAGAAAGACAGTCCTGATCATTCATCACAGTATTAATTACAATTTTATGCACAAAGTCTGAGCAGTAAAAGAAAATTCACACGGAAGTAGTGGATTTCCATGCAGTCTTGAAGAAGGAGTGTTGTCCTTCCAACGGAAAGACAGTGCTGACTCTTGACATGCAGACTGGTAATGGGCCACAACAGAGCAAACCCACAGCAGCGTCAGTCGAAGTTTTGAAGAATAATGGTAGGTGGGTCATCACAGAGCAGACCCACTGTAGTCCTAATAGAGATTATGGTACTGGTGGGCCACCAGAGGTGCAGACCCACTGCAGTCCTTATAGAAATAATGGTATTGGTGGGCCATCGAAGGTGCAGATCCACTTCAGTCCTAGTAGAGACGGCCAGCAGCCATCTGTTGCGACTATGCAGGTGCACAATCACCATCAAAGAGTCTTGCAGATAATATAGCAAGTCCATAAACCATAACTTGTGCACTCACAAAGTTTTTGGAATTGTCCTAAGAACCAGCAATGCTGTAGATCAGTCCCTTGCTGAATTATCAACACATGTGCGAGCACTAACAGTCCTCTTTTTTTTACACATTGTGCATATACTATGACCAACAGAGATGTGTGCAGTGAAATGAAACTTAATTTGAAGAACTTTGTGTCTATACAATTATAAATTTACATCATAAGAATAAAATTACAAAGGTACAAAATACATCATTAAAGAACATAATAGTACAGAGAACATTTGTAATAATACGGGCTTTACAAAAGAATAGAAATAGACATATACATCAGTGTTACAGGAATTATGACATAACTAAATACATAAAATAATGAGAATAGTTTTGAAACATCAAATTCACACATGAGCATTGTAACAGAACAGAATTAATAACGTCTATAAACATCTTTACAAAGAAAATGACATATTATTAATGCAAATTATATTTGAGGATAACAGTATTCCTCCTCATAGTGAATTGAGCTTAGTACTAGAAAAATTCTACAACATAAATCGTATTAGCTAAACACATAAAGACAGGAAAAACACAAATACACAAGAGTACACAAACACATAGCAGAATAACACAGGAGCAAAGGATAGGGTTTGTTTTCAGTGCAACATTTGGTACTGCAGTCCAAACCAAAACTTCATTCCATAGATCTTTCGTCTTATTTCAACGTTTGTTTCCACCAAAAACATCCTATCCAAGCATGCTTTTTGCATTTATATGTTCACATATTTCTTACCTCATTATTTATTTTCCATTATCTTACCTCATCATTTAGTTTCAAGAAAATCCTACCTAAACCTGTTGTCCCAAACCCTACTGTATTGTTCATATCCTCTTTCAAAATACTTTTTTGGCCAAACCATTTTCTTATAGCTTCTCAATGCATTTCTTCCAATTCATTACAACTCGTTCTCTCATATAGCCTACCCCATCTTAAGCTAACTTAAATCTACTGAGCTCAGATGCTAAACTAAGGGACGAGGCAATGCAGCAGCACAAAACAATTAACACAAACAGCAAAGACAAAAAATGCAAATTGGCAAAGCAAGCAGCAATAAATATAAATTAGCACAACAAATGCAACATTACAACTAATATAAGGCAATGTGCAGCAAATAATAAAAATAAATCAGTAGTAAAACTGGCTTAACAGTAATACAAAGTGAAATTCAGTAGCACTATGCCTGGCAAACAGCAGCAGCAAATGCAATAACTAATATCTAAACATGACAAAGCTCAAGCAGAAAAAATAGTACACTAAAGACAACAATGCTGATAAGAAATAAGAAAATTGCTGCTTGCTTTGCCAATTTGCATTTTTTTGTCTTTGCTGTTTGTGTTAATTGTTTTGTGCTGCTGCATTGCCTTGTCCCTTAGTTTAGCATCTGAGCTCAGTAGATTTAAGTTAGCTTAAGATGGGGTAGGCTATATGAGAGAACGAGTTGTAATGAATTGGAAGAAATGCATTGAGAAGCTATAAGAAAATGTCTGTTCACATTTTAATCTATATGTCATTAAAGTGGTGCACCACAACTTATTCTACCATAAAAATTACCAAGTACTTGAAAAAAAAATTATGTATGCAGTTACTGTTACTAGTCCCTTCTTATTGTTCTTTCGTTTCCAAGTGCTCCTTTTTTTTGAAGAATGTGGATCATAAAATTATTATGTAACAGATCTGTTGACAGAAAGTGTTCACGTTAGCAAATGCATTTAATTTTATTTTATAAAACCAATGATGCAACACACCTGGAAAACAGATATCAAATAAAATAAGCAACTATGTCAAAGTAAAGCATAAAAATATCATTCAGAAGTCATGAAGCATTTCATAAGTTAGTAGAGATTCTCTCAATTCTCGTAGAAAGACACTTGTCATAATCAGGTGTGCAGATGTACGAATATTTCCCATCAATTCATGAGCATTTCAGTAAGTAGCACAAAGTATGAGTAATTATATGTTTCCAAGTAATGAGTGTCTCGTATTTGAGACGCTTTCTACAAGGGAATGTCAATAGTGAGGTTAATGGTCTCTCATTTTTTCTCCACCTAATGGCTTTTTCTCCAGGCAGGTGGCACAGCTGGGCGTCCACGACGCATTACATGAAGGTCACTTAACTTTCTTACCGAAATATTTACGACAGCAGTTCCCACTACAGAGACAGTTTGACACAAATAAAATTTCACAGGTCGAAATATTTGCGTTACAAATCTATAGAAACAAAATCCTATAAATATAACAGCGTCCAAAAAATTTTCGTCGGCATTGTGATACATTCATGCATTTACACACATTTCATAACTCTTATGAAAGTACGATTCTTGGTTTCCAACATCCTTTTTCACATATCAGAGTCCCTAACCACTATTCATTATTCCTTACCTTTTGACACATATACATATTCGTCGACACTTCTTCAATATTTTATCATAATAAATACGTAGCATAATCAAATTCCTCTTATAGCATCAGCTTATTGATCATAAACATACCTCAACAGCATAATACACATTGTCATCGTAATAATAGCATCATAAAAATCAGCCAAATCTCAAAAACGTCGTAGCTTTCTGCAATAATTTCAAAACCTAAAAAAAATTCTCTGCTCATTTCAATAGTGTCATCTTCCTCAAACGTACTTTAAAGATCATGATCCCATACCAAATAAATCATTCAAAGCTCTCATAGTATCACAATGGTTCCGAAAAAGTATGAACAGTTCACACAGTGCAGACAAAATACAATTTCATAAGTGTGAAGTTATCCAACTATGTAGTTGCGTAAACTTGAAAAATAGTGTTGTGTAGCTAAAAGATTGGGGAATAACCTGATGTATTTCAATGCTGAATAAAACAACCCCTGTTTCAGAAAAAAATGTGTTGCATTACTTATTGAACTGCCCTCGTATGTAAATGGGCAGGGAAAGATCCATGTTTGAGACGCATTATCACAATGGATGTTCTAATTTTCATTTAATGTTTGAACTTCGCAAACAGTGGTTGTCTTGGTACGAATGACTGTTTACGTGCACAGCTTTTACCTTTTGTTTGCTGACTTTCATGCCATTCTTTCTGTCACGAGAGAAGCGCTCGTCTTCTACTGTTAGGACGTATTCTGTATACGGGAGTTTAACGTCTGTAGGTCTTCCGCTGCTAATCGCATATTTCTCTAGCTGATCGGCTTTATCACTGTATAGAATGTCAGATTGTGATTCGTCCCATACAAATTCTATACTGTGACAAGTCTTCTTATCTTGCTGAGAATGATCCACGATGTCGATAGTGTGTTTACTAGTTCCTTCGTCGCTGTTCCTGTAACTAATTGCTTTCAGAACGCTTTGAGAATTTATGATTATTACTGCCTTGGGTATTTTGAGAGGGATCTTGCGTATTTGATTGCCTCTGTAGCAGCGAATGTTTCAGCAAGAAATATGGAAGCGTCGCCTGGTACTTTGAACTTTGTTTCTTCTGTATATTCTGGACACCGCGCAGAGCTGAAGATATCGTGCCATTTCTCCACCAATGATGTCGGTGAAAACTGCCCATATCCGTTTCCTTTGCTGGAACAGTCGACGTATGTTACAGGGATATTGTGATGAGAGCTGTGGGTATTACAAACTATTAAGTATCAAAAAAGTGTGCTGTTTTAGTCAGTATCACGCTTCAGTTATAATCTGTTTACGCTTACAAAATATTTGACACCAAGCCAAGCGGGATTAGCCGAACAGTCTAAAAACACTGCCGTCATGGACTGTGCGGCTGGTCCCGGCGGAGGTTCGAGTCCTCCCTCGGGCATGGGTGTGTGTGTTTGTCCCTCGGATTATTTAGGTTAAGTAGTGTGTAAGCTTAGGGACTGATGACCTTAGTAGTTAAGTCCCATAAGATTTCACACACATTTGAACATTTGACACCGAACGGAACAGCGTGCGGGAAATAAAGCACTTATCGCCTGATAACTAACCTAACGAATCCTGTATCTAAGACCCGTAAAACAAAAGATTTCAGGGACTGTCATGGGAGAAAAAAATGTCACACCATCATCAAATCAGCCAGCACTTTCTTGCAATTTAGGTGTAATCGAAACGCGTCGAAAATCAGAAATGATATAGCCGCTACGGTGACTGGAAGTGACGAATTAATTTTAAATGCTTTTACATTGAAAAAAAAAAATGTTTAGTATATCTCTGCAATGTCCAGATCAATAGCACGTAGTTGGTGTCTTGTGGGACAGCCTCACATACAAGCCCAGGACGCAAGTGACTTTCAGAAAATCGTACCCAGTCTCCTCCCTTCCTCGTCCCACCTCCGCCCCGCCAACGGGGAAGGAAATTTCCACGTTCCAGGTCGGCGTCCGCAGCTGAGACCAATGTACGTGGCAGGAACGTGAATGCAAGTGCAGCGACGTGTTCTACAAAGTGTAGTATATGCTTCTCTAAAAACACTCTCATGAATGCCACTACGTGGAAACTGTACGGTGGCTGAATCGCCTAACGTCTTCCTTGCACTGATACTTCTGAAATTAAGTCGATCAAATTGTGCATGCAGTTAGTGAAGTGTGTATTTCCATGTTTCCGATATGATACACGTTTAGTCATATTCACTTAGAACGTAGCCAATAGTTGGCTTTTCTCGTCTTTTTTATTATTTAATTAATTACTTTATTTTTAATGTGGATGTCATGTCTGCATTCAAGTTTGTCGGCCGGGGTGGCCGAGCGGTTCTAGGCGTTACAGTCTGGAACCGCGCGATCGCTACGGTCGCAGGTTCGAATCCTGCCTCGGGCATGGATGTGTGTGATGTCCTTAGGTTAGTTAGGTTTAAGTAGTTCTAAGTTCTAGGGGACTGATGACCTCAGATGTTAAGTCCCATAGTGCTCAGAGCCATTTTTTGCATTCAAGTTTCACGTGAATTTTCCCCGTTATCAGTAGAGGTGTGAATAAAAAATGAAAGACTGAGACCATATCTGTGAAAAGTGACACACAATGCTTACGTTCAAATCTAGCGAGGTACAAAATTTTTCGACGGCCAATGACACGGTCACGGACTTGATGTGGCGCAGAAGGGGGCGAGAGGAGGGGCTGTTTCTCCCCCACTCCACGCCTCAGCCGCGACAGACATTTCTCTCAGCTGCCTGTCTCTCTCTCTCTCTCTCTCTCTCTCTCTGTTTTTTCTTGTCTGGTACAGCACGCAGTAACACAAGCCCTCCACATAAAAACTCAAGATATATCGGGGGTGTCACCGTCATGGATCTTCTAGTCCCGGCATTCCAAGAAGAACCAATTTTGTCCCGATTTTGGAAAATACTGATACAAGCTTGGCTCAATTACTGAACTAACGCCATCTGTTAGCACAACATGTAAATGCAGCCTCGGTTAGTTTTATTTATGTCAAGAAGTATATGTTGACAGGGTCGTCTCACAGATGTCATTGGCACGTTATGTATCATGTATCGACAATACAGGCACCTTCTAGATCTAGCACCGTCATTCGAAAAAATACCAGACTCCTCCAGTAGTACGAGGCTGGAACTATTTTAGCAGCGCCACGCAGAAGAATCGGGCAGACCCATTTGAAAAGCGATCTGATAAGACGATTCTTTCTATACATAATACGAACAATGAGTGTGGTGTACCAAATTCTTCTGCAGCAACAAGTTCCATGTAATTGTGTTCTAAATAAAATGTAATTAGATGAAATAAAATTTTTAATTCATTTGTATACTGAAACGTCCCCTTAGAAAAATTATAAATGACTGTGCTTAAACTGACACACAATATTTTTAGCGCAACGCAATCTAACTTTTAATAATCCCTACAAAAGAATGGCCCTGATTAACAATAACCTATACCTTTCATGAATCACTTACCTCACAAAAATCTTCGTTACTCGAACTACTGCAATACAGCGAGTGCCAATACTGCCAGCAAAATAAAAGATTCTAACTACTGAAGGCACTAACTACTGATAGGCATAGTTAGCAAATGAAACATTTTGATAAAGAACAAACCATGTATTTACCTTAATAGAAGTCACAATATATATTTCATGACATCCAGTCTTACAAATTCACTGTCTCTGATGGACACACGTCCAGATTATCCGCTCTCAAAACTCCACCATCTCTCTCCCCACATCTACCACTGCTGGCGGCTCACCTCCAACTGCGCAACGCTACACGCTGTTAACAGCCAACTGCCCAATACTACAATAGCCAACAACAATGCAAACCCAGCCACAGACTGTACACAGCACAGCCAGTGATTTTCATACAGAGCGCTATGTGGCGTTACCAATATAAAAACCTATACTGCCTACTTAGAATACCATCATCTTAGAGTGTCCTGAGGTGGTCTTATCTCCTAGACATATATGAATGAGTAATCCTAAATGTGTAGACCTGCCTCCGATTCCTCAAAATTCCTCAAACTCCTCTCCTCCACACCTATAAATCCTTAATCCATCCTGTTGTGTCTAGACCATACAGCCTAGACACAATGCTGTAGCCGATAGGGCACGCAAGGCTAACGCAGACGGGCGTGAAGTCTGGAACATGAGAACTTATAAATGAATAAGAAGAAATGTACGTAGATGCTTGTTACTTAACTTTTAATTAGTCCTTGGAATACATCTCTCTTGAATATTAGTAAGCTATAGGCACTGATACAAATGGCGCCTTGCTAGGTGGTCGCCATTTAACTTAGCAGAGGGCTATTCTACTGTCTATCTCTCGGCAAATGAGAGCAAGGCTTAGCACGTCCAATCGCTAGCTATGTTGTCCGTACAACTGGGGGCGAGGTCTCCTCAGTCTCTCGAGACCTGCCTTGTGGTGGCGCTAGGTTTGCGATCCCACAGTGGCGACACGCGGGTCCGACATGTACTACAGGACCGCGGCCGATTTAAGTTACCACCTAGTAAGTGTGGTGTCTAGCGGTGACACCACACATCCCATCTTCTGTTTTGCCAGTCCCACCTGGATATCCGCTCCCCTCCAATTCTGTAAGTCCCTCCAAATCCTCGAGCGCCATGCACTCTGCCTTGCCTAATGATATGCCTCCCGTCCTCCATGTGGATCCTCTACTACCTGATTCCTTTCCCCCATCTGCTCCTATTCCTCGAACATATCTGCATACTCTACACCTCCCGCCACCTTGATCCCCGACGTACCCTGGTTGCTCCTCTCCTCTCCAACCCCCACCCTCTGCCACGCCTTCACTGTTGTGTCCCACCTACCCTCCATCTCTACACCCTTCAACTCAAGGTGGCTTCCATTAACTCCCCCTCCCAGATGATGCCCTCTCTCCCTCCATTTATCCCTCCTATCAACTCTGATCCTCATCTCCCCCTCCTTTCCTCTGTGCTTTCCCCAGGCTCCCTCTTGTCCCCCCTTCCATCCTGTTTTTTCCCCGCCTACCCTCTCTCTGCGTCTCTTCTCCCCCCACCACCACCCGAGTCCTTTTATGTGTCCTCATCCTCCGTCGGCTCCTTCCCCCCTCCCTCCCACTTCGTTTTTCCTCTCCTTCCCCCCTTTTCTCTCCCATCATCTGTCCATGTTCCCCCTATCTGCCCTCTGCTGTGGTATGTCATAACTGTGCCAACTTTTTGTGCAGTATTCAGGTGAGTGTTCAGTGTTGTGCGTCTTTCCAAAGTGTTGTGAACAGAAATCATGCTGTCGCTGGGTGCGATTTTTATCTCTCTTGTGAACAGAAACCAGACTGTGGATGTGTTTTTTAATAGTTTGTCTATTATTTTACCTGTCTGCTTCCCTCTGATTTCTGTTTTAAGTTCCACAATTTTCCGCCATTTTACCATTTAAGTCACCGATTTTATCGCCTGCTTTTATTATTTATTATCTTCATCTTTTTGAAACAAATTCTGTAGGCTGAAGAGCGGCGTACTAAACTGCTGCCAGCCCGCTCCCTTCGGGGGAATTCGAAACTCAATAAAGTAAAAAAACAAAACAAAAAGTGTAGAGCTACAGCTTCATTCTCGTATTCTTTCTCGTTTTACGGCGTGAGTCAGGAGGAAAGGTACATGCTTTGAGGGTTGATATTATTAGTGACACTGAATAAAAAGCTTCATATGCACTTATACGCTACTCCGAATGGTAGTATATTCATTGTTATTTATTTTCTGCACTTTCATACATTGTCACTGTTTACAATCTACCACAGTAGTGTAGAGCAAGTTGAGACGAACAGTTTGATATGGGACACTTGTGATCTATTAAGTCGGGAAACTACCTCAAATTGGTCTACAAAAACTACGTAAGTTAGAGTGCATGCGCATCGAGCGAGTTTTTGAGCATTCTCGCGCTCTCTTCGCACAAACTATTAGTTCTAGACAAAAAATGAATAGGACCTTTTTCTTAGGAAATTTAACATGGTTTAATTTTTTACTGCGACATGTTTTCGCTGGAGCGCGCGGTTTTCGAGTTATTCAAGAAAAACGTACAAAAGTGATATTAAACGTTTTTCTAACTCGGAAACCATTCGTAATAGGGCATACGTCCATATGAATCGTTTTGTTCAGAGTCACTAATACTGTCACCCTTCAAAGCATGTACCTTTCCTCCTGAGTCACCCTGTATGTTGTGATTCCAGAAACTCAGGTTTCACTTAATTGTTGTACACATTTGTCTGTGTTGGGCTGTGCTCACCTTCTGCGTGAGGTATTCGTTGGACTACGAGCGGCGTTGGGTCGCAGCAACAGATCTCATGACGTCAGAGCAAGTACAGAGAGACGTCATCGCCAACCATAGCTCCTAGGAAAGTGCGAAACACAAAGTTCTTTCAACATTAATGAACAATGCTTTAGAAGAGAAAATCGAGCTTTGATGTTATATTAATCCCTACCTGAAGTCTCTAGATCAGGGGTATGCAAACTTTTAGCTGACCTGGGCCATTTGTACCCCACGCAATACACGTAACACCACTGGCATTAAACGCCAAGGAAATAAAAAAAGAACGGAGTAGACCAATGAGAAAACAGCATCGTGTGACAGGGGTTTCCAATTTAAAGTATTCAATCTAAAAATGGTTCAAATGGCTCTAAGCACTATGAGACTTAACATCTGAGGTCATCATTTCCCTAGACTTAGAACTACTTAAACCTAACTAACCTAAGGACATTACACACATCCATGCCAGAGGCAGAATTCGAACCTGCGACCGTAGCAGCAGCGCGGTTCCGGACTGAAGCGCCTACAACCGCTCGGCCACAGCGGCCGGGCCCGCATCTCGTGGTCGTGCGGTAGCGTTCTCGCTTCCCACGCCCGGGTTCCCGGGTTCGATTCCCGGCGGGGTCAGGGATTTTCTCTGCCTCGTGATGGCTGGGTGTTGTGTGCTGTCCTTAGGTTAGTTAGGTTTAAGTAGTTCTAAGTTCTAGGGGACTTATGACCACAGCAGTTGAGTCCGATAGTGCTCAGAGCCATTTGAACCATTTGAACCACAGCGGCCGGCGTATTCAATCTATCGTAATTTTATATAAACTGAATTTTATGGAATTTGTTTTTCACAGTTGTGTGACAGATGCTCACTTCTTGGACTATACTGACACTTGTTTTTGGCCGCATGCGGCCCACGTATCACGGAATGGACACCGATGCTCAAAGTCCACAGTATATCACTTTAGTGTTTGTTGTTCCGATCGTTATAATGCACTCGCGTATAATTTTGTTAAAATTGCAACCTTGGCTCTCAGCTTGACTGTTTCCATTTCTCTCCGCTCTCTCCCCACCCCACCCCCCCTCCAAATTAGTTATACCACAGTGATTCCTGTGAAACGGGCACGACCAATTTCAGCGTCCATCCGTGTCCAATATGGGCATCTTGGCGATCTTCATAGTACACCACAGATAGCGCTGTCACAGGTTCGGTTTTCGGCCGAGTCTTTTCTTCGCTCGGAGACAGGGTGTTTGTGTTGTCCTAATCATTTCATCTCATCTTCATTACAACGACGCGTAAGTCTCAAAAATGGTATCAAATACACTGGTGTGCAAAACTTAGCGACAGAAGTAAATTTCGCATGACGAGCCACTACCAAATAACAGCTCGATCAAACGTGGACCACACTTGGAAAGAACTGCTATAATGCAGTGCGAAAGGTAACTGAAAGAAATGCGCAATGAGACGAACAGAAATAATACTTTTATTTGAAGACAGTACCTATGGTGAAGTTACCACGATTCATGATGTCCCCTGGACATTATAAACGGTAGGAAATGGTTCTTTACAGGGTGTGTGATCACCACGGACAGCAATGCAAGCTGTGGGACGTCCGCCCATGTTGGCCGCAAGGCTGGTGAGGTGTTACTTTGTTTTAAAACCTGCTGGATAGTCATTAGTGCATATAGACTCGCTGCTATAGTTACGAAATTCTGTTGCAGTTGTGAATGTTTTTGACATCAGCTGTATGAAACTTGGAAACCATACTTATTGGTGACACATCAAAATTTGTGTTGGATCGGGTCTCTAACCTGGATTACCTGCTTGTCGCGACTGGTCCCTTCGACCATCTCGGCTATCCGTGCACCCGTCCACGACCTATGATTAAAACGTCTATACGCCACAGTGAATACGCACCCGTTGCTCCTAGCTTGCTGGATTCTCGCAACAGGGTTAAGGGGCTCCGGAAAGGCTCAAAATCATAAAAAGTTCAATTTTTACTTTTTTGCGTTTTCTGAATCTGCAGACTATTACCTTTTAATAGATATATAATTTATTCAATTCCGAAGACTACAACAATTTTTAAATTTTTTTTGAAATGTGTTCTACATGGGCGTGACCCACTGTGGCGCTGTTAAACTGCTGTCAAATGGTGTTATTATTAACGTCCGTGTTCATCAGGTACATTTTAGTGATCTGAGATAAAGTATGTGTTGTGGCTAACCTGTGATGGTTCAATATATATCGCTGGTGTGATTGTCGATTGTTTCATGTTTATTTACTCTGTGGTTATCTCGAAAATATTCGTAATTAATTCTGTTTCTTGAGTCTCTGTTTTGTTGAAGTATAATAATGAGTAAAAGTAAAGTTATTAGAAATCCTCTGAAGGCTTTTAAGAAAAGGAGAAATGTTGGAAAGCCAAAGGTATTTAGAAATATGGGAATGAAGATAGGTTCTAACATGGTACGAGCGATGCTTGCTTTAGACAAGGAACGCCTTCGGGCTGCAGACAGGGCTGTAAAGAGTCTAGAAATACAAGCAAAAGTAAACAGGAGGAGGAACAAGAGGAAGCTGGAGGAGGAGTTTGCAGAGGATGAAGATAATCCATCCTATGGACCTGGAATGCACTAAAAAGTCAATCCAATCTTTGTCGCTCGATTCACAAAACTTTTATTTTCTCATACTAATTACATGTTTTCTAAGGATCTTCCAAACATATTTGTTTCAAACTTTCAGTAAATGTTACACAGTACCTTCTGCATATTTTAACACAGCCTTTTTCCAAAAAACTGTATATTTTTGAATATATAAATAAAAAATTGCAAAAAAATGTTGTGAATTTTCATTACAATTGAAAAAAAAATCATCTTTAATAACTGAACTAAAATTTTGTAAAATCCCTGTGTTACGTTGTAGCCCATATTCCAATAAATAATCTGTAAAAATTTCAACTTCCTACCTCAAATACTTTGTGAGGAAAGATGTAATTTATAAGCGTTATTTTAACATTGCAAGTATAGGGCGTTCCGGAGCCCCTTAAGGATACAAACGAGTTCAACGTTAATATTATCGTAGTTTTGCCCGTCTAGGCTGCAGTAAAGCTCCTCAGCGCATCCGACACGACCCCGATGGAACAAGTCGGGGAACAGGTAGGCCAATTCGTTCGTCCAATATCCTCTCGTTCCAGGAGCCCCTCCACCTGCGCTGAACGATGTGGTCGTGCATTGTCATCCACAAAAATAAAGTCAAGGTTTAATTTACACCAGAAAACAGACACAGTATCGTTGGCTGGAGACTGTACCGTTCAAATGGTTCAAATGGCTCTGAGCACTATGGGACTCAACTGCTGTGGTCATAAGTCCCCTAGAACTTAGAACTACTTAAACCTAACTAACCTAAGGACAGCACACAACACCCAGCCATCACGAGGCAGAGAAAATCCCTGACCCCGCCGGGAATCGAACCCGGGAACCCGGGCGTGGGAAGCGAGAACGCTACCGCACGACCACGAGATGCGGGCGACTGTACCGTATTCGAAGATTTCGAAATCAGTATGCCCATGCAACAATATACCTCGTCATACCGTAACACCTGTTATCTCACGATCGTGTTCGACGATGCTGGACGTACCCACATATGCGAGAGGCAGGGAACACGCAATAAGCCCAGGAACATTGTCGAACATAATCGAAAAAAAAAAATGGTTCAAATGGCTCTGAGCACTATGGGACACAACATCTTAGGTCATAAGTCCCCTAGAACTTAGAACTACTTAAACCTAACTAACCTAAGAACATCACACACACCCATGCCCGAAGCAGGATTCGAACCTGCGACCGTAGCAGTCCCGCGGTTCCGGACTGCAGCGCCAGAGCCGCTAGACCACCGCGGCCGGCCGAACATAATCATTTTGGTTGTCGTCTTGGATACTCGGTGAATGGGGTTGCCTACTCGTTCCTCCAGAAAAAATCCGGGCCATGGGAGATGTGTTGCGGGGGTGTACTGCAGCAGGTCTACAGGCACCAACAATCATCCTGCGGTTGTCAAAAAATGGTTCAAATGGCTCCAAGCACTATGGGACTTAACATCTGAGTTCATCAGTCCCCTACACTTAGAATTACTTAAACCTAAAAAACCTAAGGACATCACACACATCCATGCCCGAGGCAGGATTCGAACCGGCGACCGCAGCAGCAGCGCGGTTCCGGACTGAAGCGCCTTCAATCTCTCGGCCACAGTGGCCTGGCAGCCGCTGTTGGCGAGAATGTAATGCCCTGCCATAAGAAATTCTATCCAACCTTGCGCGCAGCGTGGTATCATGTGACACACAGTGCACTGCAATCCGTCGTGACCACACAACCTGTTAAGAACGATGTCCTGCGTTTTGTGATGCGCTGGGTGGGGGGCATCACGAATCGTGGTGGCTTCAGTATAACTATCGTGCAATTTCTGTTTGTCTCAATACGTATTTCTTTAAGTGGGTAATGAATCATGGGTTATCTCGAAGAGAAACCTTTATTGGCAAACGTCCAGCACGAATCCAGAAAATATCATTCTTGTGAAACTGAACGATCTGTTTATTCTCACGAAATAAAGAGTGCTATCGAAAGGGGATGTCAAACCGATTTAACATTTTTATATTTCCGGAAGGCTTTTGACACTGTTCCTCACAAGCAAATTCTAATAAAATTGCGTGCCTGTGCACTATCCTAGCCACCGGCCTTGCCGCAGTGGCAACACCGGTTCCCGTCATACCACCGAAGTTAAGCACTGTCGGTCTGGGCAAGCACTTGGATGGGTGACCATCCGGTCTGCCGAGCGCTGTTGGCAAGAAGGGTGCACTCAGCCCTTGCGAGGCAAACTGAGGAACCACTTGACTGAGAAGTAGCGGCTCCGGTCTCGTAAAATGACATACGGCCGGGAAAGCGGTGTGCTGACCACATGCCCCTGCATATCCGCAGCCAGTGATGCCTGTGGGCTGAGGATGACACCGCTGCCGGTCGGTCCTGTTGGGCCTTCCAAGGCATGTTCGGACGGAGGAATGCACTATTGTCTCAGTTGTGCGTCTGGATTCGTGATTCCCTGCCAGAAAGGTTACATTTCGTACCAATTGACTGAAATTCATCGAGTAAGACAGAAGTAATATCTGGTGTTCCCCCGTGAGGTGTTGTAGGCGCTCTGCTGTTCCTGGACTACCTAAACGGTTTAGGGGACGACTGGAGCAGCCCTCTTAAATGTGTTGCAGATTATGCTGTCATTTACCGTCTAACAAAGTGATAAAATGATCAAAACAAATTGCAAAACGATTTAGACATTTGTATGGCGAGAGAAGTGGCAATTGACACTAAATAATGAAATGTGTGAAGTCATCCATATGAATACTAAAAGGAATCGGCTAACTTCCGGTTACAGGATAGAACACAAAATCTAAAGGCTGTTGAGTCAACTACATACTTAGGGATTACAGTTGCGAATAACTTAAACTGGAACGATCACGTAGATAACACTGCGTGGAAAGCAAACCAAAGGCTGCGATTTATTGGAAGAACACTTAGAAAATGCAACAGGTCTACTAATGAGACAACCTACACTACGTTGTCCGCCTTGTTCTGGAGTACTGCCTTGCGATGTGGGACCCGCAACGGATAGGATTGACGGAAGACGTCGAAAAAATTCGGAGATGATCAGCTCGTTTCGTTTTATCGCGAAGTAGGGGAGCGGGTGCCACGAATGTGATACGGAAAATGGGGTGGCAATTATTAAAGCAAAGGTGATTTTCGTTGCGCCATGATTTTGTCTTGAAATTTCAATCACCCCCGAGTTTGAAAATATTTTGTTGGCGCCCACCTACGTAGGAACTAATGATCATCATAATAAAATGAGAGAAATCAAAGCTCTCACGGAAAAATTTAAGTGTTCGTTTTCCCCGCTCGCTGTTCGAGAGTGAAACGGTAGAGAAATAGCTTGAAGGTGATTCGATGAACCCTCTGCCAGACATTTAATTGTCAATCACAGAGTACTCACAAACACTCATGCTCATAAATAAAGGATAATTGCAGAATATGGTGCCACACAACGTGGCACTACACAAAACTGGTGCTAATAGCATAGGCACATAAGGAACACACGACACAGATCTGTAAGTCCAAGGTATTGGTGATAAGTTGAGACAACCGTCCCAAAACACATGTGCTCCCAAAACGCCACTATTTCCTGCTCATGTACCTCGACATCAATATGGGATATGATCACCATGCACACGTACACAAGCGTCACAACGGGTTGGCATACTCTGGATCAGGTGGTCGAGCAGCTGTTGGGGTGTAGCCTCCAATTCTTGCACCAGTGCCTGTCGGAGCTCCTGAAGTGTCCTGGGGGTTTGAAGACGTGCAGCGATACGTCGACTGAGAGCATTCCAGACGTGGTCGATGGTGTTTAGCTCTGGTGAACCGGCAGGTCACTCCATTCGCCTGATATCTTCTGTTTCAAGGTACTCCTCCACGATGGCAGCTCGGTGGGACTGTGCGTTATCATCCATCAAGAGGAAGGTGGGACCCACTGCACCCTTGAAAAGGCTGACACACTGGTTCAAACTGACGTCCCGATACACCTGACCAGTTCCTCTGTCAAAGACATGCAGGGGTGTACATGCACCAATCATAATCCCACCCCACACCATCAAGCCACTACCTCCATACAGGTCCCTTTCAAGGACATTAAGGGGTTGGTATCTGGTTCTGGTTCACGACAGATGAAAACCCGGCGAGAATCACTTTTCAGACTATATCTGGACGCGTCCGTGAACATAACCTGGGACCACTGTTCCAATGACCATGTTCTGTGTTCTTGACACCAGGCTTTACGGGCTCTCCTGTGACCAGGAGTCAGTGGTTTGCACCTTGCAGGTCTCTGGGCGAATAAACCATGTCTGTTCAGTCGTCTGTAGAGTGTCTGGAGACAACTGCTCCAGTGGCTGCGGTAAGGTCCCGAGCGAGGCTACCTGCAGTACTCCGTGGCCGTCTGCTGGCACTGATGGTGAGATATCGGTTTTCTTATAGTGTTGTACACTGTGGACGTCCCGTACTGTAGCGCCTGGACACGTTTCCTGTCTGCTGGAATCGTTGCCATAATTTTGAGATCACACTTTGTGGCACACGGAGGGCCCGTGCTACCACCTGCTGTGTTTAACCAGCCTCCAGTCGCCCTAGTATTCTACCCCTCATAACGTCATCAATATGTGTTCTTTGAGCTATCTTCAACACACAGTCACCATTAGCACGTCTGAAAACGTCTGCACTCTTACTCGCTGCACCGTACTCTGACATGCACCAACGCACTTCTGCGTATGTGGACTGGTGCCAGCGCCACCGTGCGACGACCGCAACTCAAATACACCGCATGGTCATAACCCGAGGTGATTGAAACCCATAAACCGCCCACCAGAGAGTTGTTTCACCATGTATCAGCATTATCCTTAATTTATGAGCATGAGTGTAGATGTAGATGTAGATCTAGTTACCTTCTGTGGTGTATTGTAGCAGTTCTTTCCATGTATAATACAAGTTTCAAGGAACTATTTAACTTGGCACGGACACAACTTCCGTATTTAAGTTTGCCACACCAATGTAGAAAGCTTCGCACCAGGCGCACGAAAAACCCCAGTCGGGTCTCACGGCCAAGACTCGCATACGAACATTTCGCTTCATTTCCTCGATGAAAGGGAGACCCCACATGTTCCTTGCTGTTCTTACACTCGATCATCTCTGTTCTCTGAATTTTTTCTGTATTTTAGCATAGCCACAAGCTGGCCTGCTGGTACTGCCGCCGGCTGTAATCTGATACGCTGCTTTCGCACGGACTGCCAGCGACATCGGCTGCTACACGGTTGTGACATATGAGCGCTCCGCGCGCCTCATTTGTTCAGCGAGCTCCCGGAAACAAATGATGAGCAGGCGTCCGCTCTTTTTTTTTTCCGACGCAGCGACTGTAGTGCATCATTTCACAGGCGTGTCACGAGGCAGGTAAACATGTTTGCCGCTCACTGTTGACGATACACTGGCGGTACAGTTTCGCAACGTGATAAAGCATTTCCCACTGGGCCTGCCAGTGTTTGCTTCATGTTTTACCCCTCCCCCCCCCCCCCACCCCCCGCTCTGCTCAGCACTCACCGACGTTTAGATCCGTGTCCTCTTCCACGATGAACTTTTCTGCCATGTAAATAAACTTTGTGCAGTATGTCACTCGCCTGAACTTATCGTGCCACGTATTGAGGCGTAGCGCTTCATGTCGAGCCTATGTTCAGTAAAAGACGGTAGCAGAGAGACAGCTTCATACAATGAGTCATGGTCATTGCATGACAGAGGCGCTACGATCCATTAGCTAGCTGCAAGTAGTTACGGCTTTGGCCGAAAGGTGTCAGCTTCTTATAGACTATAAAATTATCAAGTAGTTAAAACATATATTTTGGACAAAAATTGTACTTATTGTGATTGATACGACTGTCTTAAAATGTTGCCAATTTGTCTATTAATGTAAATGATGGTGTGAATGGCAAGTAAGATATATGAATGTTAACTGAGTACACGTTAGAATGAGAACTGTGATGGTACAGGGATGCTGTATTATTCTCTCAGTGGACTTCTACATCTACATCTACGTGATTACTCTGCTATTCACAATAAAATGCCTGGCAGAGGGTTCAATGAACCGCCTTCAAACTGTCTCTCTACCGTTCCACTCTCGAACGGCGCACAGGAAAAACATAGCGCTTAAATTTTTCTCTGCGAGTTCTGATTTCTCTTATTTTATCGTGGCGATCGTTTCTCCCTATGTAGGTGGGTGCAAACGGAACGTTTTCGCAATCTGAGGAGAAAACTGGTGATTGAAATTTCATGACAAGATCCCGTCGCAACGAAAAACGCCTTTGTTTTAAAGATTGCCACTCCAATTCACGTAACATGTCTGTTTTATTAGGTAATTTGTAATCGTAATCCCTAAGTATTTAGTTGAATTTACAAATTGAGCGGATTTCTTTTAGCACTCATGTGAATAACTTCACACTTTTCTTCATTCAGGGTCAGTTGCCACTTTTCGCACCATACAGATATCTTATCTACATCGAGTGACTGGGATTGCATGTGAGTGTTGAAACTAGTTGGTTTTTGCTGTATTTTTAAATGAAACAAGTGGCAATATATTGGAGTTTTCACTAACAAAATACCTTTCGATCAATCGCTCAGTTAACCTGCTACCAAAAAACTTTTGTTGCACCTGTTGGATTCGCATAATGCTACCGGTTCTATTACAGCTTTTCCAGTAGAGGAACATAATTCGTTTTTATCTGCGAAGGCGTGTGGACCGGACTTCAGATTAGTTCTGTAGGACGAGCACATAAAAACCGCGACGTTGGAATTTGTTATCTCACATCGATACTCAAACTTACGGAACATACGGCACATGTTGTTGTTGTTGTGGTCTTCAGTCCTGAGACTGGTTTGATGCAGCTCTCCATGCTACTCTATCCTGTGCAAGCTTCTTCATCTCCCAGTACTTACTGCAACCTACATCCTTCTGAATCTGCTTAGTGTATTGATCTCTTGGTCTCCCTCTACGATTTTTACCCTCCACGCTGCCCTCCAATGCTAAATTTGTGATTCCGTGATGCCTCAAAACATGTCCTACCAACCGATCCCTTCTTCTAGTCAAGTTGTGCCACAAACTTCTCTTCTCCCCAATCCTATTCAATACCTCCTCATTAGTTACGTGATCTACCCACCTTATCTTCAGCATTCTTCTGTAGCACCACATTTCGAAAGCTTCTATTCTCTTCTTGTCCAAACTAGTTATCGTCCATGTTTCACTTCTATACATGGCTACACTCCATACAAATACTTTCAGAAACGACTTCCTGACACTTAAATCTATACTCGATGTTAACAAATTTCTCTTCTTCAGAAACGATTTCCTTGCCATTGCCAGTCTACATTTTATATCCTCTCTACTTCGACCATCATCAGTTATTTTACTCCCTAAATAGCAAAACTCCTTTACTACTTTAAGTGTCTCATTTACTAATCTAATTCCCTCAGCATCACCCGATTTAATTTGACTACATTCCATTATCCTCGTTTTGCTTTTGTTAATGTTCATCTTATATCCTCCTTTCAAGACACTGTCCATTCCGTTCAACAGCTCTTCCAAGTCGTTTGCTGCCTCTGACAGAATTACAATGTCAACGGCGAACCTCAAAGTTTTTACTTCTTCTCCATGAATTTTAATACCTACTCCGAATTTTTATTTTGTTTCCTTTACTGCTTGCTCAATATACAGATTGAATAACATCGGGGAGAGGCTACAACCCTGTCTCACTCCTTTCCCAACCACTGCTTCCCTTTCATGCCCCTCGACTCTTATAACTGCCATCTGGTTTCTGTACAAATTGTAAATAGCCTTTCGCTCCCTGTATTTTACCCCTGCCACCTTCAGAATTTGAAAGAGAGTATTCCAGTTAACATTGTCAAAAGCTTTCTCTAAGTCTACAAATGCTAGAAACGTAGGTTTGCCTTTTCTTAATCTTTCTTCTAAGATAAGTCGTAAGGTTAGTATTGCCTCACGTGTTCCAACATTTCTACGGGACATATAATAATTATTCTCTTCCATCCTGCCTAACTCCACCTTGCGTTTGAGTCGTAACGTTTGAACTGCAATGAAAGGTTCATAATTTGAGTATAAGAAACTCATGAATTTCTTACCCAAAGAGTATACAGCGTTAACTAATAGTTCCCACAGTAATAATGCGTGGACAAATATTTTTGATGTATTGCAAATACCATACAATACAGAGAAAGAATACAATATTTAATGAGCAAGGGGCTCATGCTGCTAACCAACAAACAGGTTTAATAATACTTAGAAAGTGTAATTTTTGTGTAAACATACACTTCTTTAAGTGAAACAATGCCAAGGTGGCGAAATTAAGACACTTGTACTATGCAAGAAAATATGGTTTGAAATTCAATGTAACCTAAGTAAAATTGTGCTGCAGACACAAGTCGCATACAACTTTCCTTTGTTGCCTGTTTCGCTCGTCAGATCTGTGGGAAATCACAATGTGTCACAACAACATAAAACCAAATAAACCGCAGATTCAGCGTACAATGCAACAACTCAGACTATACTTGCCAGCATCCACAAGTTAAATTCATCTAGGTGTGTACAGCACCAACGACAGACATGTAATTGTGGATGTTGGCTGTGTTACAACTATCGTAAACACTGTGATCAAGTACATTTAAAGATAAACAGGATTTTGAAATACAAGGTTGTCTCTACAAATTCTATGCCATTTTCTTAATTGTTCATGTACTTCACTGTAAGTCATGTTAGTGAATACCTTTCCCGAGTGTATAACTGGAATTCTGATAAGTTTTAAATAAGTCACTAGAAAAATTCCTACAGCGAGTTAGTCAGCACTTTTTCTGCATATCTTAAATGGATATCATGGGGAAGAACACCTGCATTGAATGGCGTCTCAGAAACATTGGACTTTAAGTCTTTGCAGAATTTGCACAGCTAGTGGCGAGGTGTGCATGAAGACAGTGAGTCCTCACATTACTATAAACAAATAAAATTGTGTTAAAGCTGAATTATAGTAAAAAAGTCAGTCAAGTCGGTAGCTGTAGAACGCATGTTCTTAATACTACCACAAGCTTTATAATTTAAGCAGCGACCAGCCACATGCATGGTTAAGAAAGTTTATTTCACTCAAACCATTACAGCCTTCGGTTTTATTACAAATCTGCCTTCAGATGCCCATTTCAGATTTCGTTGTTTTACTATTGGGGCAACGTTTTGCACTCGTTACTGCTTTGATGCACTAAGATAAACAAAAGTCTTTTCGTTCACAGTTCGATAAACTGACGTGAGGTTTTCTCATGTTGACCTTCACAGTTACTTGAATAAAATATGAGATATTGTTACAGCTTACGTGGTGTATGTTTCGTCTTGTATTTGTTTTGTGCATTTTAAAATTAACACATTAAACAATAATGTGCCTCTAAGCACCGAACAGTAGTGCAGGGTGACGCAGAATCCATTACTTGTTCTCGGATGGCAACGCAGATGTGAAGGGGAGACGATGTGATTGGTGCACAACATAGTCACCGTATCTCGTGGTCACCGGACGTTGTCGATCGGAACCTTGGTGGTGAGTATGCTTGTACTCACATGTCCATAAAACGATTCAGAGGGGCACTATCGCATCCAAGAGGCCCACATCTGGATTTGGCACAATTCATTTGCCGGCCCATTGGAGCCGCACAATGAGTTCTCACACGACTAGATAGTATGAGACCTGAGTTTCTCCTGGCGTATACAACTTTCAAATAACTTCCGGGAATTCAGCCAGGTAACACTTTCAGCGACCGCCGATATTTCGGCGGGAGAACACCCCGCCATTTTCAAGGCAAACTGCAACGGACAGGCGGCGTGCATGCAAATTTAATACCTCGGTTCTGCGACAGAAGCAGGAAAGATAACACACACACTGAACACTAGTGCCACCAAAGATGACCAAAGTCAGAGCTATCGATAGTGAGACTATGAATTCACAGGTGAGGCAGCATTGACTCTGTTCCTCTGTTTTTTGACAAGGGAGAGAGCCGGATTCCAAACAGAGTTTAAACAGAAACCTCCATCCCTGTTAACGAGGTTGCTCGCTAGTTTAATCTCAACTGCCTCCTTAATGACACTGTCCCAATAGCTGGACGTGCATGCCAATATCTCGGTGTTATTATATAACATGGGGTGACCAGTATCCAAGCAATGTTCGGCAACAGCAGATCTATTTGGCTGCTGTAATCGTGTGTGCCGTTTATGCTCAGTACATCTGTCCTCCACGGTCCTGATAGTTTGACCAATATATGCCATACCGCAGCTACAGGGAATACGATACACACCTGCCTTACGCAATCCAAGATCATCCTTAACGGAACTCAAAAGTGCTCTAATTTTAGATGGAGGTCGGAAAACACATTTCACATCGTATTTCCGTAGAATACGACCGATCTTATTGGACGTGTTTCCTACGTAAGGCAAAAAGGCAGTAGACTTAGGTGTTGACTCAGAATTATCATCAATCACCCGATGTACAGTTGGTCGATAGCGCAACGCACGTTCAATCTGTCTATCACTATAACCATTTTGACGGAATGTAACTTCAAGATGGGACAGCTCAGCTGGCAAAGTCTCAGCGTCAGAAACGACATGTGCCCTGTGTACCAAGGTACGAAGTACCCCTTCACGCTGAGCCGAATGGTGACAACTATTAGCTTGTAAGTACAAATCGGTGTGAGTACGTTTCCTGTAGACTGCATGTCCCAATGATCCATCATCCTTCCTCCTAACCAACACGTCGAGAAAGGGAAGGCAACCATCCTCTTCCACCTCCATCGTAAAACGAATGTTCGGGTGGATCGAGTTCAGATGTTCTAGAAAGACATTCAAATTTTCCCTACCGTGAGGCCAAACAACGAAGGTATCGTCAACGTATCTAAAGAAACAGGCGGGTTTTAAAGGCGCCGACTCCAATGCACGTTCCTCGAAGTCTTCCATAAATAAATTTGCGATCACAGGAGACAACGGACTACCCATCGCAACTCCATCTGTCTGCTCGTAATACTGGTCATTAAATAAAAAGTAAGTGGATGTCAACACATGCCTAAAGAGATTAGTTAAATCAGCACCAAACCTGGCTTCAATTAACCGCAACGAATCAGACAGAGGAACACGAGTGAAGAGAGAGACCACATCGAAACTCACTAAAATATCAGAGTCATTCAGCCTCAGTCCCTCCAAACGACGTAAAAAATCAGCTGAGTTCCTGATATGATGTTCACACTGTCCTACTTGTGGACTCAACAGAGAAGCAAGATGCTTGGATACACGATATGTCGGAGC
Source organism: Schistocerca nitens (assembly GCF_023898315.1). Classification (NCBI taxonomy): domain Eukaryota; kingdom Metazoa; phylum Arthropoda; class Insecta; order Orthoptera; family Acrididae; genus Schistocerca; species Schistocerca nitens. The sequence continues at coordinate 526,125,728 of NC_064620.1, forward strand.
GCCGATGTTACTCACTATAGGACGGAAAGGAACCCCTTCCTTATGAAAGTTTGGAAGGCCATATAACCTAGGGGGAACGGCACTATAGGTGTTAAGCCTCTTGATTGTGTCCTGCGAAAAACCACTTTTCTTCAGGAGGCTGTTGGTCTTTCTCTCAACACTTTTCGTGGGGTCAGCATCGATTCTGCGATACGCTGAATCAGATAGTAAACGTTGCATCTTTTGTACATAATCAGGTTTATTTAAAACAACGGTGGCATTGCCCTTGTCAGCAGGTAAAATAACAATACTGGGATCAACTTTGAGAGAGCGTAAAGCAGCCCTCTCTGCTGCTGTTACATTACTCTTGGGTGGACGAGCCCTAGTCAAAACACGGCATGCCTCCCTCCTAACTTCCTCTGCAGCGTCAGGAGGTAGTTTGCAAACTGCCTGTTCAATTGAACTAATAAAATCAACTACCGGCAAATTCTTCGGAGTGGGTGCAAAATTTAAACCCTTCCCTAGCACGGATAAGGTTGCGTCGTCAAAAGATTTCTCTGTGAGATTTATCACAGAACGTCGAGATATAACATCCGACTCCGCACGATGAAAACGTTCAAACTTTGCCAAATGCCGGGCAGTAACGGAGTTGTACTCCCAGTCAGCTTGGGTCCATGAGGCACCGTCCAACCAATCCCAAGTGAAATCAGACACTTCAGATGCAACCATTAAATGAAAACGATACAATTCTTTGGAAACAGAATCCAAACGTCGACGAGTAAAACGAATCCTTTCGCGAACAAGAGCCAAGCCAGCACGTTGCTTGATACGATTGGCGGCAGGTGAATGGTTGCATCTGAAGTGTCTGATTTCACTTGGGATTGGTTGGACGGTGCCTCATGGACCCAAGCTGACTGGGAGTACAACTCCGTTACTGCCCGGCATTTGGCAAAGTTTGAACGTTTTCATCGTGCGGAGTCGGATGTTATATCTCGACGTTCTGTGATAAATCTCACAGAGAAATCTTTTGACGACGCAACCTTATCCGTGCTAGGGAAGGGTTTAAATTTTGCACCCACTCCGAAGAATTTGCCGGTAGTTGATTTTATTAGTTCAATTGAACAGGCAGTTTGCAAACTACCTCCTGACGCTGCAGAGGAAGTTAGGAGGGAGGCATGCCGTGTTTTGACTAGGGCTCGTCCACCCAAGAGTAATGTAACAGCAGCAGAGAGGGCTGCTTTACGCTCTCTCAAAGTTGATCCCAGTATTGTTATTTTACCTGCTGACAAGGGCAATGCCACCGTTGTTTTAAATAAACCTGATTATGTACAAAAGATGCAACGTTTACTATCTGATTCAGCGTATCGCAGAATCGATGCTGACCCCACGAAAAGTGTTGAGAGAAAGACCAACAGCCTCCTGAAGAAAAGTGGTTTTTCGCAGGACACAATCAAGAGGCTTAACACCTATAGTGCCGTTCCCCCTAGGTTATATGGCCTTCCAAACTTTCATAAGGAAGGGGTTCCTTTCCGTCCTATAGTGAGTAACATCGGCGCTCCGACATATCGTGTATCCAAGCATCTTGCTTCTCTGTTGAGTCCACAAGTAGGACAGTGTGAACATCATATCAGGAACTCAGCTGATTTTTTACGTCGTTTGGAGGGACTGAGGCTGAATGACTCTGATATTTTAGTGAGTTTCGATGTGGTCTCTCTCTTCACTCGTGTTCCTCTGTCTGATTCGTTGCGGTTAATTGAAGCCAGGTTTGGTGCTGATTTAACTAATCTCTTTAGGCATGTGTTGACATCCACTTACTTTTTATTTAATGACCAGTATTACGAGCAGACAGATGGAGTTGCGATGGGTAGTCCGTTGTCTCCTGTGATCGCAAATTTATTTATGGAAGACTTCGAGGAACGTGCATTGGAGTCGGCGCCTTTAAAACCCGCCTGTTTCTTTAGATACGTTGACGATACCTTCGTTGTTTGGCCTCACGGTAGGGAAAATTTGAATGTCTTTCTAGAACATCTGAACTCGATCCACCCGAACATTCGTTTTACGATGGAGGTGGAAGAGGATGGTTGCCTTCCCTTTCTCGACGTGTTGGTTAGGAGGAAGGATGATGGATCATTGGGACATGCAGTCTACAGGAAACGTACTCACACCGATTTGTACTTACAAGCTAATAGTTGTCACCATTCGGCTCAGCGTGAAGGGGTACTTCGTACCTTGGTACACAGGGCACATGTCGTTTCTGACGCTGAGACTTTGCCAGCTGAGCTGTCCCATCTTGAAGTTACATTCCGTCAAAATGGTTATAGTGATAGACAGATTGAACGTGCGTTGCGCTATCGACCAACTGTACATCGGGTGATTGATGATAATTCTGAGTCAACACCTAAGTCTACTGCCTTTTTGCCTTACGTAGGAAACACGTCCAATAAGATCGGTCGTATTCTACGGAAATACGATGTGAAATGTGTTTTCCGACCTCCATCTAAAATTAGAGCACTTTTGAGTTCCGTTAAGGATGATCTTGGATTGCGTAAGGCAGGTGTGTATCGTATTCCCTGTAGCTGCGGTATGGCATATATTGGTCAAACTATCAGGACCGTGGAGGACAGATGTACTGAGCATAAACGGCACACACGATTACAGCAGCCAAATAGATCTGCTGTTGCCGAACATTGCTTGGATACTGGTCACCTCATGTTATATAATAACACCGAGATATTGGCATGCACGTCCAGCTATTGGGACAGTGTCATTAAGGAGGCAGTTGAGATTAAACTAGCGAGCAACCTCGTTAACAGGGATGGAGGTTTCTGTTTAAACTCTGTTTGGAATCCGGCTCTCTCCCTTGTCAAAAAACAGAGGAACAGAGTCAATGCTGCCTCACCTGTGAATTCATAGTCTCACTATCGATAGCTCTGACTTTGGTCATCTTTGGTGGCACTAGTGTTCAGTGTGTGTGTTATCTTTCCTGCTTCTGTCGCAGAACCAAGGTATTAAATTTGCATGCACGCCGCCTGTCCGTTGCAGTTTGCCTTGAAAATGGCGGGGTGTTCTCCCGCCGAAATATCGGCGGTCGCTGAAAGTGTTACCTGGCTGAATTCCCGGAAGTTATTTGAAAGACTAGATAGTATCTCCACGTCCTTCAAGGGGATCACTCAACATCTGACGCTATTCACATCTGTCAACAACGCTTAAAACCACCAACAATAATGCACGGACTAAGTGCCTAGAACCGCTAGACCACCGCGGCCGGCTCAGTCCCCTAGACTTGGAACTATTTAAACCTAACTAACCTAAGGACACCAAACACATCCATGCCCGAGGCAGGATTCGAACCTGCGACTGTAGCAGCAGCGCGGTTCCGGACTGCAGCGCCTGGAACCGTTCGGGCACAGCGGCCGGCTGACCATTGCAGCTCTAATAATTTACATACCCGCCATGTTGTGTACATGTGCGAAGTTACATTGATATCCAGCCAGGTCTTCTGGGTGTTTCACTTTTTTTTTTTATTCAGAAAAGTGTGCTTTATGTATGAATGTACAGGGTGGCGGAAAAATGGTGCACTTTGTAGTCGTCACGCAATTCTTCATCCAAATTCGACACAAAACTGCATGTAGAAAAATCTAGTCTCACCAATACGTTTAACGGAAATGCGATATGAAAAGAGGCTCTGACAACGCTGTAGTTGCATGCAGCATGGTCAAAAACAGGTAACACGAATTCTACAGTAGCATGAACTCTGCTGTGTGCCGGAGCTGTTGCATTAGCTCGGTGAGATGAGGCAGTGCCATGGGGAATGGATATGCAGACACATAGATGTTCCAGTCGCGTTCGCGGCAAACATATTTTTCCAGTTAAAGCATTAAACTGTATCCATTTGATACCTCCACAACGCGGTATCTCGTGTATTTCTTTCTGTTAACGGTGCATTTATTTATACTTTAAGATATAACATGAACTGCTTTTAGACGTAAACGTCCACTCTGTTTATCGACGACACAAATAACGCCAATAGAAAATAATAGTGAATCCAGTAAAATCATCTATATCCAATGAGGTACAAAAAATACAAGGCAGGTTATACTAGATTGCACATTATGCTAAGCACAGCTCCACAGAGCCAGTACGTACACGCACAAGCAATGTGCACTTCACAGAAAATGTTGAAAGTGACCACCTTGCTACTGCAAACACTTCGCCACTAGCTGGATCATACTTTGCTGGACTCTACACACCTGCATCCACTATTGCCGAAGTGGCCTGTACACGAGCTATTAGATTTTGTACATCTATTGGTGGTGTAGTATAAACGTGTTCCTTTAATTGACCCCAGAAATAAAATTCTACTGGACTAAGGTCAGGGGAACGTGCATACCAAAACATTGGATTTCCACGAACAATTCATTTCCTTGGAAACTCTTCATGTAAATAGTTATGCACATTCATTTGAAAGTATAGCGGTGCAGCATCGTGCTGGAGCCATAGCTGTCGCCGAACGCAAAGTGGAACGTTTTCTAATGCATTAGCCAAAGTATTACAAAAAACGTGCGGTACAGGCGAGTACTCAACTTTTCCTGTGGTTGGAAAGAGCCCAAAAACTCCTCTCACGATTCCAGCCCACAGGAAACCGACGTTAAAAGGTGACATGGGTTGTATTCTTGTCAATAGTGGCTGTTGTGGACGTTGAAAATACACTACTGCCCACTAAAATTCCTATACCACGAGGAAGACGTGTTACGGACGCGAAATTTAACCGACAGGACGAAGATGCTGTGATACACAAATGATTAGCTTTTCAGAGCATTCACACAAGGTTGGCGCCGTTGGCGACACCTACAACGTGCTCACATGAGGAAACTTTCCAACCGATTTTTCGTACATAAACAGCAGTTACCGGCATTACCTGGTGAAACTTTGTTGTGATGTCTCGTGTAAGCAGGAGAAATGCGTATCATCACGTTTCCGACTTTGGAAAGGTCGGATTGTAGCGTATCGCGATTGCGGTTTATCGTATCGCGACATTACTGCTCGCGTTGGTCGAGATCCAATGACAGTTAGCAGAATATGGAATCGTTGGGTTCAGGAGGGTAATACGGAACGCCGTGCTGGACCCAACGGCCTCGTATCACTAGCAGTCGAGATGACAGGCATCTTATCCGCATGGCTGTAACGGATCGTGCAGCCAAGTCTCGATCTCTGAGTCAACAGATGGGGACGTTTGCAAGACAACAACCATCTGTACGAGCAGTTCGATGACGTTTGCAGCACCATGAACTGTCAGCTCGGAGAGCATGGCTGCGGTCACCCTTGACGCTGCATCACAGACAGGAGCGCCTGCGAAGGTGTACTCAACGTCGAACCTGGGTGCACGAATGGCGAAACTTCATTTTTTCAGATGAATCCAGGTTCTGTTTACAGCATCATGATGGTCGCATCCGTGTTTGGCGACATTGCCGTGAACGCACTATGGAAGCGTGTATTCGTCATCGCCATACTGGTGTATCACCCAGCGTGATGGTATGGGGTGCCATTGGTTACATGTCTCGGCCACCTCTTGTTCGCATTGACGGCACTTTGAACAGTGGACCCCTTCATTCGATCCCTGCGAAACCCTACATTACAGCAGGATAATGCACGACTGCATGTTGCAGGTCCTGTACGGGCGTTTATGGATACAGAAAGTGTTCGACTGCTGCCCTGGCCAGCACATTCTCCAGATCTCTCACCAATTGAAAACGTCTGGTCAATGGCGGCCGACCAACGGGCTCGTCACAATACGCCAGTCACTACTCGTGATGAACTGTGGTATCGTGTTGAAGCTGCATCGGCAGCTGTACCTGTACACGCCATCCAAGCTCTGTTTAACGAATGCCCAGGGGTATCAAGGCCGTTATTACGGCCAGAGGTGGTTGTTCTGGGTCTATGTACCCTAACTGCGTGAAAATGTAATCAAATGTCCGTTCTAGTAAAATATATTTGTCAAATGAATACCCGTTTATCATCTGCATTTCTTCTTGATGTAGCAATTTTAATGGCCATTAGTGTACCTTCACTAGTGGAGTTAAATTCATTAGCCCACGGCACGTTATTTATAAAATGTTTCTTATCTTCCATTTTGGAGAAAAAGCTATTGCCAAAACTGTACTCGTCGAATGGGATCTTATGCCTGCTAGTATTTAGCTGGCGTGTGATGATATGGATGCAGTAGTTCATCGTACAACATACCACCAACCAAGCTTTCAGACATTTGGAATTGCCTTTTTTGGAGGTGATTGGCAAACAATTTCAAGAATCGCATCCTCAGTTTGTGGAGTACATCTAGTCCTAGAATGCCCTCTGTCCATTTCTTTAGGATGAAGGTTACTGATTTCCCGAAACCGTTGCTCCAGGTGATGAAAAACATTCTTACCAGGACAGCATCTTTGACTACTGTCCACCAAACGCTGATCAGCCAGAATGTTGTGACTACCTACCTAACAGTCGGTATATCCACCTTTGCCGTGGATAACAGCGACGATGCGTCGTGGCACGGAAGCAGTGAGACCTGGAGGGTGTTGGCACGGCATCTGCAAACAAAAGTCACCTAATTGCCATAAATCCCGGGGAGGGGGCAGTGAGCTCTGACGCCACGTTCTATCACATCCCACAAGTGTTACATCGGGCTCAGATCTGGCGATTTGGGGGGCCAGTACATCAATTGGAATCCGCCACTATGTTCCATGAACCACTTTTTCACATGCCTGGCATTTCAACATTGCGCATCATCTTGTCGAAAAATGCGACTTCCGTTGGGAAATATGATCGTCATAAAGGGTGTTCGTGGTCTATAACCAGTGTATGATACTCACTGTCCGAACTCCACTGGAGCCATGGGTTCTCAAGTGATTGTTCCCCAGAGTATACTGGAGCCATTGTCAGCTTGCCTCTGTCCCCCTGTGCAGATGTGAAGGAGCTATTCTCCTGGAAGGTGACTGATTCGCGCCCTCCCATAGGGATGATCAGATCATGCGATGTTCTGCTACTGCGCAAACGCCTAGCTCTCAAGGTCACCTGCCCATTTCAGCCGTAGTTTCTGATATGGTGTTAATAATGACACATGCATGGGTCGTCGGTTGTGGAGGCCCATCACTTGTACTCAGCACAGCATTAAGGTCTGATGTTAGTTCTGCCACAGTTCGCCCCAGCTGTCCTGTTTTACCAGTCTGCCCAGCCTAGACATCAGACATGTGTAATGAGGGGTGGCTGCCCAACTCCTCAACGTATGGACGTGGTTTCAATTTGGTTTCGCCACGTGTTGAAGACACTTACCCCAGCGCTCATCGAACACCTGAAAAGTTGTGCAGTTTCTGAAATGCTCGATCCGAGCCTCTGGGCCATCACAAAGTCAGATAGATCGGGCGCCTTCCTCATTCCATGCACAGACAGCACGTTTAACTGATACTACGTGCGCCGTGCGTGTGTCGACTAGCAGTCGTTCCTCAGCAGGTGCCGCTGCTATCGCCTGGACGGGTTTACATCGATAGTGTGTCGGTGGTCGTAATGTTCTAGCTGATTAGTTTACACACGGGCAGCAGCAGCAGCTTGGTTATCGGACGCACCCAGCACCAAAGCATATCGACGTATTCATTGTTTGTATACTCCATCGGGAAGCCGCCCTACGTGAATTTTACAGCAGTAGTTATGGTTGTGTACTGTGCGGTTAGTAGACACACGCATGCAGTTTGATAGATGCCACTGTCATGTGATAGGCTATTGTCATCTGACGAAATGAGGACCTGCCTATGAAAGACGAGAACTAAGGAATGGACGTCTAAAGAATAAAAATAAACCCGAAGAGGACTCGAACCATAGCTCCGCGGTGGACCGGTTTGATATCCAGCAGTCTATGCGGTGAGCTACGTCAGCTCCTGCAGTTTCCGAAGTGATACCCGTTCCTCTGTACATTCCATTGCCCTGCAAGGTATGACAGTGCTGCACGCTTCTCGTTTTCACACATGTGTTTTCAGAATGCACTCGACCTAATTTTGCTAGGTACATTGATACGTTGAATCTGACTGTGAATTGTATGCCCACCTCCACGTGTGGCATTTTTTCTTCACTCTGTATTTCTGTTATGTAACATTGTATCATGTAAAAATTATTGTAAACTGACTTGGGACCGGTTAGGAGTAAATGTTAGGTGCATTTTTAGCGACATAAAGTCGATGACAGAGATTATTGTAATCGAAGTACGTTTATGTGCACGTTTCATAAAACACTGTTACGAGGGAATTTTGTTATAGTATTTCGATTGCAGCTTTTAGGGAAGATTGTTAAAAGAAGTGCTTTAACTCTGCAGGATAAAGTGGAGTTGCATTTGAGAGATACAGTAGAATGATGATATGTGATTGCGTAATGGCTACGAATTACAGCTGTTTGTTGAACTATATAATGAACTATCGTTAATGTAAAATGTACAAGAACTGCTAAGCTTAAAACTGGACAGAGGTATTCACTAGTGGGTGAGGTTGTAAGTAGGCTGTTTATGTTTTCCTATTGGCAACGTTACGTAGCGCTCTGTATGAAAATCACTGGCTGTGCTGTGTAGTCTGTGGCTAGTTTGCATTGTTGTCTGTAATTGTAGTGTTGGGCAGCTGGATGTGAACAGTGCGTAGCGTTGCGCAGTTGGAGGTGACCCGCCAGCAGTGGTGGATGTGGGGAGAGAAATGGCGGAGTTTTGAAATTTGTTATTGCTAGCGCGTAATTATAGAGAGAATTTCCTTTGTAGTTGTAGTTTTTCATTGTTGTACAGTAAAACAGTTGTGGCATGCATGTAGATTTGCAGCAAGTATTTCGCAGCTGCGCTTGCAATTAACGAGATATTATTTTCAGTGCTACGTTAATATGTTTTCTTATTTTTGCTCTTCAAATTGTGCTTTTCTGTGTTATCGCGTGAAATATTGTGACAATAATGGCGTGTGAAAAACGTAATACTAGGCTCCAAAGTAAACTGAGAAACGACAGTGAAGACGAAAGCAGTGTGCTAGCGCCACCGAATGATGAATTAACTAATGTTCAAAGTAGTAATTTGGTAATTGTACATAGGGGAATGGAGCGGGCTGCAAACAATGGTGTAGACAGTGAAACAATTAGTGAACAGGGAAGCATTATCGATCGATCGGTCGGCAACAGCTTGCCTCAGGAATCCGAAATGACAGGACACAATCTTGCAAATACTGTAGATTCAGGTTTTGCGTCCTCACCGTTTTCTCAAATAAGTCAAGACACATTTTCTCCTTTTCAAATTGCGAATATTGCCGGTTCAAATGCATTGCCGAATAGCACCGAGGAACATGTTTCAGACACCAGTGCTTTGTTATTACAATTAATGCCACAAATGGTACAAAAGCTTCAAAAGTTAGACACAATGGAACAAAATCTTCAAAAGTTAGACACAATGGAACAAAATCAGAGACAAACACAGCAAAAGCTTCAAAAGTTAGACACCACACTAGAACAAACACGTGAAGATTTAACTACTGCGTTACATAACATTGAATCGAAATGTCAAAAAGTCTGTAATGACATAGAAACACAGATTTGTGAGCATTTTCAACCTATTTTTTCGCGGCATGAAAATGCATTACAGAATCACAAAGCAGCCATAAAAGAACTGCAAACTATTGTTCATCAAAATCATGAGACCTTGCAGGCTAAAATTGACTCAGCTGCATCTACCGATTCGGTTACGCAACTTGTAAAAAACTCAGGAAAACTTAAAGGACACAGTAGGTACTCTGAAAATTGGTTCAGAAAGACGCATGGAGGAAATTAGTTCATTACCAGAGAAAGTAGTTGAACTTTCGGAACAGCTAAATAATTTATCTACGAAGGTAGATGATAATCTGAATAACACAAAACTGGTAGTCTTTAATGACACAGAAGAGTGCGCACAAATTAGGAAATTCAAACAAAATCAGAATCAAATTAATATGCAACACCAAAGAGAAATCCAGGAAGTACAAAATCAGCTGACACAGGTAATACAAGAATTACATATTTCAGAGGACACTCGCACTCCAACACGGGAAGAGGGACATAGAGATATGGAACATCCACAAAATAATAACACGGGGTACTTCGGAAATTATGAAAGAAATTGGCAAGGTACACCGAATTTTGAGATGGAACCGCCGAAACGACGTAATCATTACCGACATGCGACTCGCCGACATGATGATTTTGACTATAAGCTGTTCATTACCACACGTAAATTCAAAACATTTAAGAATTCTGGCAACGACATTCATCCACAAGCGTGGCTTCATCAATTCTCTCATTGTTTTCCTCCCAACTGGTCATTAGAGCACAGATTAGAATTTATGTGTGACTACTTAGAGAATGAACCAGCTGTAAGAATGCGATCGGTCATTCACGATTGCCACAGTGAAGGAGAGTTTTACCATGCCCTCCTCTCAGCATATTGGTCTCAAGCCACACAAGACCAACTAAAACATGGCATCATAATGATGAAACATTTCGAACAATCTGAACTTTCCAGTCTTGTGAAATATTTTGAAGACGTATTGCATAAGAATCAATATCTTTCAAACCCGTACAGCCCTTCAGAACTCATCCGAATTTGCTTAATGAAATTGCCTGAACATTTAAGAAATATTATTTTGGCAGGACGTTGCAAAGACGACATTGAAGCTTTTCAGGGACTCTTACAAGAATTAGAAATTGACACAGACAGTCGCGGGATGCGAAAACAGTAAAACAATCACTATGGGTCACATCCGTCACAATTCCGTGACGACAGAAACAATAACTGGACACGACAAGTCTATTCTTACAACGCAAATCGTGACCAAAACAGACACCACCCATATGACAACCACTGGCAGAGTAATAATAGTCACAGAGAAAGATCGCATTTCCGTAGTAATGAATATGACAGATTACCATAGAAACAGACAATATGGGAACAAAAACAATTATTATCAAGGGAGACAGAATAACTTCAGACGCAACAGTTCAGCGCGCAGTTACGATTCCGGGAGAAATTTTCCACCACATGACTGACAAACAAGAAACTGTGTAAACTACCGACAAGACGACAGACCTGAATTCCATCAGAGTTGGTGGGATTCAAACAGAGCAGGGCACTCTCGGCAAGGTGAATTTGTAGAAGTTAGGTCTCCTAATCCTAATTACGATGCGTGACAACAAAGAGACAGACAATGACTCGCACCGCAGGCAGCCGCGTGCGCCGGCTGGCTCAGAGAAAAATAAAATAGACGCTAACCTTGAGAAAAATTCCAGTATTTCTTACCAACGTATACCACATAATTGCGTTGAAACTGAAACTCTGCCTACTAGGAAGAGTAGAGGTTTACAAAAAATTTCACGTGTAAACCGTTTATTGAGAGATAATCTGTTTTGTTTTTTAATTTAGTATTTACTATAAAAATTTTCAGTTCACGTTACTAGTACTCTTTGTCACACTTAGAAACTGTTAACATGTAACTATGTTTTAAAATAAACTATTCAGTCTAGAACCTAGGGAACATTTTTAAACAGAAATTACGAATGCATTGTTATAGTGAACAGACGACACAGTGTTTGTACATTCTTGCTTGTTAGTTGCACGATTACGTAACGACTATAAGGCTCACATACTTAGAACATTTACCAGTACTGCTAATGAGATTTTAATGCAACATTTTGGTTTACTTGAAAATACATTCTGGATTTAAGTACTTTCTGTGAGATACCAAATGACACAGTGGTTAGTTTGTGTGATAGCTACACGATTTTATCACGACGCTACTAATGAGTGACAATTTACAATGTTGTTTTTGCGGTGTATCTGTTTTATATCTGCACAGTTTTTCTGAATTACTCTGGAAAGTAAAACATGTTTTAGTAGTAACTTTTGTGGTAAAGCTACAATGAGACAGCCTTTTCCGTAGCACAACAATATGTTACAGCACAGTACTTCCTTCATCACGGCAATAATCGTAATAACTAAGATATCTATACGCAAAGCAATTCACTTCCTTTATTACAAGGTAAGTACATTGACTTCAGCAGAACTTTGCTTACAGAGGACTATAACTACGACACTTCCACAGAATTATCTTACAACAAGACGCACATTTAGCGCTACAGGACACGCATTTGAGTGATTAATTTTGTACTTGAACCATTTATTTTTCAAGATTTTTGAATTACAAAGGTTTCCCGTGATACATTTCATTCCATTGCTGTAATCTGTAACACCTGAGGGTATTATTCATTAATTCTCAGGGGGTTACACGCTTACTTTGTGTATCATGTGTGTGGCAAGCACATGGAGCCCTAGCTAATATGGTATTTGCTTATACAACTTTACACATCGGTACCATATTTCTCTAACACAGAATTACACAGCTATCTGATCATTTAACTGAGAGAGACAAATATTTATTTTACTACATCAGTGACAGATGTTTACGTAATTACACCGTTGGTAACTTCACTCTTATGAACTTGTATTTTGTCTGTACTTTGTGAACTGTTCATATTGTTTCAGAACCATTGTGATACTATGAGAGCTTTGAATGATGTCTTTGGTAAGGGAGCATGATTTTAAAGTACGTTTGAGGTAGATGACACTATTGAAATGAGCAGAGTTTTTTTTTTTAGGTTTTTACATTATTGCAGAAAGCTACGGCGTTTTTGAGAGTTGACTGAGGTGTTTTGATGTTATTTTTACGACGACGATGTGTATTATGCTGTTGAGGTATGTTTATGATCAATAAGCTGAGGATATATGAAGAATTTAATTATGCTATGTATTTGTTAGAATGAAATATTGAGGAAGTGTCGACGAATATGTATATGTGTAATAAGGTAAGGAGTAATGAATAGTGGATAGGGACTCTGACTTGTGAAAAAGGATGTTGGAAACCAAGAATCGTACTTTAAGAGTTATGAAATGTGTGTAAATGCGTGAATGTATCACAATGCCGGCGAAAATTTTTTGGACACTGTTATATTCATAAGATTTTGTTTCTACACATTTGCAACGCAAATTCTCGACCCATGAAATATTCTATATGAGACTTCCACTGTAGAGCAAACTGGTGTTGTAAATATTTCGGTAAGAAAGTTAAGTGACCTTCACGTAATGCGTCGTGGGCACGACGCATTACGTGGGCAGCTGCGCGACATTCGCCTGGAAAAAAGCCATTAGTGTGTGCCTTTCAGAGGCACAGGTGGAGAAAAAAGGAGGCCATTATCCTCGCTATTGACATTCCATTGTAGAAAGCATCGCAAATACGACACACTCATTATTTGGAAACATATCGTACTTTGTGCTACTTACTGAAATGCTTATGAATTGATGGGAAATATTCTTACATCTGCAAACCTGATTATGACAAGTGTCTTTCTATGAGAGTTGCGAGCTACTGACTTACGAAATGCCACATAGCTATTAAATGATGTTTTTATGCTTTGGTATGCGTAGTTGCTTATTTCATTTGATATCTGGTTTCCAGCTGTCTTGCAGCATTGGTTTCATAAAATAAAATTAAATGCATTTGCTAATGTGAACACTTTCTGTCAACAGATCTATTAAATAATTATTTTATGATCCACATTCTTCGAAAAAGGAGCTCTTGGAATGGAAAGAACAATAAGAAGGGACTAATAACAGTAACTGCATATATAATTTTCTTTTCAAGTACTTGGTAATTTCTTTTGTAGAAATAGTTGTGGTGCACCATTTTAAGTACATAGACATGAAGATGTGATTATACATTTCCCTTATCTGCATTGTTATCTTTAGTGTAATATTTTTTCTGCTTGAGCTATGTCATGTCCTCGCTATTGACATTCCATTGTAGAAAGCATCGCAAATACGACACGCTCATTATTTGGAAACATATCGTACTTTGTGCTACTTACTGAAATGCTTATGAATTGATGGGAAATATTCTTACATCTGCAAACCTGATTATGACAAGTGTCTTTCTACGAGAGTTGCGAGCTACTGACTTACGAAATGCCACATAGCTACTGAGCTCAGATGCTAAACTAAGGGACGAGGCAATGCAGCAGCACAAAACAATTAATACAAACAGCAATGAAAAAAATGGAAATTGTCAAGGCAAGCTACAGTTAATCTGAATTACCAAGCAATGCAAGTTATAGCATTTGCTGCTGCTGTTTGCCAGGCATAGTGCTACTAAATTTCACTTTGTATTACTCTGTTAAGATAGTTTTGCTACTGATTTATTTTTTTTGTTGCTGCACGTTGGCTCATATTAGTTGTAATGTTGCATTGCTTGGTAATTTAGATGAACTGTAGCTTGCTTTGACAATTTCCATTTTTTTCATTGCTGTTTGTATTAATTGTTTTGCGCTGCTGCATTGCCTCGTCCCTTAGTTTAGCATCTCAGCTCAGTAGATTTAAGTTAGCTTAAGAGGGGGTAGACTATATAACAAACGAACTATGATGAATTGGAAGAAATGCATTGAGAAGCTATAAGAAAATGGTTTGGGCAAAAAAGTAGTGTACAGTGGAGAAAAACTATTTCTGAAAGAGGATGTGAACAGAATACAGAAAGCATGCTTGGAAGGATTTTTTGGGGGGGAAACAAATGTTGAAATAAGAGGAAAGATCTACAGAATGAAGTTTTGGGTTGGACTGCAGTGCCAAATATTACACTGAAAACAAACCCTGTCCTTTCCTTTATGTGTTATCCCACTATGTGTTTGTGTACCCTTGTGTATTCGTTTTCTTCCTGTCTCTGTGTACTGTTTCATAGAATTTTTTTCTCTTCTACTTCTAAGCTACATTCACTATGATGAGGCATACTGTTATCCTCAAATATAATTTGCATTAATAATATGTTATTTACTTCATAAAGATGTTTAGACATTATTTATTCTGTTTTGTTTCAACGCTCATACCGGCAATTAATGTTTCGAAAACTATTCACATTATTTTATATATTTACTTATGTCATAATTCCTGTAACTCTGATGTATATGTTTATTTCTATTCTTTTGTAAAGCCTGTGTAACTACAAATGTTATCTGTACTATTATGTTCTTTAATGATGTATTTTGTACCTTTGGTATTGTATTCTCATGTTATAAAATTGTAATTGACACCAGTTCATCAAATTAAGTAACTTGTAAGCATTCATTTCACTGCACACGTTTCTGTTGGTCATAGTATATGGACAATATGTGAGAAGTAGGTACTGTTATTGTTTGCACGTGTGTTAAAAATTCAGCAAGGGACTGGATAACAGCATTGCTGGTTCTAAGGACAATTCCAAAAACTTTGTGAGTGCACAAGTGTTGGTTATGGACTTGCTATATTGTCTGCAAGACTCTTCGATGGTGATTGTGCACCTGCACAGTCGCAGCAGATGGCTGCTGGCCATCTCTACAAGGACTGCAGTGGGCCTGCACCTCTGGTGGCCCACCAATACCACAATCTCTACCAGGACTACAGTGGGTCTGCACCTCTGGTTGCCCACCAATACCATACTCTCTACCAAGACTATAGTGGGTCTGCTCTGTGATGACCTACCTACCAATATTCTTCAACTTCGACTGACTCTGCTGTGGGTTTGCTCTGTTGTGGCCCATTACCTGTGTGCATATCAAGAGTCAGCACTGTTTTTCCGCTGGAAGGACAACACTACTTCTTCAAGACTGCATGGAAATCCACTACTTCCATGTGCATTTTCTTTTACTGACTTTGAGAAAAAAAAACACTGCAATTTTACTGTGATGAATGATCAGGACTGTCTTTATGGACTGTGAGAAAATTTTAGCTTTTGACCAACATTGTATCAATAAGTGTGTGCATTTGATATCTTTGTTATTGTAATTATGAAAAATTTTATCAAATCATTATTGGCCACTGCCCAAAACAATTTGTAAAATTTTTTGTGGGGAGCATACGGGCTTTGTAAGTAGGCTGTTTATGTTTTCTTATTGGCAACGTTACGTAACGCTCTGTATGAAAATCACTGGCTGTGCTGTGTGCAGTCTGTGGCTAGTTTGCATTGTTGTCTGCCATTGTAGTGTTGGGCAGCTGGATGTGAACAGCGCGTAGCGTTGCGCAGTTGGAGGTGAGCCACCAGCAGTGGTGGATGTGGGGAGAGAAATGGCGGAGTTTTGAAATTTGTAAGACTGGATGTCATGAACTGCTATGTATATTATGATTTTTCAACACTATTAAGGTAGATACATTGTTTGTTCTCTATTAAAATCTTTCATTTGCTAACTATGCCTATCAGTAGTTAGTGCCTTCCGTAGTTTGAATCTTTTATTTAGCTGGCAGTAGTGGCGCTCGCTGTATTGCAGTAGCTTGAGTAACGAAGATTTTTGTGAGGTAAGTGATTTGTGAAAGGTATAGGTTAATGTTAGTCAGGGCCTTTCTTTTGTAGGGATTTTTGAAAGTCAGATTGCGTTGCGCTAAAAATATTGTGTGTCAGTTTAAGCACAGTCGTATATAATTTTTCTAAGGGGGCGTTGCAAGGTGTAGAGAAGCAGTTACTGTCAAGAGTTAATAAACGTGTTAGAGAATGAGAAAACGTGAGTACAGTTTGTGACATGTGAACGAGCTGCATAAATGGAAAGATTACAACCTTACATGAACGTTTAAGTTTAAGAAATAATTTAGAAATACTAAATAATGGGAAGTCCACAACAAGATTTTTGTGTGGAGTGAAATGCTAAATAAATATACACCTTCAACTAAGACACATAATAATACCTGACGTCTTTAGTAATGCAAGATTGTGTTTTCGATAGTTTCCCAGGTCAAATTTCATCAAGAAGTTTTCCTTCGAGCTGTTTCAGACTTACTTACATCAAGTTGTGAAGGGACTCGAACTGACTGTAGCTGCCCTAAAGTTCAAAGCTGAAAACATGCATAATCTTTTATTTAAATAAAAGTCAACAACTTAATACGCCAGTAAAATAGCTTTTAAAAACAAGTACGAAATTAAGCAACCTGTCGAGCATTAACGAGGAAATGAGATAAGCAATTGACGTCATAGAAAGAGCTTTTAAACAATTAAACTAAGCAATCTGTCAAACATCGACAAGTATCTGGAGTCAGCTAAGCTGCATATTAATAGTCAAAACCTTAACGTTTAAAAAAATTTTCAGTTGGCTTTTAAATATAATGTGGTAAATGACTGCAGCAAGTTTGGTAATAGTAGCAGTATAACCAATGTGTCACGTCAGCTGGTGACATAAGTTCAGAACCAGGAGAAGTTATACACAGGCAATTCAGCCCTGCGACAGGCTGGATAACACGACGGACAGGGTAGGTGGTATGAACTCGCCACTCAAAGGTGTGCTGGTGGATTGGGCAGGTCCCATACAAAGTGAACCACAACAGACTAAGAACTAACCTTACAAAACTTGTAACAGTACTGTGCTTTACAAAGGCTGGCACATATTTTATTATATTACCATTTAAGAGCCAAACATAAGTAAATAAAAAATAAGCCTCTACCCAATCAGCGATTATGGTGATAAGCAACTCGGCTCTTAGCAACTGTGTAGCACTCTGATTACAGGCATGAGAGACCAATAAGGCTTACGTGCCCCCAAAAATTAATTGGCTAACAGTTACTTGTACAAATTATTCAACATTCATTACACACTACTTTGAAGTGCAAGAAAATTCAAACTTGCTGATTTCTGGTACACATTGCAGTAAAACACTAGCCATAAGTAACGAATCGGGCAGCTCATACTAACGTAAACTTCACTATTTCAAATAGCTAAGCAACCAAATCTCCGATGTCAAAATTTGTTTACCAGGCTTCTCGTAACAATTACAGTGGAAAAGTACATTCTTATCTTCGCAGAATTTGGCATAGATATTTTGAGGGTGGATTAACTAACAACCCCACCAAAATGTTTTACAAATACTTAATTAAAATGATTACAGTGAAAGGCGCTTTGATTACATTAGACTCACAGCACTAAAATGTTTTACAATTGCTTAACTGACATTATTACAATGGCAGGGAACTCTGATTAAATAAGATTAATCCAACTAAAATATTTTGCAAGTGCTTGACTAAAATGATTACAGTGAAAACACACTCTGATTAAATTAGACTTCACTGTATTCAAAAGGAAGAACAACGCACAGTTCATCTGTCAAAATGGACCACAGTAAGCCACTCGAAATATGACCAATTTAAACAGGCAGTTCTGATTAACGTTACTTGATTATTTTGTAACACAGAACACGCAACTCTCACGCACTTCAAGAACAGTTGCGATTAACGTCTGTAATGGAATAGAATTGCTTCCATTAAGGTAAACTTCAGTTCTTCAGAGCAAACTCCCGTAAACAGCAAACATAGCAGACCTTCTGGGAAGGAGAAATTAGTCGCAGCGCTATAACTTTAACAAAACAAGATGCAGAACCCGCAGAAAAAGTCCCAACAAAACTATTTGATGAATCGGTAGCAAAGTGGCACTCAAATCTCCACATGCTCGACAAAGACAAATTTCCAGAGATCCATCGCCACCACAGCCAACACGAAACACTGTTTACTATCGCCACCAGACAGCGGAAGTAAACCGGCTTGACGCCCCACAAGAGCTCCTTCCAATTCGGCCTGCCAATTGCAGCTGTCCTCACTTGTGTCAGTGGAAGCTCCTCGCGCGGACAACCACCAAATATCGTGCTCCGCTAACGCGATCTAGCGATCGATTTATCGATACTCACGACTACCTTCCACAGTAAGGTTTTGGTCATACAAATTTTCAGCGAAATGTGTTCATATCGGGTACAGTGTATCAGATAGTGGCGATCTGCTACGCTAGGGAAAGGACTGAAGACAACACAGCAGCCAACTGTAACCGGTAGCCCTAGAAAGGCAGAGAGCTATAATTAAGAGATTGGACATGGAAGAATAACAACAACGACCTGCTGAGAACGAAACGTAATCTCTGTCAGTTCTCTCATACCAAGTGCGGTAGTTAGTTGGCCAAGTGAATCTTACAGTTCGAAAGCCATTCGTTAACTTCCAAGCTACTCATTCTAACTACAATTTTGGAGTTGAAAGTCGGTTGCTAAGACTTTCCAAACCTAGATTATCGTTTGTGTGACGTATTACAGTCTTTGATAGGTAAGATGAAAATATGTCTGCTAAGAAAACTTTGAAGGCATAGTGTACTAACCAGCCAGACGCACGGTCCTCTCGCTTGCCTGTGAGCCCCACTCAACAGAGGACAAAGCACTCTTTCTCGTGCTATATATTCTGGATTAAGTCTGCTGGTGTCTGCTTCCGCTTGCTGTGGGCGATAGGTGTCGCAGCTTGCTTGTGGACAATGGGCGTCTGAGTGAACCAAAGCGATGTTGTTCGGACATGGAGGAGATACAGATAGACAGGAACTGTCGATGACATGCCTTTCTCAGGCCACCCAAGAGCCACTCTTGCAGTGGATGACCGCTACCTACGGATTATGGCTCTGAGGAACCCTGACAGCGACGCCACCATGTTGAACAATGTTTTTCGTGCAGCCACAGGACGTCGTGTTACGACTCAAACTGTGCGCAGTAGGCTGCATGATGCGCAAACTTCTCTCCCGACGTCCATGGCGAGGTCCATCTTTGCAATCAAGACACCATGCAGCTCGGTAGAGATAGGCCCAACAACATGCCGAATGGACCGCTCAGGATTGGCATCACGTTCTCTTCACCGATGAGTGTTGCATATACCTTGAAGCAGAAAATCGTTGGAGACGTGTTTGGAGGCAACCTTAGGCTGAACGCCTTAGACACATTGTCCAGCGAGTGCAGCAAGGTGAAGATTCCCTGCTGTTTTGGGTTGGCATTATGTGGGGCCGAGGTACGCCGCTGGTGGTCATGGAAGGCGCAGTAACGGCTGCACGGTACGTGAATGCCATCCTCCGGCCGATAGTGCAACCATATCGGCAGCATATTTGCGAGGCATTCGTCTTCGTGGACGACAATTCACCCTCCCATCATGCTCATCTTGTGAATGACTTCCTTCAGGATAACAACACCGCTCGACTAGAGTGGCCAGCATGTTCTCCAGACATGAACCGTATAGAAAATTCCTGGGATAGATTGAAAAGGGCTGTTTATGGACGGCGTGACCCGCCAACCATTCTCAGGGGTCTACGCCGAATCGCCCTTGAGGAGTGGGACAATCTGGACCAACAGTGCCTTGATGAACTTGTGGATAGCAGGATAGCAAGCCACGATGAATACAGGCATGCATCAATGCAAAAGGATGTGCTTCTGGGTGTTAGAGGTACCAGTGTGTACAGCAGTCTAGTCCACCAACTCTGAAGGTCTCGCTGTATAGTGGTACAACATGCAATGTGTGGTTTTCATGAGAAATAAAAAGGGCGGAAATGATGTTTACGTTGCTTTCTATTCAGTTTTCTGTACAGGTTCTGGAACTCTCGGAACCGAGGTGATGCAAAACATTTTTTATGTCTATATAGTATTAACTACTGTCATCACATCCTATGAAAATCAATACTTCAAAAGTAATACAAATGGCGTGGAGCATTTGGAAGATAAGAAATGTGGGAAGTTACAGGCTTGATTTACCTAAGCCATCATGCATGCGAGGTTTGGATTACGATTTCCCCAATATTTTCTTGAACTTGTAAGCTATTGTTCGAGTGGAAGATGCTGACCAATTTAAGCCATTTTTTCTAATTTTTTTGTGGGTTTAAATAATAATCGGCTAATCATATTATGTTTACATTGTGGCAAGTTAAATAACATAGAAGATTACTCTTGTGTGGAAAACTTAAAAGGACGAAGGTTAAAAATGGCGAAACTGACGGTGTCGTCGACTTTCACATTGTCCATATATAGTGTATTCCTTTATTTTTATTAAAGATTATCCGACAGTGATTGTCGACACATGAAGTACTTGTAGGTGTCTAATTTCTGAATTACTTTTGGCTGGGCTGGTAATTTTGCAATAAGATAGCAGGTCAAATTGGCTGAAGGACACCATTGAATTAATGTGGGTTGCAAAAGTCGATGCCAACGTCAAGTAGGACAGCATTTGGTGAAGGATATTGTGTGTACGGGAGAGGATGAAGGGATGCCCATCGTGAGACGACACAATGCAGACAACAAAAAAATGGTTCAAATGGCTCTGAGCACTATGGGACTCAACTGCTGAGGTCATTAGTTCCCTAGAACTTAGAACTAGTTAAACCTAACTAACCTAAGGACATCACAAACATCCATGCCCGAGGCAGGATTCGAACCTGCGACCGTAGCGGTCTTGCGGTTCCAGACTGCAGCGCCTTTAACCGCACGGCCACTTCGGCCGGCTGCAGACAACAGGTAACGCACTATCTGTTCAGAGAAATTAAGGTGAGGTGACACACTGCTGCTAATGAGATAATCACCTCGAATTCTGGTCATGGAATTCAGTATGAGAAGCAGTCATTTCATTTTGCAGTGCCAGCTGGAGAATGATGTAAAATTTGCTTTAGGTAGCTTTTCGCGATTCACAGGCATCATGCAACATAGTGGTCCCCAACAACAGCACTGGTGGAAAACACAATGATGATGTTAAAAAATTGGTACGATCTGCGATCAACTTCGGCGTGTATAGGTCATCATGTACTTAGTATATATTAGTGTTAATGAGTAGGAGGATGACGCCCATCTGGTATGCATAATTTTACAAACAAAAATTTTGGGGGGTCACTGTCATCACATCGGAGAAACGGATCAGTGCACTAATAATATAGTAACCTACCTATCACTTTGTAAGGCATCTGGATTTTAAGGACCTTACATGAGCTTCAACCATAACGACAGGATGATACAGTATGAGATCCTCAGAAGGTAATATTTATATTATATCAACAAAAGGCAATTGCAGTTCAGTTAATCCCATGTACCGAAAACTAACAAAACAATCTCTACCAATATGAACTGGCATGAACAAGCAAGTTAAAGCGAAATGCATTTTGGAGACGGACCGACCAGGTGGTTAATGATGTAAAACTCCCATTTAGGAAGAGAACAGCGAGCTGCAGCGCCGAAGGGATAAGGCAAGGACAGTACATTATTCCTTTTAATGTAAATAAGGCCACAGCCGAGGGAAAGTGGCTGTATATCATTAACAGGGCTAGGCTGCAACCCAGAAAGAAAAGTAAGAATATATTCACCTCTAGTGATTGGCTGAAGCTATACCTGGTGGCGCAAAAGCGACGTGGTGGGCAGATCCCCATTATATAAAAGCATTTTGAGACCTAAAATTTCTGTCTTTCTCTCTCTCGTCTCATGGCAGACTGCACAAGTGTGTGGAAATAAGCGAGGGCATTGAGAGCTTTGCTTCGTTTGAAGTGAGGACGATATGCTTCATCGTGGTGACAGATAGCAAAGCTGTAGTTAATTATTCTTGCAGGAATTTTTGCAGACAAAGAAACTGTGCTCGTCGCTCCAACCCATACCGGTTGTGCTATAATCATTATTTTTACTAGGGAAAGATTGCCGTTCTATGGAATGCAGGAAAGTTGTGACTGAGTGAATTCAGTCAAGGCCAGACTAGGGAATTAGCATTTCAGATCCAGCACGGAGACAGTGCCACTGCAGATGCCACTTGGTAAAGTACCCTCGCATATTAGGCCACAGTAAATGTTGAGTCTAGATTTTGCTCACTGTACCTTGTGTACACTTTGACCATTGTATATCAAAAGCTAGGACACTAACCTACCTTCACACTAAGTATATAAGAGTTTTTTTCATTGGTTCAAAAAGTAAATATATTCTCCACCAACTCAGTGCACTGACCAGCTATAACAATGTAGATTTAAATCAGATAATGAGGATTTTTAATAATCATTCTTTCCTGTGATAAAAAACTTTCATGTGTAGAGATAAGGACTTTAGTAATCGGAATTTCAATATGTCTAAGAATTAAATATTTTGTTATTGAGTGATGAAAGTAATTGAGCATGATTGTTGTTTATCACTTGACCCCTGAAAGCAACAGCTGATAAATTATATGTAGAATAAAAAAGGGAATAGCTTTGTTGTCTTTCTAGATTAGACCCCAAACTTACACTTTTATTAATTCATGCATTCTAGGTGTGTGACAGCAGAATTTCTAATGATTTTTGTTATGATCCGCACCTGATATTGGCTGCTTAGAGGACCAGGATCATATTTATTTACAATGTCTGTTTGACAGCTTAGGCTTGAGAAGACAGTTCAGATTCTTTCTCCATTTGCACACTAAATGGTAAGCTAAGTTTGCACACATAAGTACACTCGCTGTGCAGATACAAAGTTCGCCCATATGACAACTTTCTTGTCTTGATTCTCCACCAACCTTAGTTACTTGTAACTGTTTCATGTTCTTGTGTTAATTTGCTAGTGAGCAGGAAGCTGTTAAACACTTCATGTTATACTTATGTGAAACTGCTGCACTCGCTTTGTGTGAGGATTCATAATAATCAATGGAAGCTATGGTAAATTTGACTTTCATTGCAAACATATCTCACCTGGTTACAAAAATTTAATTACGGTGTCACTATTCCACCATCCTTTTGAAGTTAATGGGGTCATAATTTATTGTCTCATGTTTCACAATAGTGTGGAGACCAAGCCAGGTGTATTTTGAAGAATATTGTCTCATGCCTCACTCGAGTTGGGAGAGGATGGGAAAACCCAGTAGCAGTGAGGGACACAAAGGCTGCACACCTGCGAGGAAGGCCAAGCAAACCCATTAGCAGCGACACACAATAGCAAACCATCTGCGACAGCTCATTAGTACAACTGCCTGAAAACAAACACTGAATATTTCTCTCTGTATACCAGAAGGAGAAGCTGACAACTGAAAACAGATATATCACTTCAGAAATTATCTTTTCAGACTTGACCATCTTTCATAACAACATAACTGGTAATCCTTTCAAATAACTTTCGCAGAATAATATATCTGATTCCTATGTCTGAGAAGTTTCACGTTCCAAGAAAGAAGACATGACAACACAGCAAGTAACCAAGAGAAAAAACGGTCCCAAGATGAGGGAACAAGACAGCAAGATTCCTTTCTAAATCCTATACCTAAAACCAGTATGAGATTGGCAGAATCAACAGAAAGCAATATTCAACAAAACCATGGCAGCTATTTCGTTCTAACTATCAAACTAACCAAAGGCAGTCAACCATCAAATAGAGTAAACATAATGGGGACATCAAAATGCAGCAACCATTGTGGGACTACACAAGTCATCCTTGATGCCAACTACACCAATAAAAGACTATGCCACAAATGTTGTCACATCATGGCATTGCCTTGGATGAGCAGTTTGTCGTCAAAACAATGTACCATGGAATTGACCATGTAACCTCCCCCTCACTTATCGACCTAAATGACAGTCAAAAATTAAACCGCATGTACCTAATGGAAATTAGGGAAAAACAATCGTCACCGAAGTTAATTTGTCGGTAAAGAGGGAGGGAAGGGTTACATCTAAATAAAAGGAAAAATGCAAATGAAACTGGTGGAAATTAATTTTGAAAAGGGGTAAAGTTAATAAAGAAAGTAAATGTGCGGCCGTTATGTAATCAATTAACTAGCGGTAATTAGATATTTTAGATTTGGGGGAAATTACGGTCGCCAGTCCTAAGGACAATTACTATAGTAAATGAAAAAGAAAGGTTATTACACATATAATTAGCACTAGAAGCGTGGCCACTGAAGGTTGACACATGTAGTGTGAAAACTGAAAGTTTGTCAGAAGTAACAAATTTTGCTACACTGTGACTTAATTTTACAAACGAATTAATAAAACCGGAAAATTGAAAGTTAATTTAGTGACTGAAGTTAATAGTGAGCTTTCTTTCTGAAGCACATCGAAATTCAGTAAAACACGGTTAGTCTTGGACTACCTCAACAATCATTTCAAAAGATACTTGAATCTACACAATTTAGAAATAAGAGATTTAACTTTGAACTTGTACTAAATGATTCTGAACAGTTAACAATAGTAAAATTTAGTACGTACCAAGCTGAGCTGCAGTCACAGGTAAGCTAAAATATGCTAACAAAACTCGCACTCTTAATTTGTGCTTGTGTAATGTAAATATTGTAGCCAGCTATGAATACCTTAACTGAACTTTGAAATTAAAGCAGTGACATCGAATGATGCTGGCGTTTGAATTTCAACGACACTCAGGTTCATTCTGGAAAAGGAAGGGACCCTGCTTGGTAATGCAATTGGGACAATGAGCAACAAAGCTTCATGCTACGTTGCTGTAATTTAGTTATGAAAATGGAGCAGTTTGAAAAGCTGAGATCTGCCGTACAGTTCTAAAACTTTACGTGCTTCCAGTTTTCCTTGTTGCTTGATTGAAGGTTTGAAGCCGTCGATCGAGGAGGTGGCGACAGTCACTCATTGTCGGCCGTCGCTGTTGCAGAAGCTGGATGTTGGCGCGCCTTCTTCTCGACACGGTCACCAGGCGAAAGGGGCTCTTGATGTGCGCCAGCTAATGCTTCCCGTCCGCGACACCGTGTCAGAAACTATCATAGCAAGTCGAGCGCAATTACATGTTGCCCAACCCCGAAAGCGCGGCAACTCGCGGGAGCGTCACACAACACACCTGCTCCACTGCACTACTCCCGCCAGACCCTACCTCTGCTCTCGCTCCATGCGACAGAGTTAACACTACCAAAGATCCTAAACACTTTCGTTCTCCACACGACCTATCGATGTATTCGTTCGATAGTATAGTTTTCCCTAGGCCAGTCCCAGTGTATAAATACAAATAATATTCACAAAACAAACAATTATACATCGACATAAATGCATATATATACAAATAGTAAAACAATTACAATATACAAAGACACAGAAATGCTATATCTTCAGGTAACAAAATAAGGAAAAAAATTTGCAGTGCAATCGATGGAAATAGGAGGATATGCATTTCCGGCGTTACAACCATTTAATGGCATTTGTGCTTGAACACTCAGAACTGTAAATGTTAATAATCATCATCAACGTCATGCAGAGTCTACAACTGACAAGCAGCATAAACCACCACTGATCGACAGCAGCATCCGGAAGCAAGTGCAGCCATAACTTTAAAGTGTAAAGTGAGTTAAGCAAGAAAGTGATGTGTGTGACAAATTCATAGTAATATTTTAAATAGTTCAAAAGATAATCATTTCAGCAAGGAGTTAAGATTCCTGTAAATATTCAGCCACACCTGCACCAATGAGAATTTGTACTTTATGTGTTTCATTTGTATTTTCTAATTCGATTTGTAAATTGTTATAGTATATTCATAAATGTACCACGTTTTATATTTTGTAATTAATGTGTAATTTGTAAATATCCATTTAATCTAAATATATGTTAACAAGAATTTGTGTACTGTAGATATTTGCGAAACATATATTTATAATAATAAGTAATGTCAATGAATAAAAACTTAGTGTTATTGTGTATCGAAATATGCAAAAATATTAACTATTTTAAATGTACAATATCCACTCAAGTACATAAGGTCTGTTTATATTGACAATTTTCAATAGTGATGTATCATTTAATTGTTGAGAGTATATACAAGAAATGAATGTTTCCTTAGCTTCACTCATCTTTCACAATCATCAATATCTTGAATATTCGAGAATTGTGGAATGCCTGAAGTTATTGTATAGCGAGAATCTAAAAGGTGGATGAACCATTTCAATAGAATTTACCCACAAGTACTAGAGTAAAATGTTCTATGATTAGTCAGATAACTATCTATAAAGGACTATAAAGTCACATAATAATCATCTAAATAGAAAATGGCATGTAAAACAATACATTTCAAATCAAAATATAATGTTAAAACGACATCATCAAGCATAAGATAGATGGGTAGCTCAACAATGATTAAATTATTTGAATTTATAATTTTGCACTGCAATAGGAATGCCTCAACGATTGATCACACCAGCACAAAATTAATGCGGAAGGGACAATATGTGTAAGCCATCCAGATTTTACAGACCTTACATGAGCTTGATCCATAATGGCGGGATGATACAGTATGAGATTCTTAGAAAATAATAATTACATTATATCAACAAAAGGAAATTGCAGTTCCATTAATCTCATGAACCAAAAACTAACATTATGAACTGGCATGAACAAGCAAGCTAAAGGGAAATGCATTTTGGAGACGAACTGAGCAGATGGTTAATGATATTGTAAAACTCCCATTAAACAAGAGAACAGCTAGTTGCAGCGCCGAAGGGATAAGGCGAGAACAATACATTATTCCTTTTAACATAAATATGGCCAGGACCGAAGGTAAGTGGCTGCACATCAACAGGGCTATGCTGTGACCCAGCACGAAAAATAAAAATGTATTCACCTCTAGCGAGACAGTGATTGACTGAACGCCGGCCGAAGTGGCCGTGCGGTTAAAGGCGCTGCAGTCTGGAACCGCAAGACCGCTACGGTCGCAGGTTCGAATCCTGCCTCGGGCATGGATGTTTGTGATGTCCTTAGGTTAGTTAGGTTTAACTAGTTCTAAGTTCTAGGGGACTAATGACCTCAGCAGTTGAGTCCCATAGTGCTCAGAGCCATTTGAACCATTTGATGGACTGAAGCCATACTTGGCGACGCAAATGGGACACAGTGGGGAGATTCCCTTATATAAAAGCATTTTGAGATGTGAAATTTCTATCTCTCTCCCTCATCTCATGGTGGACCAAACAAGTGTGTGGAAATAAGCGAGGGTTACGGTATATTGATAATTTTTACTTATGGACCGTCTGACAGCAACTGAATAAAACACAATTTTAGTGCCATACGCGTTTCGACTTTATTTTCTGCAAGGCATCATCAGTGGCCTGGAATATGTACATATGATAGCTATTTTACTTACATTTTTGTCACTGTGCCTATAGGTTATAAACAGTTCTGGTGGTTACTATTTCCTATTAAGTGGTAATGTTTTGAACTGTACTTAAAGGTTGCGTGGACAATTTCTTCCATATTACGCTCCTGTTACATTTTTGGAGTTGTTCTTCTTCTTATGAACGCCAATTTGCGGTTTTTTCCACATTCTACAGCACTATGCACTGAACGCTTGTTTTAAAGCAATGTTTTGGTTTCTATTGCTGACTGTCAAATGTTTTTGTCAAAGATCGAAACTTATGAGTGTAATTATTGAAGTATCTGTGGTCTGTTCGTGTATGCATTTGTGTGTGCGTTTGTGTATGTGTTTGTGTGTTTGTTTGTGTGTGTGTGTGTGTGTGTGTGTGAGAGATACTAATTTAATTTAATTTAATTTAATTTTATTTTTTTGTGCTGTGTGTGTGTGTGTGTGTGTATGTGTTTTGGTGTGATACATATTTTTTATGCTGTGTGTGTGTATGTGTGTGTGTGTCTGAATTTTGGTGTGGTATAATTTTTTTCTTTATTTTCTTTTTTTCCTTTTTTCTTTTTTTCTCATTTTTGGATGTGTGTGTGTGTGTGTGTGTGTGTGTGTGTGTGTGTGAGTGTGTGTGTGTCCAGATGGTGTGGGGAAGAGTTTTTTTGTTTTATGTTATCATTTCCTTTATTAAGTGTAGTAGGGAGCCTGTGCTGAGTGTGTTTGTTCATTTATCACATGTTTGTTTTCTGCTATGGCTTTCTGGATGTGGAAGTTTTCTTGTGTTTGTATAAGATGTTTGACATGGTTGCTTATTCTCATTATTTTCATTTCTTGTTCCATGTTTGTAGGATGATGGTTGTAGTGTTTTAAATGTTCTGCAAATGTGGAATGGTTTGTTTCATACTTCCAACATCTGATATGTTCTTTGTATCTTGTTTCAAAATTCCTGCATGTCATGCCTATATATACTGCATCACAACTTTGACATTCAAGTCTATATATTCCTGATTGTTATAATTTGTCCCTCTTGGTAGCTGGCTGGCTTAGGTGTGATTGAAGGGTTTGCCCAGGCTTATATGCTATTTTGAAGCCCTGTCCCTTTAGGATGTTTGCAGCTCTGTGTGTTAGTTTATGTGTTTAAGTCATGGTGTACCATCTGGTTCTTTTCTGTGTGGTGTTGTCGTTGTGTGTGTTTGTTGAGTGTGTTTGTAAGTTTTCAGCTTGTGAGTTCTTTTGTATTCTAGAAATGTTGTGTTTGTTTTTTATTTGTGTTTTTATTTTTTGATTGAGCCTGTGTACCACATGTGCATCATACCCGTTGTTCCTAGCTATTTGTATGATTGTACTCATTTCTTGTTCATAGTTTCTCTTGCTGAGTGGGATTCTGTTCAATCTATGTAACATGTGTCTTAGTGCTGCAGGTTTCTGGCTGTGGGGATGGTTGGATGTGGAATGTATTATTGTGTCTGTGGCTGTTGGTTTTCTAAAGATGTTAAATGTATGTTTGCCATTTTCTTTTTTAATTGTAATATCAAGAAAATTTTTTTCATTTTGTTTTTCTTTTTCAAGTGTGAATTTTTTGTTCAGATGAGCTTTGTTTATTTATGAATGGAGTTCATCTATTTTTTCACTTGGCTCATCTACCATTCAAATAATGTCATCCACGTATCTGTACTAATATATGATTCTGAAACTTTCATTTGTGGTTATCTTTTCAAATATCTGATTTTCTAGGTGACTGATGAAAATGTTTGCCAGTGTTCCTGATATTGGGGATCCCATCGGCAGTCCATCAGTTTGTAGATAATATTCTTTCTCAAATTGAAAGTAGTTTTGTTCAGTTGTCAGTCTGAGCATATCTGTTATTTCTTTTATTGTGTCTGTGGTGAGGTTGCTGTGGGATGAGAGATTTTGTTCTATGATTTCTATTGTTCCTGTGATAGGGATGGAGGTATACATATTTTCTATATCGAATGAAATCAGTGATGCTGTGTGTGGTACCTGTATGTTCTGTATGTTTTCTATTAGGTTTCCTGTGTTTATCACTGTTCTGTTGTTTTCTACTTTATAGTGTTTTGTAACTAACTTTTGGAGGTGTTTGGCTATGCGGTATGTCGGGGCTTTGTTGAAGTTGATAACAGCTCTCATTGGCATTTCGTCTTTATGTACTTTCAGTTGACCGCGGAGTGTTGGTGCTTCTGGGTTTTCCTGTGTTAAGTAGTATTTCTGTTTGTCTGTGAGTGTGTGTTCAATGTTTTTCAGTGTTCATTTCACATTTGCCTGGAATCGTGTAGTTGGATCTGACTTCAGTTTTTGTATGGCATTGGTGTTTATGTATTCCTTGGTTTTTGTGATGTATTCCTCTTTATCCATGAGTACTGTTACATTTCCCTTGTCTGCTCTTGTTATTAATATGTTATTGTTTGTTAACTTTTGTTTTAACCTTTTCATAGTGGCTGCTTCTGTTTGGTTGTTCTTATTGTGTGTCTGTTGTGTTTGTTTTATTATGCCTTTTATTTCTTCTTTTACTAGCTCTCTTGTCAGTCCAACGTTTATTTCACAATTATTTTGTAGTTCTTCACGTGTAAGGATGTGTTCAGTTTCTACTATGAGATTTTCTATGTACTGATTGTTCACTTTGCTATTGGTGCAGTGTTTCAAACCTTTTTCCAAGAGCATTTTTTTAATTTTCGTGTAGTTCTGTCTCTGTTAGGTTAACTAAGGGTGGATGGAATGTGTGTTAGTGTTCATGTGGTTTCACATTTAAAATATAAATGTATTTTTGCGTCTTTTTTACTGTTAGTTTCATTATCTTCTGTTTATGTTTGTTTTGTAGATGTTTCATTGCTGTGTATGTGTTGTGTTCAGTTTTTTCTACTAGTGCCATGAAAACTGCGGCGTTTCCTACGTTTATTGCCAATTCCAGATGAGTCTCATAGAACATCATGTTTAGGTGCTGTTTTTTCGAATAGAGCATCTTAATTTCATGTAGTAACCAACATCGTTCTGCAAATGATTTCGACTTTTGTGCCACTGTAGAACTGTTTTTAACCTTTACATTAATGTAACTTGGAATTAAATCGTTCTTTTTGCATGTTTTGTTGAATTTTATGTGCTGTATCGTCTTATGGACTCTCAGATGTATTTTCTTAAACCCGTTGTACACGTTGACGGGAAATGCTTGACATAGCTGTATTGACATCTTCAACTTTTCTAGTCCTGTCTTCCTCAGTTGCGTGTAATATTACGGTATATTGATAATTTTTACTTATGGACCGTCTGACAGCAACTGAATAAAACACAATTTTAGTGCCATACGCGTTTCGCCTTTATTTTCTGCAAGGCATCATCAGTGGCCTGGAATATGTATATATGATAGCTATTTTATTTACATTTTTCTCACTGTGCCTATAGGTTACAAACAGTTCTGATGGTTACTATTTCCTATTAAGTAGTAATGTTTTGAACTGTACTTACAGGTTGCGTGGACAGTGTCTTACATATTACGCTCCTGTTACATTTTTGGTGTTGTTCGTCTTCTTATGAACGCCAGTTTGCCGTTTTTTCCACATTCCACAGCACTATGCACTGAACGCTTGTTTTAATGCAATGTTTTGGTTTCTATTGCCGACTGTCAAATGTTGTTGCCAAAGATCGAAACTTATGTGTGTAATTATTGAAGTATCTGTGGTCTGTGGTGTATGCATTTGTGTGTGCGTTTGTGTATGTGTTTGTGTGTGTGAGAGAGTGTGTGTGTGCGTGTGATATTAATTTAATTTAATTTTATTTTATTTTTTTGTGCTGTGTGTGTGTGTATGCGTTTTGGTGTGATACATATTTTTTATGCTGTGTGTGTGTGTCGGAATTTTGGTGTGGTATAATTTTTTTTATTTTTTTCTTTGTTTCTTTTTTCTCTTTTTACCCTTTTTGTATGTGTGTGTGTGTGTGTGTGTGTGTGTGTGTGTGTGTGTGTGTGTGTCCAGATGGTGTGGGGAAGAGTTTTTTTGTTTTATGTTATTATTTCCTTTATTATGTGTAATAGGGAGCCTGTGCTGATGTGTGTTTGTTCATTTATCACATGTTTGTTTTCTGCTATGGTTTTCTGGATGTGTAAGTTTTCTTGTGTTTGTATAAGAAGTTTGTCATGGTTACTTATTCTCATTATTTTCATTTCTTGTTCCATGTTTGTATGATGGTGGTTGTAGTGTTTTAAATGTTCTGCAAATGTGGAATGGTTTGTTTCATACTTCCAACATCTGATATGTTCTTTGTATCTTGTTTCAAAATTCCTGCATGTCATGCCTATGTATACTGCATCACAACTTTGACATTCAAGTTTATATACTTCTGATTGTTGTAATTTGTCCCTCTTGGTAGCTGGCTGGCTTATACTGGCTGGCTCATACTCCAACACATGGACTAAACGAGGGGTGATGAAAAAGAAATACAACAGATGTTACAGTGGGCGCTGTCACTATCATCTTACTGTAGACTTTTATTATCAGTAGTAAGCCCAGTGGTAGTATCTACAGTGTACTAGATGCACAGCCTGTTAATCAGATTATATTCCCATCCTGACCATAAAACTATCTTCACTAAACACTGATCTTTTTGTTTTTACTAATATTTTTAAATATATAAATAATTACTTTTGTATTAGTAATTAAGTTGACTTGTGATTCTTGGGGAAAATTTTAGAATTATGGGTACAGGTGGAATCCACACAGAGTGGGAAAAGTGATTGTCAGCAATGTTGTTTATACTTAGACACTTATTATGTGTGAATGACTTGGACGACTAGCACATTGATTATCAATCTTTGCCACAGTATTTGTACTCATCAGATGGACTGGTAACTGGAGTATGCCCTGGGTGTGTTTCACACTGCCTAACTGAAATATTAGCTAGTAGAAACACAAATGAAAGAGATATTCTTCATGTTAGTGTGAATCTTGTATGAACTATAAACTATGGCACAGAGTTACCTGCTATAACATTCCACAGTGCCTATATACTGTCATGACTTGGAATATAATTTCCAGTATACATGTATCCTCAAGAAGGAGAGACATTTGTGTATAAAACTACATCCTTTACTGTGTAAATTTATTATTGTATCACTTTTATAGCATAACATATTTAGCTGTAAGGAGTGTTTAAACATCTCTTTCCTAGCACCTCTAAACTAAATGAACTCTAAGCTTTGTTTATGAATGAAATGCCTTCGCTGTTAATCGTTTGTACAAATTTTATACAACTGTTAGCCTTACATGCAGATGTAATTTCGAATCTATATTAACAGCTATGAACAACTGAATTTGATAGTGCATTTTGTGTTTTCTAAGTAAAGCAACTGCAACGAGCATACAGAAAGGTTATATTTCTAATAGAAAATTGCCAAAATAAATACTCTGGGAATGCTGGGTTTGTAAGCTGGATTAATCATCCATTAAATTTTTTTCCTTTGTTATATTTCCCCAAAATATTGAGATCCAGTGGGGTGACATTAACGCATATGTCTGAAAGGAATATGAACTGAATGATTATGGCATAGTGAGCTGTTTTAAAAATGTTTTTTCATTATTTTTTGTGTGGTGTTAGTACAATACACTGCTAAACAAGTATGGTGTAGCGCATGCTGGAATGAACAACCAGGCTAGGACACTGACAAAAAACCGTGTTAAGTATTTTGCGCTTATCTATGCTGAGATCAGCAAATGGTTATCTGTTAGTCATGCTGTATGAAAGAGTTTTGTATGTATTAGCACTCACTGAATAACTATGATGGATATGCAGTGAGTATTGTGTTCCAAAGCAGAGCAGTCGAATATCCTGTCTGCCTGCAGCAAAACCTGACTGTCAAAGCGCAGCATGGTGCACGTTATTGATTTAAACTGTACAGTAAACATAAATTAAAAGTTGTCCAACAGAAACAGTTTCTCGGTGTATGTGTTGACATTAACAATAAAAGACTAATATTGATCTCAGCTACTGATTCAAAGCATCAGTTGACTGTTTAAATCCCATTAAACTGAACACTAAGCTATGCTTTGAAATTAAATATGGGCGATCCCCTCCACCCCGCCTCCCCCCCCCCCCCAAGTTAAACATCCATCCTTTTCATGTATATAACTCATTCTCTATTATTCTCTATGTGAAATGTTACTCGTATGTTAATGAAGATCTTTCTCTTCAGCACGTCTTTTGTATGTCACTTATTACATTGTTCTGATTCCCTTGCACATGTGTTACACGTAATTTTACAAAATGCATAACACTGTGCTGTCTGTCATAATGTTATTTTTCCTGCCACCGGTTTGTCTTAAACCATCATCAATGGCAGGAAAATTATCGCAAATGTATCACGTGTCATACATGTTTTGATATACTTTAGCACTGAAAACCGTAAGTGCTAACACAAATTAAAAATTGTAGCAAGATTAAAATGTGGTGGCCCATTGACAAAAGGACAACATGTGTTACATCTAACCTGATGCCTCTCTGAGATGCAGCCAAATCTCTGCTGAAGCATCCTAGCTGCTGTTCCAGTCATCGTCATTTCTGTCCAGATCTGAGCCATCACAAGGGATCCTTATGCAGCCAACAACCATAGCGTACATCCGGTCCACGGGGCAGTCTTACCTCGCCTTCTTCAGGCACCATAATTCATCTTCACCAACTCCTGATTTCCATTGTCATAAAATATGAACTGAAATGAAAATATTTTCAACAAATTTAAGGTACACGTGCAAAGGTTTTTTGAGACATAGGCTAAACGCAGATTTCCTAAGCAATATGTTTTGTGAAATTAACTTAGTAAATGGGCAATGCCTAAAAAGTGTTTGTACTCTAAAATGTACAGAATATAAAGTCACTTGAAATTACCTGTAATGTTTTCAATCCTGTAAGGTGTTAAACTCTGAAGGCCCCATCAGCTTTCCTCCTGGGTGCACCTACACGGCGGACAGAGGCAAAAATTCACTTAAATATATTACTGAGCGTCGAAACAAATCCTGACTTTAAACTTAACTCATGACACCTAGCACCTTACTGCAAAACTTCTGCAAATGTGTTGTCCTCGTATCACATGCATGGATGTCAAACATTCGTTATCATGCTGACTAACTGATCTGTGTCAAGAAACGAGAATTATTTTGACAAAACTACCCCACACTCTTTTGGTAACGACTACGTGATTACTAATACCGTGTGTCAACGGTTCAGACTCCCTGACTGATGTGCGTAAAGCGACATCGAATGGCTCATCCATCTACTGTAATAGACACTGACTCCGCCACTCAAAGAGCTGGTATTACAGGTAATTGTCTTTCAGCGATATTACCAAAAGATTATATCTGAGACTATGAACTTTATTCCGCTGTGGTAAACATCTATAAACATCTACGAAAATTTTGACCTTCATTTTTTTTTAAAAAAAGGAGAACTGATAGTTTT
Source organism: Schistocerca nitens (assembly GCF_023898315.1). NCBI lineage: Eukaryota > Metazoa > Arthropoda > Insecta > Orthoptera > Acrididae > Schistocerca > Schistocerca nitens. Next base: position 526,161,096 of record NC_064620.1, read on the forward strand.
CCTTCTTCTTCTTCTTCTTCTTCTTCTTCTTCAAGTCTCACTGTTACAATGAATTATGTTGTGAAATGACAGTATTTTTAAATCATTTGCAACTTTATTTTGGTGCTTGAGTGCACTATCCTATGATTAATAAAAATGATATATTCTGTATATTTTTTGGCCTTTTAGATTAGTTGGAAGTATTCATTTCGGTGATGCAACGATCGCGTGACATTAACGAACTATCGTTTTCAAATTTCAGCGTTTGTATGTCGAACGTGTAGTCTGTGTTTTCACAAAGTCCTATTGTAATTATTACTATTGTGCAATGTATACCATTGCATTGACGTTTAACAATAACACGGTCTTGTGCCACCAAGCTTGCTGCTTTTCGTAGACATCTGGACCTATAGCTAAACTTCCACGAGCAAAGACAGAATTATACTGTGCCGCAAGAACAATATAAGGACCAGTGCTTTCTCATTTTTATAACTACCGCCCATCTAAAGTTCAGCTGTCACACCAAAGGCAAGCGAGAGGTTGTTGTTGTTGATGTTGTGGTCTTCAGTCCTGAGACTGGTTTGATGCAGCTCTCCATGCTACTCTATCGTGTGCAAGCTTCTTCATCTCACAGTACTTACTGCAACCTACACCCTTCCGAATCTGCTTAGTGTATTCATCTCTTGGTCTCCCTATACGAGTTTTACCCTCCACGCTGCCCTCCAGTGCTAAATTTGTGATCCCTTGATGCCTCAGAACATGTCCTGTCAACCGGTCCCTTCTTCTTGTCAAGTTGTGCCACAAACTCCTCTTTTCCCCAATTCTATTCAGTACCTTCTCATTAGTTATGTGATCTACCCATCTGATCTTCAGCATTCTTCTGTAGGTTTGTGACTTATAATGACGTGACATGAATTTTGGAATTATCTACAGAGGAACGAAGGCTCTTTCTTCAACACAACTATCTCCATTTCCGCTGTTCATGAACGCATTTACATTGATATTCGCAGCAGTAACTTTAAAGATGTAAAATTTTGCGGCTTCTTGTATTGTTGAAAACGTCCAGCTGCAGGTATCACCACAAGAATTTGGAGATGGGAGATGGGCTGAAAGAAATTTGTTGACAACTGGCGTTTGGGTGAATGACTTGTGGCAACTTTGCACGTGAATGGCTTACTGTTGGTTCCCTTTCGTGAGTGCCTTTACCTGTACCTTGCTCCATGGTCTTTGACTGCACGCACACGGGAAGCAGCTCCGAGAAGAATCCTGTGTTTCCGGGAATTCAGCGGCAGTGGTGTGTGTCCAGAGCAAGTGTCCGTCCCGAGCAGGGTTGGCTCGCGAGGAAGATGAATTAGTAACGAACTCGGCGGACGGCCAAATTAAAACAAACGACGCAGCAGAAAATGCGACTACGGCCGCCGCACGACCCCGTCGGAGGTACGAAATACGAGCCGACCAGGCTGAAATACTGCCCTGGCTGTCAGGGTTCAAGGTGGGCTTGAGTGACCCGGCAGGGCAGCCGGAAACTCAGTCGTCATTCTACGTCCAGGTGGTGTCCAAAAGTTCTTGATGAAACCAGTTGAAATTGTTGTTTATAGGGAATGGCGTTCAGGACTGCACAAACACTCCCTAATTACAAAAATAGGGTAGCAAACGAGCCCTGGAGTAAGTGTAATTTTCCTAATCCTTGCCGTGATTTCCAGTTGGTCCTATCCAAACCCTCCTATACGACCTAACTATAGCACGAGATGGAGTCTCTGTATAAGATGGACTGTATGAACTCTGGAACTGACAGTTTGCCTTATAGTACTGATGCAAAACAGAATCATAATGCTAGTTGGCTTACACATCATTCGACATACAGTGGTTGACCAAAAATATGGACCCAAAATCTATTTTTCAGTTGGGCAGGTAGCATTGAAAACGACGTAATATGACATTCTGTAATGAATAATTCTAAGTAATATGCAAGTGGTTTAATTAGTAATATTTCTTCTTTAATACAAGCTTGTCTCGACTATAGCGCCATTGTCCAATAAAGCTGTGGATGTTACTTTTGGTAGGTATATTTACATTTGTAAAAGCTGAGCGTCCGCAGCTCGTGGTCGTGCGGTAGCGTTCTCGCTTCCCGCGCCCGGGTTCCCGGGTTCGATTCCCGGCGGGGTCAGGGATATTCTCTGCCTCGTGATGACTGGGTGTTGTGTGATGTCCTTAGGTTAGTTAGGTTTAAGTAGTTCTAAGTTCTAGGGGACTGATGACCATAGATGTTAAGTCCCATAGTGTTCAGAGCCATTTGAACCATTTTTTGAAAAGTTGCGCAGAAAGGTCAGTTTGCATTCATACTTACATCTACTTGGAATAGATGCCATATTGCATCAATGAGTAATCTGTCGACTGTCTGTTTCTTGCTTGATCGTATACTCATATAAGTTTTGTTTTTATAGAATATTATCTCGAAATACTTTGGAGAGCTGAAATGACAGTTTACTTTCATTGACGCTTTATGTTTACACTGCAGACTTTGCTAGTAAGTGATGTTAGTTGCGTTTCATTGATATTATAATCTTGTTATCTGTATCTAATGCTATTTTTGGTTTTCTTTTACTGTTATTTTTATCCATTGTCGTTTTCCTAAATGTCCTGAATTTTTTCTAGATAATTTTTGTCTTTGAGATCGATTTGCTCATTAAGAATATCGTTTGGACAATTTTGTGTGTGTGTATGTATTTTTAATTCTTCCAAGATGTCGACGGTATGTCGCTTTGGTATTCTGTTGAGAACCTATAATGTGTTTTTGATTTGTTCTGCCTTGTGGTTTTGGTTTTTGAGATGCTGGTAAAAGCTTGATTGATTGCTGTCACAGTATCTTGTGTGCTCTTTGAATCTTATGTTAAAATTTGTTTTGCTGGTATAGAATTTTGCACAGTCGTTAGGATAAATTCTGTATATGCTTGGGTTGGCCAAAATCGGGATTTTGGTATTCCCAGGTCGAAATTTCTTTTTTAGATTGTAGTTTATTCGAAAAGTTAGTTTTGTGGTTGTTTTGTTTAAGATTCGTTTTATTTTATTCGATATTTGTCCCAACTGTATCGTCGGTACGTATTGTGCTTTCTGTTTACTTTTATTTTCTTTAATTAATATTATGTCTTTGTTAATGGTTTCGGTGTTAGGATTCGTTTGTTTTTCGTACAGTTTTTGAACTATGTTCGGGATGAAATTATTTTGTTGAACTATATATTGAAGCATTGTAAGCTGATTTTGTATTGCTTGGTGTTCGAGTGGTAGGCTGATTGTTCTATTGATCATTGAGTTCAAATAGGCATATTTTGGCGATTTTGGGTGACAAGAACTTCCATTGATTATGCTGCCTGTAGTAGTTGATTTCGGTAATACCCAAATAGGTAATGACCGTTATTGTTGCCGGTATTTAGATGAAGAACGTGTATGAAGTTGTTTGTTTCTGCTCCCACTGTAAATTTTATTTTTGGATGCAAGTTATTGAGTTCTTGATAAACTGTCCGGATGTCTCTGTCGTTTCCATCTACTAATGCGAAAGTGTCATCTGCTTATTAGTGGTAATATATAATTGTTAAGTAGTTGAAATTTGCATCCGAAAAGTTCTCTTCCACCATGTCGATAAATATGTCAGCAATTGTGTCGGCGAAACAGTTTCCCATCGCCACTCTGTTATATTGCCTGTAAATTTTTTTAATTGAATTCAAAGTAATTTTGGTTGAGTGTTACTTTTAGGAGACCTGTGATTTCATATGTTTCCGAGATGTTTTCTAGGTCTTACAAGGTGGTTTCTTATAATTTCGATTGTTTTCTTTACTGATATGTTGTATAGTGGTTTGTAATGCCAAAGGAAATGAATCTGATTTTTGTGGTAGTTTTATATATTTAACCGCGTGTGCTTACGTTATTGAGTTCTTTATTGCGTATTTCTTGTTCTTGGTAAATAGGCTGGTTAGTAATGTGTTAAGTTCTTTACTTATACGATAAGCACGGATGTCAGTATAGTTAATAAACAGACGACTTGGAATTAATAGTTTATGTATCTTTGATTGCATGTGTAGTGTTGGCATGTTGTTGTTGTTGTGGTCTTCAGTCCTCAGACTGGTTTGATGCAGCTCTCCATGCTACTCTATCCTGTGCAAGCTTGTTCATCTCCCAGTACCTACTGCAACCTACATCCTTCTGAATCTGCTTAGTGTATTCATCTCTTGGTCTCCCTCTACGATTTTTAACCTCCACGCTGCCCTCCAATGCTAAATTTGTGATCCCTGGATTTCTCAAAACATGTCCTACCAACCGATCCCTTCTTCTAATCAAGTTGTGCCACAAACTTCTCTTCTCCCCATTCCTATTCAATACCTCCTCATTAGTTACGTGATCTACCCACCTTATCTTCAGCATTCACCTGTAGCACCACATTTCGAAAGCTTCTATTCTCTTCTTGTCCATACTAGTTATCGTCCATGTTTCACTTATATACATGGCTACACTCCATACAAATACTTTCAGAAACGACTTCCTGACACTTAAATCTATACTCGACGTTAACAAATTTCTCTTCTTCAGAAACGATTTCCTTGCCATTGCCAGTCTACATTTTATATCCTCTCTACTTCGACCATCATCAGTTATTTTACTCCCTAAATAGCAAATCTCCTTTACTACTTTAAGTGTCTCATTTCCTAATCTAATTCCCTCAGCATCACCCGATTTAATTTGACTACATTCCATTATCCTCGTTTTGCTTTTGTTGATGTTCATCTTACATCCTCCTTTCAAGACACTGTCCATTCCGTTCAACTGCTCTTCCAAGTCCTTTGCTGTCTCTGACAGAATTACAATGTCATCGGCGAACCTCAAAGTTTTTACTTCTTCTCCATGAATTTTAATACCTACTCCGAATTTTTCTTTTGTTTCCTTTATTGCTTGCTCAATATACAGATTGAACAACATGGGGGAGAGGCTACAACCCTGACTCACTCCTTTCCCAACCACTGCTTCCCTTACATGCCCCTCGACTCTTATAACTGCCATCTGGTTTCTGTACAAATTGTAAATAGCCTTTCGCTCCCTGTATTTTACCCCTGCCACCTTCAGAATTTGAAAGAGAGTATTCCAGTTAACATTGTCAAAAGCTTTCTCTAAGTCTACAAATGCTAGAAACGTAGGTTTGCCTTTTCTTAATCTTTCTTCTAAGATAAGTCGTAAGGTTAGTATTGCCTCACGTGTTCCAACCTTTCTACGGAATCCAAACTGATCTTCCCCGAGGTCCGCTTCTACCAGTTTTTCCATTCGTCTGTAAAGAAATCGCGTTAGTATTTTGCAGCTGTGACTTATTAAACTGATAGTTCGGTAATTTTCACATCTGTCAACACCTGCTTTCTTTGGGATTGGAATTATTATATTCTTCTTGAAGTCTGAGGGTATTTCGCCTGTCTCATACATCTTGCTCACCAGATGGTAGAGTTTTGTCATGACTGGCTCTCCCAAGGCCATCAGTAGATCTAATGGAATGTTGCCTACTCCCGGGACCATGTTTCGACTCAGGTCTTTCAGTGTTCTGTCAAACTCTTCACGCAGTATCTTATCTCCCATTTCGTCTTCATCTACATCCTCTTCCATTTCCATAATATTGTTCTCAAGCACATCGCCCTTGTATAAACCCTCTATATACTCCTTCCACCTTTCTGCCTTCCCTTCTTTGCTTAGAACTGGGTTGCCATCTGAGTTCTTGATATTCATACAAGTGGTTCTCTTCTCTCCAAAGGTGTCTTTAATTTTCCTGTAGGCAGTATCTATCTTACCCCTAGTGAGACAAGCCTCTACATCCTTACATTTGTCCTCTAGCCACCCCTGCTTAGCCATTTTGCACTTCCTGTCGATCTCATTTTTGAGACGTTTGTATTCCTTTTTGCCTGCTTCATTTACTGCATTTTTATATTTTCTCCTTTCATCAATTAAATTCAATATTTCTTCTGTTACCCAAGGATTTCTATTAGCCCTCGTCTTTTTACCTATTTGATCGTCTGCTACCTTCACTACTTCATCCCTCAGAGCTACCCATTCTTCTTCTACTGTATTTCTTTCCCCCATTCCTGTCAATTGTTCCCTTATGCTCTCCCTGAAACTCTCTACAACCTCTGGTTCTTTCAGTTTATCCAGGTCCCATCTCCTTAAATTCCCACCTTTTTGCAGTTTCTTCAGTTTCAATCTGCAGTTCATAACCAATAGATTGTGGTCAGAATCCACATCTGCCCCTGGAAATGTCTTACAATTTAAAACCTGGTTCCTAAATCTCTGTCTTACCATTATATAATCTATCTGATACTTCCAGGATCTCCAGGATTCTTCCAGGTATACAACCTTCTTTTATGATTCTTGAACCAAGTGTTAGCTATGATTAAGTCATGCTCTGTGCAAAATTCAACAAGACGGCTTCCTCTTTCATTTCTTCCCCCCAATCCATATTCACCTACTACGTTTCCTTCTCTCCCTTTTCCTACTGACGAATTCCAGTCACCCATGACTATTAAATTTTCGTCTCCCTTAACTACCTGAATAATTTCTTTTATCTCGTCATACATTTCATCAATTTCTTCGTCATCTGCAGAGCTAGTTGGCATATAAACTTGTACTACTGTAGTAGGCATGTGCTTTGTGTCTATCTTGGCCACAATAATGCGTTCACTATGCTGTTTGTAGTAGCTAACGCGCACTCCTATTTTCTTATTCATTATTAAACCTACTCCTGCATTACCCCTATTTGATTTTGTATTTATAACCCTGTAATCACCTGACCAAAAGTCTTGTTCCACCTGCCACCGAACTTCACTAATTCCCACTATATCTAACTTTAACCTATCCATTTCCCTTTTTAAATTTTCTAACCTACCTGCCCGATTAAGGGATCTGACATTTTACGTTCCGATCCGTAGAACACCAGTTCTCTTTCTCCTGATAACGACGTCCTCTTGAGTAGTCCCCGCCCGGAGATCCGAATGGGGGACTATTTTACCTCCGGAATATTTTACCCAAGAGGACGCCATTATCATTTAATCATACAGTAAAGCTGCATTTCCTCGGGAAAAATTACGGCTGTAGTTTCCGCTTTCTTTCAGCCGTTCGCAGTACCAGCACAGCAAGGCCGTTTTGGTTAATGTTACAAGGCCAGATCAGTCAATCATCCAGACTGTTGCCCCTGCAACTACTGAAAAGGCTGCTGCCCCTCTTCAGGAACCACATGTTTGTCTGGCCTCTCAACAGATACCCCTCCGTTGTGGTTGCACCTACGATACGGCCATCTGTATCGCTGAGGCACGCAAGCCTCCCCACCAACGGCAAGGTCCATGGTTCAAGACTGTCATTTCAGCTTTCAAAAGTATTTCGCGATAATATTCCATACAAACGAAACTTACGTGATTACGCGATCTAGCAAGAAACAGACAGTCGGCAGTTTACTCAGTGATGCAATACTCTATTCCAAGTAGATGTAAGTATGAATGTAAATTGAAAACTCTGCGCAATTTTTGTAAATGTAAATATACCTACCAAATGTAACATCTATAAATTTACTTGAGAATAGCGCTATAGTCGAAACAAGCTTGAAGTAAAGAAGGTGGATTATTAATTAAACCATTTGCAGCTTACTTGGAATTATTCATTACAAAAATATCGAACCACTGCGAGGAATGCAAGTTTGGACATGAATGCAGATACTAACTAAGCATGCAGGTTGCACTGTTTTATTTGACCAAAAACAGCACCTGTTCATTGTTCTCAAGATGTTGCAATCGTCAGTCGTAGTCAACACAGTGTTCTATGTAGTCGTGAATATCTGATGTCGGATTTCAATGTAGTCGAAGGTGGGAAAATTCTTGGTGCTTATTTGGTGGGTACTTCCGTAACAAAGGTAGCTAGGTGTTTGGTGTTTCAGGATGCACCGTGTCGAAGATTCATACCGCATACAGGCAAAGCAGAAAAACGTTACCCACTGAGTGTGTGTTGAGTTATCAGTGACAGACGGTCAGTGAATAAGATTGTGACGAAAAATAACAGGTCGGCAGCTGCAAAAACCGTGCACAACTGAACGTCGCACTCGCGAACACTGACTGGACCAAATCAAAGATTTGATTACATTAGATTACATTAGTACTTGTTCCATAGATCATGAATACGACACTTCGTAATGATGTGGGACGTGTCAGGTTAATAAAAGGTGTCTATACAAGATATTACATTACACAAAATATTACATGACACTTAATATTTTTTTGTCAGGGTTGGGGAAATTACTCACTTACTATAACCAAAAAATCATCTAATGAGTAGAAGGAGTGGCTATTAAGAAATACTTTTAATTTCCTTTTAAATTCTATATGGCTATCTGTCAGACTTTTGATGCTATTATGTAAGTGGCCAAAGACTTTTGTGGCAGCATAATTTCCCCCTTTAATCTTGAGTAATGAAGTTCATTCTTTGTCCTAGTGTTGTAGCCCTGTACACTGCTATTACTTTTGAATTCGTTCGGATTGTTCATAAGAAATTTCGTAAGTGAATATTTATATTGTGAGGCTACAGTGAAGATCTCTAGCTCTTTAAATAAGTGTCTGCAGGATGATCTTGGATGAACTCCAGCAGTTATTTTGATTACACGCTTTTGTGCAATGAACACTTTTTTACTCAGTGATGAGTTACCCCAGAATATGATGCCATACCAAAGCAGAGAATGAAAATAGACGTGGTAAGCTAATTTACTGACATGTATATCGCCAAAATTTGCAGTGACCCTAATAGCATAAGTAGCTCAACTCAAACGTTTCAGCAGATCTTCAGTGTGTTTTTTCCAATTCAACCCCTCATCAATGCATACACCCAGAAATTTGGAATATTCTGCCTTAGCTACCGATTTCTGATCGAAGTCTATATTTATTAATGGAGTCATTCCATTTACTATGTGGAACTATATGTACAGTGTTTTTTTTTTAATGAGAGCCCATTTGGAGAGAACCACTTAATGATTTTCTGAAAAACATCGTTTACAATTTCATCAGTTAATTCTTGTCTGTTGGGTGTGGTAGCTATACTTGTATCATCGGCAAAAAGTACCAGCTTTGCATCTTCGTGAATATAGAAAGGCAAGTCATTAATACGTGTAGTAAGAACAGCAGAGGACCCAAGACCGAACCTTGCGGCACTCCATTCTTGATTGTTCCTCAGTTTGAGATATCACCAGTTTTTTGCAGTATTTTGCAAAACGAAGGAAACTCCGTAAGCAGGGAACTGCAAGGGCGAACTGGAATTCTAAAATCACTCATCAGGATGTAAATGCCCATAGCAGGTAAACGTGGTGTCGAAGCCACGAAACCTGGAGTAGGGAGCAAGAGAATAAACTCATTTCGTTGGATTGGCCTTGATGTCCACTAAATTCTGGCTGAGATTACTTCTGAAGACTGTAACATGGCGGGGTTTCGGTGACGATTTGCGCACCCATATTGTAGTTTTCCTTGAGCTCCATGATACTCTGCATGGTCGCGTTACTGACAAGGACTATCTGACCATTTTCGCTGATCAGTTCCATCCAATGATGCAATGTTTCTGTCAAAATTATGGTCGTGTGTTGCAAGACGAGCAAGTCCCTGTCCACACAGCTGGCGTAATCCTGCCCAGCACAGTAAGCGGATCTCATTTTTGTTGAGCATTTGTGGTCTGTTTCGTACATAAGGGTGCGGAATCGCTATCCGCCTCCATCATCGTTACCTGGACTTGCCACTACTTTGCAGGAAGAAGGGTATAAGATTCCCTTGAAACCCACTAATGAGCTGTATTGATATGTTCCGAGACGACTGGAAGCTGTTTAGAGTGCCAACAGTGTTCTTAACCCACATTAAGTATGATAAAGTGATACGTTTTTGGTGTTTCGATATTTTTGTTCACCCTGTGTATGTACCATTCCAGAAAAATTTGAGTTACTAATTCATTCATTCATTCATTTCCGTGTCCGGTCAGCATTTCCAGAAGGTAGCAACTCCGATGGCCGTGTTGTTTCCATCGGTCAGGTCCTGTGTTGTGTTCAAGTTGAGGACAAAATAGCAGGTGGGCTGGGTCTTATGTTGTTCCACACTCGCAGGATGTATCTCCATCAGCAGGAGGAATGCCACATTTTCTCATGTTGGTCTTTCAAAGAGGAATGCCCATCCTAAGACGATTGAGCGATCTCCAAATAGGGTAGGGCAAGTTATTTCCTGGAGCTAGCTCTTCCTTTACAGGGATATCAGGTGGTAGCTTGTGTGATGTCACCGCCAGACACCACACTTGCAGGTGGTAGCCTTTAAATCGGCCGCGGTCCGGTAGTATACGTCGGACCCTCGTGTTGCCACTATCAGTGATTGCAGACCGAGCGCCGCCACACGGCAGATCTAGAGAGACTCCCTAGCACTCGCCCCAGTTGTACAACCGACTTTGCTAGCGATGGTTCACTGACAAAATACGCTCTCATTTGCCGAGAAGATAGTTTACCATAGCCTTCAGCTACGTCATTTGCTACGACCTAGCAAGGCGCCATATTCAGTTACTACTGATATTGTGAATCGTGTACCGTCAAGAGCGACGTTCATCATTAATGGAATAAAGTTAAGTATTCCCCCAGCTACGTCCGTTTTTCTAATGGTTCAAATGGCTCTGAGCACTATGGGACTCAACTGCTGAGGTCATTAGTCCCCTAGAACTTAGAACTAGTTAAACCTAACTAACCTAAGGACATCACACACATCCATGCCCGAGGCAGGATTCGAACCTGCGACCGTAGCGGTCTCGCGGTTCCAGACTGCAGCGCCAGAACCGCGCGGCCACTTCGGCCGGCCCGTTTTTCTAAATTCTAAATTCCTTGTCCTGTTCCAGACCTCACGCCAGCCTGCGTGAGCTAAAGCGCGTGCATTTCGGCCTCCTCTAGTAACACGGTTTTGGCTCTCCGGCCAACCACAACAGCTTGCCCTTCCACCTGGTCATGCCATTAGACTCTGATGTTCTCTCTTGTGGTTGCGTCCTGGTGATGAAGCTCTTTCTCGACTTCAGTCGACAGACTACCGCCTGATGATCATGCAGTGGATGTCAGGGATCTTAAGTTTGCTTAGCACTCTCTGCATCAGCAGCAACAGCCCTTCTAATAGGGGGGGGGGGGGGGGGGGAGCTATTCCAACAATCGGGTAGAGTTTTTTGACTGACAAGATTCGGACTGTCTCATTGATTGCAACACAGAAGTAGTAGTTAGTAATAAAAAAGTCCGATATATGTGGTTTCATATGTCAAGAATTCTCTAACTGATGTGGAAGTGCTGAATACAGCTACACTTGATAGCAATTATGTGATGCATCTCTTGGTAGCACCTCGAAATTGGATAAACGATACAGAGCAAAACTACAGCAGTGCTGGCGTAAGGTGACACCAGCACACCAGTCGACAAAGATATTGCAAGAAGATCGATAACAGGCGCTGACTCAAGTACGGCTACCAGGAGAGAGGCCAAAGACAGACGCCCAAGCAACATGCCGCCAACGCCCTCTCGACTGCGAGTATTTAGATCGCTGCCATGGACCGGAGGGCCCAGTCAGTCACAGACAGTGAGCCAAGCTACCAAATCAGTCACTATTCTAGTTGGCGCCTGTCAGTTCACATCACCAGCTACGAGAGTGTAGTGTTTATTGTGGGACTAGTACTTCACCAGCAGTGAGGCTAACGTGGACTATTACGGAAGAGATTGTACCGCAAGACATGAACTAACTAAAGATGAGGAGCTTTCTGTTCTTGTTAATAAAGAACCCTGTTAATACGTATGTGCAGTTTGTTGTAGAAAGAGAATAACGGCCATCAAACAACATCCTCTCTCTTGCTTCCCATGTTACAAGACTCAAGAGTGGCAATGAATCGACGCAAAATCAGCAGTTCCCAATAAGCATACGTCTACTTCTTCTGTAAATTAACATGTCATTTACTCATGAACATCACTTAATTAATGAGCTGTGGTGCGCCTTTTCTGGCACACTAGCTCTTTGGCACGACATTATAGATGACCCGGTTGTACCAGGATATTTCGCCCTGTTGCGATCTCGCGGGTGTTTGGCGCTCGGGGCAGATGGTGTTGGACCCGCTACGAGGCCCAAGGACGTGCTTGCGTGGACGAAAGGGGAAAACACTCGTGCTCGGTCAGCAGCGGCACGGCGGGTCTTCCTCGTAAGGCGGTTGCGAGTTTGTGGTGGACCTGCCTGATGTCAACTACGGGCGCTGTTCGTCGCATTGCTTTGGTGCCTACTTTCTCGGAGGGACCCATCCCTGGAGACCATGTCGAACAACGCTCTCCATGAAAGGTGTAAGTGATTTTGGTGCCTTCGTTTCGTTGAACGATTCGCGTTGCAGCGAGTGTGCTTGTTTCTTGGTTGCCCTAATGTATGTGTTGCTGAAGTAAGAGCAGCCGGTAGAGTGTGTAACCGCATGGAGAGCAGCAGTTACTATTTCTTTTTAAAAATCCGCTGGTTGGTTTACTATTAGGAAGCTGATTAGCTCGAAGGAGTGCGTGTTATATTTTGATTTTTTGGGGCAGTATCCAGAAGTTTATGTATTGTCTGCATGACATTTCCAGTGTATTTTGATTGCAATCAAATCGACGTCACTTGTATATTGCCATAAAATTTGGGTCACTTCTACTGAAAGCACTTACTCGGTTCTTAGTAAACACTTGTATTCTGTAAAGCCAGTCATTTCTGCATGGTTCCTTTATATATGTGCATTTATTTGAAAGAACTCAGTTATTAGTAAAGGTTCGTATTCTGTAAAATGCAATCATTTGTTCGTAGAATTTTATAGGAACCGCAAGACCGCTACGGTCGCAGGTTCGAATCCTGCCTCGGGCATGGATGTTTGTGATGTCCATAGGTTAGTTAGGTTTAACTAGTTCTAAGTTCTAGGGGACAAATGACCTCAGCAGTTGAGTCCCATAGTGCTCAGAGCCATTTTGAATTTTATATGAGTGCATTTATGTGAATGCACTAACTCAGTATTAGTAAAAGAGCAATTGCTTCTTAATTTATTTGTTGATTATTGATCTCTTAACTTATATTAATTGATGTTTGGTTGGTGTTTGCTGTGTTTTCTGCAGTCTGTTTGTGGTCCAGTTTTCTGGGAGTTGGGGCATGTGGGAACGGCGTCACGTTCCGCTCCGCTTCGGTGCACAGAAGCTGTGAGGTGCCATCTAATGGCACGTGACTCCCAGTTGGGCCCCGGGGTTTAGGTGCTGTTTTGGACGGCTGGTCTCCTGCTTTCGGCATTTTAAATTGAGTCACCTTTTGCGTAGGGCAGCCGGGTGTCACTGCCCGTTTGGTAAACGTTTAACGTGTTTCATGTATATTTTAATAAAATATAGGTTTTTTATTTGTTTCGGAATGAATTACATTAAATTGTAACTTTTGTGCTGCTTGTGTTATTTGGGTTCTCAACGAACTGGTGTGCGTTTCATAAATCACTCTCATATTGCAAATTATTGCTCTTTAAATAAATTATCTGTGCCACATTTCTTTAAATCACTTTCTTATTGTAATTTATTGCTCCTTTAAGTATTGAAATCTCTGTGGCTCATCTCTTTAAGTCAGGTTTCGTAATTGTAATTTGCTGCCTTGCTTGAGAAGCAAACTATCTGTAATATTTTGGTTTTGTCTTAAAGATGGCCATGTGTTGATTGTTCTTAGCTGTTTGATAAATATTGTCTTTGAGTAAATTGTTAATTTATTGATTTGGTAGTTGTGTTTACAGAGTGACCTTATAGGGGCCTTGACCTTCCACGCTAAGTGTACCCCTCATCTTGACACCCTCAGTCACAATTAAGTTGGCGCTTTTGCCCACAATAGTGTACATTGATCAGCCGAAACAGCACGTCCACTTGTTGTCGTGACGGTATCCTTCATGGTTGCGGAAAGCTCTTCTTACGTTTCTGGAGGCATGTGGCCCTAGATGTCTACGAACATGTCGTGTGGTTCCCGTAAGTTATGGGCGGGTGGTTTGTGGATCTGGGACTAGCACGTCCCAGATGTCTCCCGTGATGTTCAGATCAGGCGAACTTGATGGCCAAGATGTTAATCTGGGTTCACTATCATGCTCGCCAAACTACTGTAGCACGATGCTGGCCTTGTGACACCGACAGTCATCCCTCTGACAGATGCCATCGCCTTCGGGAAAAGCATCAACCATGAAGGGATGCAAGCAGTTCGCAGTAAGGTTCAATGTGTTTCTAGGACATTGACATTTTGTCATCTGGACATATGCAATATTTATAAACGTTTGTAGAATAATTTACTGCATTAACATCGCTCAGATATGGCAGCGATTTGCAGAAACCGGTAATGCAAATATTTTGTACATACAGAGTGTATCATCTACAGGGTGTTTCATAAATGACCGGTATATTTGAAACGGCAATAAAAACTAAATGAGCAGCGATAGAAATACACCGTTTGTTGCAATATGCTTGGGACAACAGTACATTTTCAGGCAGACAAACTTTCGAAATTACAGTAGTTACACTTTTCAACAACAGATGGCGCTGCGGTCTGGGAAACTCTATAGTACGATATTTTCCACATATCCACCATGCGTAGCAATAATATGGCGTAGTCTCTGAATGAAATTACCCTAAACCTTTGACAACGTGTCTGGCGGAATGGCTTCACATGCAGATGAGATGTACTGCTTCAGCTGTTCAATTGTTTCTGGATTCTGACGGTACACCTGGTCTTTCAAGTGTCCCCACAGAAAGAAGTCACAGGGGTTCATGTCTGGCGAATAGAGAGGCCAATCCACGCCGCCTCCTGTATGTTTCGGATAGCCCAAAGCAATCACACAATCATCGAAATATTCATTCAGGAAATTAAAGACGTCGGCCGTGCGATGTGGCCGGGCACCATCTTCCATAAACCACGAGGTGTTCGCAGTATCGTCTAAGGCAGTTTGTACCGCCACAAATTCGCGAAGAATGTCCAGATAGCGTGATGCAGTAATCGTTTCGGATCTGAAAAATGGGCCAATGATTCCTTTGGAAGAAATGGCGGCCCAGACCAGTACTTTTTGAGGATGCAGGGACGATGGGACTGCAACATGGGGCTTTTCGGTTCCCCATATGCGCCAGTTCTGTTTATTGACGAAGCCGTCCAGGTAAAAATAAGCTTCGTCAGTAAACCAAATGTTGCCCACATGCATATCGCCGTCATCAATCCTGTGCACTATATCGTTAGCGAATGTCTCTCGTGCAGCAATGGTAGCGGAGCTGAGGGGTTGCCGCGTTTGAATTTTGTATGGATAGAGGTGTAAACTCTGGCGCATGAGACGATACGTGGACGTTGGCCTCATTTGGACCGCAGCTGCAACATGGCGAACGGAAACCCGAGGCCGCTGTTGGATCACCTGCTGCACTAGCTGCACGTTGCCCTCTGTGGTTGCCGTACGCGGTCGCCCTACCTTTCCAGCACGTTCATCCGTCACGTTCCCAGTCCGTTGAAATTTTTCAAACAGATCCTTTATTGTATCGCTTTTCGGTCCTTTGGTTACATTAAACCTCCGTTGAAAACTTCGTCTTGTTGCAACAACACTGTGTTCTAGGCGGTGGAATTCCAACACCAGAAAAATCCTCTGTTCTAAGGAATAAACCATGTTGTCTACAGCACACTTGCACGTTGTGAACAGCACACGCTTACAGCAGAAAGACGACGTACAGAATGGCGCACCCACAGACTGCGTTGTCTTCTATATCTTTCACATCACTTGCAGCGCCATCTGTTGTTGAAAATTGTAACTACTGTAATTTCGAAAGTTTGTCCGCCTGAAAATGTACTGTTGTCCCAAGCATATTGCAACAAACGGTGTATTTCTATCGCTGCTCGTTTAGTTTTTATTGCCGTTTCAAATATACCGGTCATTTTTGAAACACCCTGTAAAACTTGCATTGCAAACATTGCGGAAAGGGATAGTACTGTTGATGTGCTGTCTCACTGAATTGGTTGTTAGTCAGGGGTTTAATAGCCAATCAATAGATTATAATTTTGTGCAAACATACACTTTCCTAAATGGAGTAGTGCCTATTAGCATTGTCAAACTAATAGTGGAATAAATTAGAAAGTCAGACGTGTTTGTTGTAGTATTCTAGTGCGAGTCGTTGACAAGATATCGTATTTTGAAAATATCCCACACTGACGCTTTACTATACCTGCGGTAGTACACGCTAAAGAGCAACATAAGTGCTTACGCTAGTCATGTGGATTGTGACCAGTAAGGAGGGAACTGACCATCACAAGTTGTCTTGAAAATTGCCACATGCAGCGGCAGTACAAGCTTCCAGTCTAGCGAAACGATTGCTGCACACGTGCTAGCATTTCAGCGGAGATGTTCAAGCAGCCTGGCCTAATACGTCTTTGCATATCATCCGGTGTAGTTGATATATCCTTGTAGACAGTGTCTTTCAGATTTCCCCACAGAAAAAAGTGTACACACGTCAAATCGGGGGAGCGGTTTGGAAACAATTCTTGAAGACATACTGTATTAGTTTGTGCACTGTGGACTGGACAGCTATCATGTTGGTGCCATAGGTTCCTCTTCTAGCATCCGTGGGAGATGGTCTTTTAGGAAGCTGCGGTACTTGTGCACTTTGACTGTTCTGTCTATGGAACACGAGTCAATGAGCTGATGGCTCACGATCCCATACCACACTCCATGGACGCTAAGTTTCCACCTGGCTAAGCCAACGGTGATCGTCAACATACCAATAGTGCATGTTACGTTGGTTTACCTCGTAAGTGTGGCTTCTTCACTAAATAAGATACATGATGTATGTGAAGTGCCCTGTCTTAATGCCCATGTACAGATGTTAAGACGATTCTCATAATGGTTTCCATACAGCTCTTGACGGAGAGAGATGTGATAAGGATGGAACATATATCGATGGAAAATGCGTAGTATACTTGCCAGCAACATCACCAAGAACCTCTTCAGTCGTCACGTTTTTCCTTCTGTTACGTTGTCTAGGTGTTGCACTGCCACTTTCAAGTAACTAGTTGAAGAAGTTGATCTACTGGGATATCTTGCCGCATACACCGTACAAGAACGACCTGCATTCCTCCCATACTCTACGTACCCAATGAGCTGTCGGGTTTTTCTGCGCTAGTAAATCCTATCGTCCACCCACGACTTACTGCTTGGACTGTCACACGCTAACTGACTAGCAAGTCCATATACACTCAAGGGACACACAAGCACACTGTAAGCAATAACAACATCGTACCAAGCAGCTACGCAAGTTGAATGGCGCAAACAAGTGTCGGTGTGGAAACTTTGCACGGTGACATAAAAGAAAATGGCTCTGAGCACTATGGGACTCAACTGCTGTGGTCATAAGTCCCCTAGAACTTAGAACTACTTAAACCTAACTAACCTAAGGACATCACACACATCCATGCCCGAGGCACGATTCGAACCTGCGACCGTAGCAGTCGCACGGTTCCGGACTGCGCGCCTAGAACCGCGAGACTGCACGGTGACATCTCTTAGACGGCTCGCACTAGACTCATGCAACAAATGCCAATGACATTCTATTTTACCCTACTTTTAGTTTGTTAATATGAATAGGCATTGTTCGATTTAAAGAAGTTGCATGTAGATTTGCACCAAGTATATCGCAACTGCGCTTGCGATTAACTAGATGTTATTTTCAGTGCTATGTTGGAGGTGAGCCGCCAGCAGTGGTGGATGTGGGGAGAGAAATGGCGGAGATTTGAAATTTGTAAGACTGGATGGCATGAACTGGTATATATATTATGATTATTAAGGTAAATACATTGTTTGTTCTCTATTAAAATCTTTCATTTGCTAACTATGCCTATCAGTAGTTAGTGCCTTCAGTAGTTTGAATCTTTTATTTAGCTGGCAGTAGTGGCGCTCGCTGTATTGCAGTAGTTCGAGTAACGAAGATTTTTGGTGAGGTAAGTGATTTGTGAAAGGTATAGGTTAATGTTAGTCAGGGCCATTCTTTTGTAGGGATTTTTGAAAGTCAGATTGCGTTGCGCTAAAAATATTGTGTGTCAGTTTAAGCACAGTCGTGTACAATTGTTCAAAGGGGACGTTTCAAAGTGCATTTTTGCACATAAAATACACTTTGTAAGTATCATTAGAATCTGTGTTTTGATAACAATAGGAACCCGTGACTGCCAATCCATTGTGTGAAAACCGTGAATCAATAGTATTTTCCGTTTCAGAAGTATTTGCGGTGCAAGTTTTAGGTAATTCAACCTGTATGTAAGTTACCGTTGAAGTAATAAATTCTTGCATAGGGTTCACATAGTCCAAATCTGTCTTTGTGTATTCAGTTACTACCACAGCATGATATTCCTCGCTGTGGCCACCACTATTTTATTTTGCTAGAAGTTCGTCTTCGTGCAGATTGATACACGTGAAGTAGCATACGGTACAAAAGTGGAGTGAGGTACAAGCGCCAGATGCTACAGTATGTACCAGCCCCTTGGGAAAGTCCTCCAATTGTACTGTACTTGCTTCTGATTGCTCGGGACGTTCGGACTCTAGGGGCCAAAAGGCCCAACTTCTGTCATTAATTATTTATATAATTTTCATTGTATTTAACCCAGTTTTTAATATCACAATGTCTCATGGTTACCCTAAGAGTCTATCGTTTTTGTTTATTTAATTTCACTAGTCTTGAGAAACATAGGAGTAACGATATTGCAACCGAACTGCTTCGGACACCGTCGGGTAGCTTTGGAGCGCCTGGGAGACGAAGTACTTCGGCTGCGCTAGTCACTCCGTTTCGGGCGGTCTGCAGGCCGGACACGTAGCTCTGTATCGGACTTCTTGGAGGGTCGGACACCTATCTTAGTGTCGTGCATTACTTAGATGTGAATTGGTAATAGTTACTCTGTTTCGGGTGTTCTTCAGAGCCGGACATGTTGTACTCTATATAGGGCGTAACTTAGTTGTGAATATTTAATACTCACTCTGTCTAGTATGTGCCTGAGAGGCGGCCATGTGTATCATATTTCGGAAGTTGGATGGAAAACTTATCAGCTGTGTCAAGTGTTGTAAAAGACAGTTTAAATGTGTGAATATTTGACTAATAACCGCCGGCCGCTATGACCGAGCGGTTCTAGGTGCTTCAGTTCGGAACCGCGCTGCTGCTACGGTCACAGGTTCTAATCCTGCCGCGGGCATGGATGTGTGTGATGTCCTTAGATTAGTTAGGTTTATGTAGTTCTAAGTCTAGGTGGCTGGTGACCTCAGATGTTAAGTCCCATAGTGCTTAGAGCCATTTTTTAAAATAATAACCAAACAGGATACATCAATGAGAAGTGTCGCCTACCATCATTGTCAGTACTACAGATCTTGCCCTCTGTAGATACAGAGACTAACTTTTAAGTGACATCCCGCAGAAAGCACAATCACACGTTCGAATTGACAGTGTAGCAGCCTCTGCCGACGAAGATCCCACGACCGACGAGCTGTTTCTGCGCTGGGGACACAACTTCAGAAGACGACAGGTTGGTGGAAAGAACGGTCAGAGACTCTTATTCAACCTCTCCAGCTCTCTCCAGCTTCCAGATCTGACTTCCAAAGAGACACATAATTAAATTACATTTCCCAAGGAAATACAGGTGAATGAACCCCGTAGCTTAGTAATTTCTCCAAAGGCCTCTGCCAAAGCGCGATGCATGTTTTCAGCAAACGTTCGCCTGGACAAAGGCCCATCCGGACACGATCATCGACACTTTGTGACAAAAAATTTGATTCACCAGATCAGGCAACACGTTTCCACTCGCCCATGGTTAAACGTGCGTTGATTGTCCTCCAAAACGTGCCAGCACCAGGTAAGTGTCGTCAGGTCTGTCACAGATTTTACTACACAGAGCGGGAGCTCCTCCACGGACCAAGTTCTTTGATGAGGCGCAGGTGTCCAAGTCGTTGTCGCCTACTTGTGTTTTCAGCATCCTTCGACCACTCTCCACAGATTCTCACGACTGTGACACGCGAACAGTAGACCAGCTTCGCCGATCACAGGAACGTGCCCATAATAATTTGCCTTTTGTCACAGTCGCTTACTTAAGTGGTTTTCCCCAGCTGCAGAGCGTACGGGTGACGGACTAATGCCTCCATTCGCCTCTGTTCCGATTATATAGTTCCTTACCTAGGCGCGTGGTCACAACGCCACCGGGCGGCACCGAATGTAGCGGTGGCTAGTAATCATAGGGTACTGGCTCATCGATGATTGTGTTTATCATAGCAAGGGAACAATGCATGACGGAACAAGGGAAACGATGGCGCCTTTGTAGCAATCTACTCGTAGTTTAGTCGGTTAGGATTGTAGAGAAGACGACGTCTATTAACATATTCTGAGTACAAAAATTATTCCAATTCATTGTGGCGCGATGGTTCAGCGATCTTGTAATATGATTAATATTACAAAACTGTCCCAGATATCACAGTGTTGTTTACTGGTACAAAAACAACGTTTTGCATCCACGTAGGCATCGGTTTCGAGTATCTGTTTTCATAGTTTTCGTTCAACAAATGATGTTCGTAGTTTTCACCACATGCAATGATAAGAATGTGGTGAATAGTACAAACATCATTTGTTGGAGGAAAACTATGAAAAAAAAAATACTCCAGACCGACATTTGACGTAAGTCACATCCCAGTGCAAATCTGTAACGCAACCATCCGTGCGGCTTGCGTATGATTATATATTATTTATATTTTAGGACAACTAATCAATAAAAAACGTACCACATGTTCTAATGAAAGCATGAAAGCCGTCTGACGATGAATTGTAATGATTCGAAACCGGTAATGGTGCCTTTTGTATAAAGGTTCAAAATGGTTCAAATGGTTCTGAGCACTATGGGACTTAACATCTGATGTCACCAGTCCCCTAGAAGTACTTAAACCTAACTAACCTAAGGGCATCACACACATCCATGACCGAGGCAGGATTCGAACCTGCGACAGAAGCAGGTGCGCGGTTCCGAACTGACGCGCCTAGAACCGCTCGGCCACCTCAGCCGGCCTTGTATAAAGGAACTTAAAATAAATTTGTGGCTGGTTGCTGTCTCAACACCATCAAAATCCTTCCTAGTATATGAGTGCTGAACGATTTCAATTTTTCCAGAAGATTAAGTCTCCTCCCTTTGGGAGAGCTGTGTAAAATCATTAGGCTCTCGAGCGTGGGTGGTTGGTGTCCACTAGATATGAGATGCTCAGCAAAAGCGGGATTATATTTTACTTGCCCCAGCCTTGTAAGATGTTCTGGGAACCTACTCTTAAAGATCCTCCACGTCTGACCGATGTAAGCTACATTGGATTCATTACACCAAAGTTTATATACTCCACAAGTGTCAACGGACTCCACCGCTAGATGATCAATAAAATTAAAATCGAGATTTCTACAATTCTGTTAGCTGCACACGATTGAAACGACCTAGTTTCGAACGAAACCGGATCTGAAAATAAATGTATATGAGTACATCTGTGGTAGTTTCTTATTGACATTAAAAAAGAGTCAGCAGTGTAGCTGAAGACGATCACATTACGTGCTCCTGACTACCCCATGTCTGGAGAAGCAGTCTAACTTCTGCAAACTTCGAAGGGCTTGTAATTTATGTGACCCAAACGGATATTAAAACACCTGTAAAAAAGAGGAAGCGAGTTCCATACGTGACGCCCGAACAGCAATTGAGGGACGCTATTTTTTGAACATACAAGGTCAATGCTCTTCGCCTGGCGAGTTCTTTCACAGCGTTATCTGGTAACACGTGGAGAGGCCAAATGAGTAATGCGGGCTGCCGCATCTGGCAACAGACAGGGCGGCAATTTGTGTGCTGTGGCACTGCGAGGCGACGCCATGAAGCCTATCCCCTACTCCAATGCCCGTCTTTCGTTCAACCTGTATTAACACGAATGACTCTGTTCCTGCCACGGCCTCCGGTCCCTTCTGCCAACCCAACCACACACCTCAGCTCCATTTAGACAACTGCCCAATGCCCCTTCTCCCTCCCCCCCTTCCGCCACACATACACACACACACACACACACACACACACACACACACACACACAGCGAATAAAGAGAAGCCAGATTTCATTTAAGATAGCTCCGGCCTCACGCACCCGTGTCCGCTGCCACTGTCGTCGAAATCTGAAAGCAAATAAAAGTGAGGGCAGCGCGGGACGATGTAAAAGAGACCAGCTCTGGGATGGTGGTTGTGAAGGTGGTGGGCGCAGGAGTGGCTAACCGTGAAGGCAGAGCGGGAGGAGGGTTTATTTCAGCGCTGGCGTATTCATGGCAGAGCGTTCCGTATCGCGGCGTAGGTGGCTGTCTTAGCTTTGCTTCATTGCTTTGCCAGAGGCAGCCATTCAGCAGTTATACGCTAAGGGTGAGTGGGGACCGTGGGGGAGCATTGGGAGGGGTAGAGGGGAAGGGGGACGGGGCACGAAAGAGGCAGCAGCGTGCGTGGGCGAGCCGGACACACGTCGGTCCTTCAAGTGTGCGGCGCGAGCGTGAAAAGCCGTGCTCGGCCGCTCAAAGCATTCTGACTCGCCTGAGTAATAATAGTTCCTTTGCGTACTACGGCGCCCCGGGCCGCACGCCCCATTTGATGTCACACGGCGCCGGCGGCGATCGGCCGCCCCTGTGCGTATGCTGCGTGCACGCTTGCGTGAGTGCGTGCGTGCGAGCGCCGAGTCGGAGCGCCGCCTGCCGCTTGTGACGTCACGGGCTGCAGCGCTCGGCCGCCATTCTCAGCAGACGGCCGCGCTGGGGCGTATCGCACCATCTCCGCCGCTGCCTGCTGCCAGCCCCAATGGAAGGCAGCTGCCGCGCTCAAACACACACACACACACACACACACACACACACAGACATACACATACACACACACACACACACACACACACCGTCCAACACATTACTCGACAAAGCGAACCGTAGACACGTTTACGTCGGGAGCCATGTTCCACTGCAAAGTAGTGGGATTTGTTACCTCACAGTGCGAGCAACAAAAGTGATGGTAGGAAACTTCGGGGGTAGGCCAGTCGGCCATCCAGATATACCTTTATATCACCCCCACTTTACCATGCCACATATGCGTGCGACGTTTACACTATTGGCCATTAAAATTGCTACACCAACAAGAAATGCAGATGACAAACGGGTATTGATTAGATAAATATATTATACTAGAACTGACAAGTGATTACATTTTCACGCAATTTGGGTGCATAGATCCTGAGAAATCAGTACCCAGAACAACCACCTCTGACCGTAATAACAGCCTTGATACGCCTGGGCATTGAGTCAAACAGAGTTTGGATGGCGTGTACAGGTACAGCTGCCCTTGCAGCTTCAACACGATACCACAGTTCAGCAAGAGTAGTGACTGGCGTATTGTGACGAGCCAGTTACTCGGCCACCACTGACCAGACGTTTTCAATTGGTGCGAGATCTGGAAAATGTGCTGGCCAGGGCAGCAGTCGAACATTTTCTGTATCCAGAAAGGCCCGTGCAGGACCTGCAACATGCGGTCGTGCGTTATCCTGCTGAAATGTAGGGTTTCGCAGGGATCGAATGAAGGGTAGAGTCACGGGTCGTAACACATCTGAAGTGTAACGTCCACTGTTCAAAGTGCCGTCAATGCGAACAAGAGATGACCAAGACGTGTAACCAATGGCACCCCATACCATCACGCCGGGCGATACGTCAGTATGGCGATGACGAATACACGCTTCCAATGTGCGTTCACCGCGATGTCGCCAAACATGGATGCGACCATCATGATGTTATAAACAGAACCTGGATTCATCCGAAAATATGACGTTTAGCCATTCGTGCACCCAGGTTCGTCGGTGAGTACACCATCGCAGGCGCTCCTGTCTGTGATGCAGCGTCAAGGGTACCGCAGCCATGGTCTCCTAGATGATAGTCCATGTTGCTGAAAACGTCGTCGAACTGTTCGTGCAGATGGTTGTTGTCTTGCAGACGTCCCCATATGTTGACTCAGGGATCGAGACGTGGCTGCACGATCCGTTACAGCCATGCGGATAAGATGCCTGTCATCTCGACTGCTAGTGATACGAGGCCGTTGGGATCCAGCACGGCGTTCCGTATTACCCTCCTGAGCCCACCGATTCCATATTCTGCTAACAGTCATTGGATCTCGACCAACGCGAGCAGCAATGTCACGATACGATAAACCGCAATCGCTATAGACTACAATCGGACCATTATCAAAGTCGGAAACGTGATGGTACGCATTTCTCTCCTTACACGAGGCATCACAACAACGTTTCACCAGGCAACGCCGGTCAACTGCTGTTTGTGTATGAGAAATCGGTTGGAAACTTTCCTCATGTCAGCAGGTTGAAGCTGTCGCCACCGGCGCCAACCTTGTGTGAATGCTCTGAAAAGCTAATCATTTGCATATCACAGCATCTTCATCCTGTCGGTTAAATTTCACGTCTGTAGCACGTGATCTTCATGGTGTAGCAATTTTAATGGCCAGTAGTGTAATAATAATAACAATAAAATACACAGTGCGTCCTTAAAGTCATGGCGCAGTTATGGACGTTTTTTGTTGCTAATAGAAACGAAACGAAAGGTTGAAACTAGCACTACATTTGACAGTATCGCAAAGATTTTCTGTCGTAGGACGTTCAATGATCTGCACGCGTAGCTGATGACACAACGCAACGATCCGTGTACCAGCAGCACATCAGGCAACGTGCGTCGAGATGTGGACGGTACAGAGGAAAGTCAGTTGTGTTCTGTGGTTTGGTAATTTAGAATCCATGACCAGTGTTCAGCGTAAATATCGTCGCATGCACGACGGTCACTCCGAAAGAAATGCACACTAATTTTTTTGAAATCCATCTATTACTCTACATGTTTGAAAGTTTTACAGTGTGTAGATACATCCTTTAGGAACAATATTTTCATTTCTCCACGTAATTTCCATCCCTCTCGTGGCAAGCGTACTGTAAGACCTTCAGTACACACACCATCAGGTTACTGGACTTGTCGCTCTAACGAAGTAGACGAGTGTCAGAAATATGTCTCGTGGTCTTATCGTGGCGTGTTTATCTTCTGCCGTTAGGTCAGACGATAGCAATGCCCCTTGCATGCTTAGAGTAGCAGATTGACGGTAACCAACTTTAAACAGAACTTGATTAATTTTCACACTAATTATTAAAATAATAACAAGCATAAACATTACTTAACTTGGTTCTGGATGCTATTTACAATTGACAATGTGAAGTTCCTTTGGTATTGCTACGTAAATCTTAATCTCACATATATCTCTGATACTTGCCAAAGTGTCTATACATTTATCTTCATGTCTATGTACAGGAATATGGTAATCTTATTGGGCGCAGACTGAAACTTAACTATAGACTGGTACAGACAAATGTAGAACTCGTACAGACTGGTACAAACTATTGCAGACCGACTAATCGGATGTCTGTACACTCGTTATAATACCTCGCGCGTTCATGTATCACTGCACGAGTGTGATCCGTGAGGAGAAAAGGTTCTATGTTAGCAGCAATCTCATTGGCTGCGTTACATATTAATACGCGGATCGGCAGATGCAGAATTTGGTCCGTCTCTATGGCAGCGTCATCTCGTAGTGCAGAGACAGACGAACGCTGCCCCTGAGCTGTGGTGCTTAGCGGAGCGCGCTCTAGTGGGAAAGTTGTGTACGCGCTGACTGCGCGGAACTACGTACACAACACCTCTCAACTGCCTTACGCCATCTTGGAAGCAGCGCCTGTATACCTGCACGGTAAAATTCTGGACTAACCTGTTGGAGCCACTGTTTGGCAGTGTGCACAAGGGAGTCATCACCTTCAAACCTTGTTCCACGAAGAGAGTCTTTCAGTTTCCCAAAGAGATGATAGTCACATGGAGACAGGTCAAGATTGTAAGATGGGTGTTTGAGTGTTGTCCATCCGAGTTTTGTGATCGCTTCCACGGTTTTCTGACTGACAAGTGGCCGTGCATTGTCGTGCAACAGCAAAACTTCCTGCTTTTGCCGACGTGGTCGAACACGACTCAGTCGAGCTTGAAGTTTCTTCAGTGTCGTCATATATGCATCAGAATTTATGGCGGTTCCACTTGGCGTGATGTCCACAAGCAAGAGTCCTTCGGAATCGAAAAACGCTGTAGCCGTAACTTTTCCAGCAGAAGGTATGGTTTTGAATTTTTTTTCTTGGGTTAATATGCATGATGCCACTTCATTGATTGCCTCTTCGTCTCTGGTGAAAAATGATGGAGACATGTTTCATCACCTGTCACAATTCTTCCAAGAAATTCATCTCCACCATTCTCGTACTGTTCCAAAAGTTCGCTGCATACCGTTTGTCTTGTTTCTTTGTGAGCCACTGTCAACATCCTGGGAGCCCACCTGGCACAAACCTTTTTTAACGCCAACACTTTCAGTATTCTCCAAACACTTCATTCCCCTACCCCAGCGTAGCGTGACAATTCGTTCACTGTGATGCGTCTCTCAGAAGTCACCAATTCATTACCTCTCATGCACATTGTCTGTAGTGTGTGCAGTACGAGGCTTGCCGCTGCGAGGACAATCCTCAATATTGCCGCGCCCGCTTTCATCACGTAACCTGCTTGCCCACCGACTAACTGTACTGCGATCGATAACAGCATCTCCACACACCTTTTTCAACCTCTTGAGGATGTTTCTCACTGTCTCGTTTTCACAGCACAGGAATTCTATGACAGCACGTTGCTTCTGACGAACGTCAAGTGTAGCAGCCATCTTGAAGACGTGCTGTGACGGCGCCACTCACGGGAAGAGGTTGAACTAAGTTTGAAAACAACGGGAAAGGATGTATTCACACACTTTAAAACTTCAATACATGCAGAATGAATGTATTTCTACAAAAAATGTGTGCATTTCTATTGAAATGACCCTCGTACAATGAAGAGTCACCACATACAAGTAATATTAATCGGTGGGTTTGTGCAGTTAAGGGAAAGAGGCAGTTTGTTGGACAAACCCCGTTCTCGTAGGCTTTTAGTAATTGACGATTCAGTGGAAGTTACACGGGGTAGCCACCTAAGGAGCCACAAACAATCGTAGCGTGCATGTACTGAGAATTAAATCTAAAAAATTCTCTAGTCCATAAGGTTTTGAAGAAAGTCTTCGTTTTTACGTTTACAAATTGCAGTTGTTGCACGATATTAAGCTAACTGAAAGACCCAAACGATTCGAGTTTGTTGCAGATATGCTCAATGAGATCGACTATTATGAAAGATTTATGTACAAGATTCTGTATAGCGATGAGGCCACATTCCATGCCTGGGGTCATACTCATCGCTATAACGTCAGAATATGAGCTTCTGAAATGTCTCGCGCCTGCATTATTGAATATGAACGTAACACCCTCAAGGTGAACCTATGGTGTGGCATGACGCATGGTAAAGTTATAGGCCCATTTTTCTTTATGGAACAGACTGTGACGTCAAGAGCTACCTTGACATGTTGTAACAGTATGCAGTGCCACAGTTTCAAGAAGGTATCAAGTTTCAAAAAGACGGCGCTCCTCCATAGCACGCCAACGTACAAAATTTTCCCAACGGTGATTGGGATGGTTGTAAGTCAGAGTCATCACGATCCCCGGACCTAACGCAATTAGGCTTTTACTTTTGGAGCCACGTGAAGCAACGTGTCAACGACATTAATCATTTAAATCAGTGTATCATAGACGCTATTCACTCTTTTACTCCAGAAGTCCTTACAAGTGTATGGGAAGAACTAGAATTTCGTTTAGATGTATGTAGGGCAACAAATGGAAGTCACATTGAACTGTGCTAAACAGGTATGCAAACTTGGAGAGTTTCTCTTTCATTTCTGCGTTGTTTCACATTTCAATTTCGTTTTATTGATTTTCTGTGGTTGATAAAACTGCAGCGCGACTTTACGGACGCACTGTATATGTCGACTTTCGATAATTTGACTCTCGATAATTCGATACTTAACAGTTGTTGTTGGGTTGTTTTTGGGGGAGGAGACCAGACAGCGAGTTCATCGATGTCATCGGATTAGGGAAGGAAGTCGGCCATGCCCTTTCAAAGGAACCATTCCGGCATATGCCTGGAGCGATTTAGGGAAATCATGGAAAACCTAAATCAGGATGGCCGGACCTAGGATTGAACCGTCGTCCTCCCGAATGCGAGTCCAATGGTCTAGGCACTGCTCCACCTCGCTCGGTGATACTTTTAAAAACTTTTCCCGTTCATTTCAAAAATACTCGATAGATTTAAAAAAATCTGTGTGTTTAGATCCCATCGGTAATTTCAAGATGTAGTTTTGAGAGCATCTCGCCAGAACCTTATAATTTCAATTACGGCCTCCCGAACTCTCTATGATATGAATTCCCCTAGTTCTGTGGTTCCCGCCCGTTGATGTTGTAAGTGGGCTATTTAGGTTTTTATGTTGGTAACGTCACGTAGCGCTCTGTATGAAAATCACTGGCTGTGCTGTGTGCAATCTGTGGCTGGTTGGCATTGTTGGAATATTCGCTATGGTAGTGTTGGGCAGTTGGATGTGAACGGTGCCATAGCGTTGCGCAGTTGGAGGTGAGCCGCCAGCAGTGGTGGATGTGGGGAGAGAGATGGCAGAATTTTGAGAGCGGACGATCTGGACGCCTGTCCGCCAGAAAAAGGAAATTTCTAAGACTGGATGTCATGAACTGCTATGTATCTTATGACTTTTGAACACTATTAAGGTAAATACATTGTTTGTTCTCTATCAAAATCTTTCATTTGCTGACTATGCCTATCAGTAGTTAGTGCCTTCCGAAGTTATAATCTTTTATTTAGCTGGCAGTATTGGCACTGGCTGTATTGCAGTAGTTCGAGTAACGAAGATTTTTGTGAGGCAAATGATTCATGAAAGGTATAGGTTATTGTTAGTCAGGGCCATTCTTTTGTAGGGATTACTGAAACTCAGATTGCGTTGCGCTAAAAAATATTGTGTGTCAGCTTATTGATGAGCAGAATAAGTAAAGAGAGAAATGTCTGAGCACGTTCAGTTTTGCTCATCTGTTTGAAAATCAAAAAACGTAAGAGGTTTACCAGCACAGTAATTCGTAAATTTTTCCAAAGGGGACGTTTCAGTGTCACTCTACTTACAAAGGACTGTCTCAGATAACGTGACGTTTACTTCCCCGACTTACATCCCATTCCGTATGCAGTCTCCTTTCATACCGTGTTGTAGTCAGTTCGTGTTTCTGAAACGCCATAAATGCTAGAAGGAAAAAGTCTCTTTCAGTTAGTGAAACAAAGTTTGTTATTGAGGCTGTGGAGACTAGAATTTCGAAAAAGATGTTGCAAAACAGTTCGCTATTTTACCATCCACACTGTCGATAACTTTAAAAAATAAATATCGTGTCACCGGAAGTGTCTTATGCAGTGGAAGTCACGCCAGGTCGGATATCCCCGTCTTGAAGAGTGCTTGCTCAATTGGATAAATCAGTGTAGAGAACAAAATAGTAGGGCGTAAACTCAGCGCTGGCACCCCAGTCGGGAACGACAGAGAAGAGAAAAAGTCAGCCGATAGCACGCTGACCGACCTCCCTCCAGGACGACAACGCGACCGCAGTGGCCCCTATGTGAAGACGACATAGGCGCAGCGGCCGAATGGTGACGGACCACTTCGACAGCATCTTCAACGTCAGGCACTTCATTAGTACTCTCTATGTAGCACAGACTTGTGTTTATCTATTCTGAAGAAGACTGATTATTTTGTATGTTGCCCTTTGCTTGCGACGCATCTATCAAAGTTAAGTATTGTAATTGTCTTGTTATAATAAAACTCATTTATACGAGTTATATGTGAGTGCAGGCTTTCTCGGCGAATTTCATATATGAAGTCTTCACGGTTGTCAGCCGAGTAGCGTCGTCGTCTCGTAGCAACGTTTCGATGGAATGCGTTCCCATGATCTTCGCCTGAAGATGACGGATAACCTGTGAAGACTTCATATATCATTTATACGAGTTGTTTGATTGTTGGTCTAGCGAACCGAATATGCAGGATTCCTAGACACAACACAAAACGTTCCTGTCGTTGGCATCTCGTGGTCGTGCGGTAGCGTTCTCGCTTCCCACGCCCGGGTTCCCGGGTTCGATTCTCGGCGGGGTCAGGGATTTTCTCTGCCTCGTGATGACTGGGTGTTGTGTGCTGTCCTTAGGTTAGTTAGGTTTAAGTAGTGCTAAGTTCTAGGGGACTGATGACCATAGATGTTAAGTCCCATAGTGCTCAGAGCCATTTGAACCTGTCGTTGGTTTCATGTTGAAGGAAAATACCAAGTCTTCTGCTCAATCTTTCAGCATTGAAGGGTTTGCGACAAATGAGGGATGGTTCTCAAATCTTCATAAACGTCACACCCTAAGGGGAAAACAATTGCTGAGAATAATCCGGAGTGGTCTGTATCACTTTATTTTACAGGTTCGTCTCGGTCACACAAACTTTTACACTAAACTGTTACCGGTTTTGGGTACTGCCATCTTCAGATCATAAAATATTCGATGTAGGTATCAACGTCAATTATACATGTAGGTAGTAAGTAATTGCGCAGTTCCCTTTGTGCTGAATGGATTGACAAACTAAAACAACATTTTAGTGCAAGCAACCCACGCAACATATTCAACACAGACGAAAGCGGCTTTTTTAATAATTTCCTCCTGATCGCACTATACAACTCAAACATGAAATATGTGGCCCTCCGCGCTACCGCTTAAGTTTCCTGCCGCGGTGAGCAACTGCACAGCATCACGCCTCAGCTGCTCGATTCAGTGCCATCCGCACCTACGTGATTACTCTGCTATTCACATTAAAGTGCCTGGCAGAGGGTTCAATGGACCACCTTCATGCTGTCTCTCTACCGTTCCACTCTTGAACAGCACGCGGGGAAAACGAGCACTTAAATTTTTCTGCGCGAGCCCTGATTTCTCTTATATTATCGTGATGATCATTTCTCCCTATGTAGTTGGGTGCCAACAACATGTTTTCGCAATCGGAGGGGAAAACGAGGGCGCTGAGGAACTCTGCGGGAACAGGAAGAGATCGCTTGGTTTGGAGTTTTGACCAAGGAGTGTAGATAATGTGTTCATCGCGGTACATAGCAGTGGTGCTGTGATGGAATCTTCGCCGTGCATTTGGTTATTATTATCGGACAAAATGTTTGGAAATTTGTGGTAAGTACTATGGGACCAAATTGCTTAGGCTGTCGGTCCCTAAGCTGACTTAATTTAACTTAAACTAACTTACGCTAAGTACAACATACACACCCATGCCCGAGGGAGAACTCGAACCTCGTACTCGGGGAGCCGCGAGAACCGTGACAAGGCGCCTAAGACCGACCGGCTATTACCAGACAAAGGGAAGGAGAGGCTGTATGTTGTAACGAGGTGTGGAATAGGAATTCGGAAGTTTGTGGTATTTATGTATTTACATGTGACACAGGAAACTGAATAAACTGAAGGCTACCTTTAAATATGATGGATTACTTATCTCGTCCAATTAAACTTCAGGCAATGGGTCAGTCTGGGCGCGTGGTGTTCGTGGTTGTTTACTTATTGTCATTTTCCTATTACTGTTTTAGTTTAGTTTAACAAGTTGTATTTATGCATGTAAAATTTTGAACCCACATCCTTGTGAGCTATTAAGTGCTCGTAATTGTGCAATGTGACACCGTTCTCTAAATTCTTGATAAATTTTCACTGGCTAGTTGTCGGTTAAACGTTGTGTGTGGCTTATGATGGTCTCACAATTTTCCTGCAAGTCGATATACATCTCGTTAATTGTTCTTCGTTTATGGGCGACGGTCCGTTGCTTTCTTGATTATGCTAAGTGCGATCTGAATTAGTCTGGTGTCACTGGTCGTTTCGTTACCTTAATTCTTGTGTCAGGAAGTATAAGGACTATGTCTGTTGGACGACAAGGTACGGGAGTTCCTACTTCAACTAAATGTGAAAGAAAATAAATATTCTCTGTTCTCCATTTTTCTGTTGTAGTGTCAGTTGTTTAAGTTTTTGGGGAATACGAATGAATGTAAAGTTTCTGACGAACCTATAATTAATGGCTCAAATGGCTCTGGGCACTATGCGACTTAACTTCTGAGGCCATTAGAACTAATTAAACATAACTTACCTAAGGACATCACACACATCCATGCCCGAAGCAGGATTCGAACCTGCGACCGTAGCAGTCGCTCGGTTCCAGCCCCTGTAGCGCCTAGAACCGCACGGCCACTCCGGCCGGCACCTATAATTAATGAAGTTTGATAGAGACAGAGGGAAACGTAGCAGACCTGTTATTAGAGCTTTAAGTAGATTCCATTTGAGTAAATGTCTAGGTAAGTTAAACAGTCTGTACGATAGTTGCTGAAGCATGACTACAATTGTGATCGTTTGTTTGTGTTTGGCTTGCTCCAGCGTTTTAATTGTGCTAAAGAAGCTTGGTAATTTCTGAACGCAAATTCACTTAGAGGAGCAAGTAAAGTGTTCAAACGTTCGGGGAATGTGCTATAATGGTCGGATTTTAACAAACGTTTTGAGTGATCTGGAAAACCACGCTGTTCGAAGGGAATAAAAACGCTTCCCACGACTCTGAAACAAAAATTCATGAATTACGACAGAATTATTTAAAGAACAGCTGATCTCAGCGAATAGTGATTTGAAAAAGGAGAAACGCAAGATCTGTTACTATTGGTTGTCTGTCTTAAGCTGATTACAATTTGATTAAAAAGAATTACTCCAGACGCGTTTCGCTTTTATTTATAAAGCATCTTCCGTGGTTATTCTGCAAATTGGATATATACGTTTGTACATTTTTGGTTCTTTTACGTTTAAAACAGCATTTTGTTTAAAAAGTTGGTGTGCAAGCTACTTACGGTGTTTTTTTACATATTCTATTCCTTCCCTCTTTGCTAGCAGCGGTTAACACCGAAAGACCACGAATCACATTTGGACTAGGCAGTTTTGGCCATTATGCAAATATAATAAGAAACCCAAAATTTTACTGTTGTCGGACATCTGCACCGTACATAACAATCACCACTGTTAGGTAACATAAAATTGATTTTTCCATCCAACACGACATTAAGAGTACAACCATAGGATCAGGGCATAACACGAAGCTTTAGAAGTCTCTACCGCAGAGAAATTATTTCACTTGTGCTGGATAGAACTGAAAAAGGTGAGAAAGCGAAAGTAAAATTTTGACCGCTATAACCATGGCTGATAAGGCCTGGAGAAATGCCAACTTTCCCACTCTTTGTAACTGCTTCCGACAGTGTACGTTTGTAATGCAAGGAGAAAATGCGGACCAGCCATCAGAGGCAAGGGACTTAACCAATTCAATCCTGACACACTCTGGTTGGGACTTCTACCCAACTGTGGTGAGTTAACCTTTGAGGATTTCCGTCATGTTGATGATAACATGAGTTCTTCTCAGCACTCATCACCACCGAAAATTCGCTGGACGGTGTTAGTTGGAAGTCGTTTTCTCAAAATAAAACCAACGGAAATTTTGAAAAATGACGTTTAACATTTCCAGTGGTATGTGTTTCGTATGCTGTATGTTGTACCATATGTACACATGTACGTATTATTTTGCATATTATTAAAATACAGAGAAAGAAAACTGGCATTCTACGGATCGGAGCGTGGAATGTCAGATCCCTTAATCGGGCAGGTAGGTTAGAAAGTTTAAAAAGGGAAATGGATAGGTTAAAGTTAGATATAGTGGGAATTAGTGAAGTTCGGTGGCAGGAGGAACAAGACTTCTGGTCAGGTGAATACAGGGTTAGAAATACAGAATCAAATAGAGGTAATGCAAGAGTAGGTTTAATAATGAATAAAAAAATAGGAGTGCGGGTAAGCTACTACAAACAGCATAGTGAACGTATTATAGTGGCCAAGATAGACACAAAGCCCATGCCTACTACAGTAGTACAAGTTTATATGCCAACTAGCTCTGCAGATGACGAAGAAATTGAAGACATGTATGATGAGATAAAAGAAATTATTCAGGTAGGGAAGGGAGACGAAAATTTAGTAGTCATGGGTGACTGGAATTCGACAGTAGGGAAAGGGAGAGAAGGAAACATAGTAGGTGAATATGGATTGGGGCATAGAAATGAAAGAGGAAGCCGTTTGGTAGAATTTTGCACAGAGCATAACTTAATCATAGCTAACACTTGGTTCAAGAATCATAAAAGAAGGTCGTATACATGGAAGAATCCTGGAGATACTGAAAGGTATCAGATAGATTATATAATGATTAAGACAGAGATTTAGGAACCAGGTTTTATATTGTAAGACATTTCCAGTGGCAGATGTGGACTCTGACCACAATCTATTGATTATGAACTGTAGATTAAAACTGAAGAAATTGCAAAAAGGTGGGAATTTAAGGAGATGGGACTTGGATAAACTGACTAAACCAGAGGTTGTACAGAGTTTCAGGGAGAGCATAAGGGAACAATTGACAGGAATGGGGGACAGAAATACACTAGAAGACGAATGGGTAGCTCTGAGGGATGAAGTAGTGAAGGCAGCAGAGGATGAAGTCGGTAAAAAGACGAGGGCTAGTAAAAATCCTTGGGTAACAGAAGAAATATTGAATTTAATTGATGAAAAGAGAAAATATAAGAATGCAGTAAATGAAGCAGGCAAAAAGGAATAGAAATGTCTCAAAAATGAGATCGACAGGAAGTGCAAAATGGCTAAGCAGGTATGGCTAGAGGACAAATGTAAGGATGTAGAGGCTTATCTCACTAGGGGTAAGATAGATACTGCCTACAGGAAAATTAAAGAGAGCCACTTGTATCAATATCAAGAGCTCAGATGGAAACCCAGTTCTAAGCAAAGAGGGGAAAGCAGAAAGGTGGAAGGAATATATAGAGGGTCTATACAAGGGCGATGTTCTTGAGGACAATAATATGGAAATGGAAGAGGATGTAGATGAAGATGAAATGGGAGATACGATACTACGTGAAGAGTTTGACAGAGCACTGAAAGACCTGAGTCGAAACATGGTCCCGGGAGTAGACAACATTCCATTAAAACTACTGACGGCCTTGGGAGAGCCAGTCCTGACAAAACTCTACCATCTGGTGAGCAAGATGTACGAGGCAGGCGAAATTCTCTCAGACTTCAGGAAGAATATAATAATTCCAATCCCAAAGAAAGTAGGTGTTGACAGATGAGAAAATTACCGAACAATCAGTTTAATAAGCCACAGCTGCAAAATACTAACGCGAATTATTTACAGACGAATGCAAAAACTGGTAGAAGCCGACCTCGGGGAAGATCAGTTTGGATTTCGTAGAAATGATGGAACGCGTGAGGCAATACTGACCCTACGACTTATCTTAGAAGAAAGATTAAGGAAAGGCAAACCTACGTTTCTATCATTTGTAGACTTAGAGAAATCTTTTGACAATGTTGACTGGAATACTCTCTTTCAAATTCTAAAGGTGGCAGGGGAAAAATACAGGGAGCGAAAGGCTATTCACAATTTGTACAGAAACCAGATGGCAGTTATAAGAATCGAGGGACATGAAAGGGAAGCGGTGGTTGGGAAGGAAGTGAGACAGGGCTGTAGCCTATCTCCGATGTTATTCAATGTCTATATTGAGCAAGCAATTAAGGAAACAAAAGAAAAGTTCGGAGTAGGTATTAAAATCCGTGGAGAAGAAATAAAAACTTTCAGGTTCGCTGATGACATTGTAATTCTGCCAGAGACAGCAATGGACTTGGAAGAGCAGTTGAACGGAATGGACAGTGTCTTGAAAGGAGGATATAAGATGAACATCAACAAAAGTAAAACGAGGATAATGGAATGTAGTCGAATTAAGTCGGGTGATACTGAGGGAATTAGATTAGGAAATGAGTTACTTAAAGTAGTAAAGGAGTTTTGCTGTTTGGGGAGCAAAATAACTAATGATGGTAGAAGCAGAGAGGATATAAAATGTAGACTGGCAATGGCAAGGAAAGCGTATCTGAAGAAGAGAAATTTGTTAACATCGAGTATAGATTTAAGTGTCAGGAAGTTGTTTCTGAAAGTATTTGTATAGAGTGTAGCCATGTATGGAAGTGAAACATGGACAATAAATAGTTTGGACAAGAAGAGAATAGAAGCTTTCGAAATGTGGTGCTACAGAAGAATGTTGAAGATTAGGTGGGTAGATCACGTAACTAATGAGGAGGTATTGAATAGGATTGAGGAGAAGAGAAGTTTGTGGCACAACTTGACTAGAAGAAGGGATCGGTTGGTAGGACATGTCCTGAAGCATCAAGGGATCACAAATTTAGCATTGGAGGGCAGCATGGAGGCTACAAATCGTAGAGGGAGACTAAGAGATGAATACACTGAGCAGATTCAGAAGGATGTAGGTTGCAGTAGGTACTGGGAGATGAAGGAGCTTGCACAGGATAGATTAGCATGGAGAGCTGTATCAAACCAGTCTCAGGACTGAAGACCACAACAACAACATTAAAATACAGATGTATTTACTACAATTTATTTGAATCAGATCCTTGTTTATTTGAATTTTTTTCTTCTGCCCCTCTCGATTATTTGAAGTCCTACTATTCTGAACTTTACGTAATCTGAAATTTTTCCTTGGTCCCTTGAGTTTCAAGTTATACATAGTCGACCGTAAAATGCTTTAATATAATAATAATGAATTGGTTAATTCGCTCACGTTCGTAGACTTCAAGAAAGTCTGTGGTTTAATAGATAGACGAACACTGTTCCAGTTGGGAAGGAGAGGGACCTGGATAAAAATCTAGTGCACTGATTAAAGAAATATTAAGCAACGCAACACTTGATCTGAAGTTCAGAGGAAAGTTTTCAGAGATCTTGAATATCAAAAGCGGAGTCGGCCAGGGAGACGGATTCTTCACTGTGTTCTTCACCTGTGTTCTGGATAAGGTGGCGAGAAGTGAAAGGATTAGGTGGAATACCGCTGTGACGCAAAAAAAGAAAAAGGAATACTGGCAGATAGTCTAGCAGTCGCAGACATTGTTCTGATACTGTCCGAATCTTTATAAGAGGCACTCAACTACACAGGCAAGTGGATGATCTACAGATCTTTACGGCGAAGAAACAGTATATTACAAATATCAAAGCATCTCGTACACGGAGGACACTACAAAGAAAGGGAGCGCTTACAGTTGGAGAGATTTAAATTCCTAGGAGAATGTATAGAAACTGGTCTGACAGACAAATAAGCAATGGGATCACGAATAAACAAAATGGATATATCATGGATACTATGAACATATAAAACAAGATGAATATTTCGATTAATGCAAAAATGAGGCTTTACCAGACAGTAATCCGCCCTTGAGCCTTGTGCACAGTGGAAAGTCAAAGTCTCAGCCTAGTAAGAACTAGATTAGAAACGAGATTAGAAATTCTACAACGAATGATTCTCAAAAGGGTAATGGGACCTTGAAGAACAGCAGCCGGTCAGCATAAAGGAGGAACGTACCAAGGACTGTATACGCAGATGGTACATCAATAACAGGAGCATGTACTTGCGACACATCCACAGAATAGACCAGGGAAGGTGACACATCAAGTAATACAGTTTCCTGTGAACAAGGGAGCAAACGTACACTGGATCCAATAGGTACAGAGGGATCTGGAAGAAATGGGGATGTAGGGACAAGAGATTTACAACAGAGTGCTTTTACGATAAAAGATCTGGCTGTAGCAGGTTTCCAGCGGAAAACCATCGCGGACAGAAGAGGGAAGGAAGCTGCAAAGTATGAAATTGGAAGAAGTTTGGGCAAGGGGAAAGAGGAGAAGAACAGAAACTGACACGAATGAATATGGTCCTCATATCGTCAAATACGAGAGAAGAAGGAGAAATTAGCACATAGTACATAAATATTTTGCCGTAACAATAATAATTAGTTTACATCACTGAATTCTACATTATTTCAACACGATGTATGAGAAATTGCCTTTCAGAAAAGATTTTTCCTTTAAAAAGTAAGTGACAGGAAATTTGTAAAGGACATTCGTCGCACAGTTATTTTAAGAAACATATAGGTTGATGCATAAGTTCGCAACGTTTTTTTACAAATTTTATAAACAAGAGATACACAGAACAAAGCCCTTAGTCATCAATAATACTGTCTCATTCACTATTTCGAACAGTCTGCCAACACTGGGTAACTATTCGATTCTACGACTGCAGAAATCACGTGATTCTGAGGCGAAGAACTCGACGAGACACGTTCGGAGCGAATTTTCACCCAGAAGGGAAGTTCCTTGAGGGATGATCGGTAGACAGCGGAAACGGTGAAAATCTGAGGCGGTAAGATCAAGTGAATAAGGTGGGAGCGGAAAGACTTCCCTACCCAATTCCTTTGTAGTATTTTTTGTCAGTCTAGCAGAATGCAGGCGGGTGTGATTGTGGAGTAGCATCACTTCAAGCAATCTTCTTGGTCGTTGTTCTTTAACTGTATCTGCAAGACGTCTCAGTTGTTGACAATAAATGTCAGCGGTGATGGTTACATCTCGGGGAAGCAATTCGTAGTACATCGCACCGTCGCTGTTTCACCAGATGCACAGCATCATCTTTTATGGATGTACGCAAGTCTTTTTACGAAGAGTTTCTGCTTTGTTAGGGCTCGACCACTAAT
Organism: Schistocerca nitens; assembly: GCF_023898315.1. NCBI lineage: Eukaryota > Metazoa > Arthropoda > Insecta > Orthoptera > Acrididae > Schistocerca > Schistocerca nitens. The sequence continues at coordinate 526,199,862 of NC_064620.1, forward strand.
TACTTTTCATAACGTCATTGCTCGTCAGCACTAACATGTACAGGATAGGAATGGTCGGTGCTGTTACAGAGTCAGTTAATGACCAGCAAGCAGGGATGCACATACAGCCACGAGTTGATTACGGTGATTTGACTTAGAGCGACACCTGACTTTTCGAGCTTTCCCCACTGTATGCAAATGTCGCACGGTTGTGGAACGATCACATTTCATCCAATTTGCCAGTTCTCGACTGGATCATTGTGCATCAACACATTTAAACGATCTTCATGAAACCCCAGAGGTCTTCCTGAACGTGGAGAATCACTAATGTCAAAACCGTTTTCTTGTCGCGCTCTGTCCTGTAGCGTTATCCCCATACACGGTGCAAATGATTATGGCTGCGCCCGCTGTCGTCACTCCTCTAATGAACTCAAACAGAAGAATATGTCGGAAATGTTCCAATTGCCACTCCACATTTACCATCGATAGCTCCACTCACTGTCTCTAAACGACAAGATGGCAACATGTAAACTCAAATAGCAACAATGAACTACAAACAAAAAATGACAATCGATAAATAAACCTTTAGCAGTTGGTATACCAACATGAAAAACAAAAACGCTATGAGCTTTTGCACCAACCGAGTAATAGCAATCAACTATCGCAACTCTGATAACGTCTTGATTTACACAATACAGAATGGGATTGTTCACTCACAGTTAACAGTATTGCAAAAAGGGCTATGGGAGTGAACGCTTGTGTGATGCCTACGGCTAGAAGAGGGTGTAAACGAGTGCAGTGTTGTTCCTTTTATTCGTATCCCCCTGCGTTCGAAAAGTCAATTTCCTGTCATTATTTTCTTTAGCGGACGGTCTTTAAAGCCTTTGCTGTATTCCCTTACTCAACTTTGTGTAGTTCGTAACTTCCGCCATGGTTTCACGAACCGTTTCGGATCTGTTGTCCTCAGCAGATACGGTCAACGTGCGAATGCACGCTTCTGCCTGGCTTGAGTCAGGCCGCAATCCTAGCCACGGGAGAAACTGAAAAGTATCCTGTTGTGACACTGTAATACAGATGCGTTAGCTAAAATTTTTGCTGATTAAGTTTGTTGTAAATATGGTGTACTTGTTCTGTTCTTGATACCAACAACAAGGATTGGGGCCGCACGGGCTAGCCGCGCGGTCCTTGGCGTCTTGTCACGAGGTTCGAGTCCTCCCTCGGGCATGGGTGTGTGTGTCGTCCTTAGCGTAATTTGGTTTAAGTTAGATTAAGTAGTGTGTAGGCTTAGGGACCGACGCCCTCCGCAGTCTGGTCCTATAAGACCTTACAACAAATTTCCAAATTTTTTTCCAGGGATCGGGATTAATTTGAGCTAAACACGTGGAAGCGTGGTTCAACTTGATGTGTCATTTATCATTCCCAAAACCAATATTTTTATTTAATAACAACTGAAACATCAGTCAGCTGACAGTTAGCAAGGTTCTTGGGAAATCTATACAAATAGTTAAGATTTTAAAATTAAATTCTGAATGTATACGGACTTTTTTGCATTATACATAAAGTTACAAATAGTACTCAAAAATTTCTACAGTGCAGCACACTGCTGGATCGACTACAAACAGTTAATTAATTAAATAAACCTGCGGTGGCACCCTGTCTCCTCATCTAGATCACAACTGTTGGCTAACCCAAACCAGGCCTTGAATGTAAGTTCAACAAACATTAAATAAAAACAAACAGTAAAATGCATACATCTACACTGGTTATTCTGCTATCATATAGACAAGATACGGCCAAGCTGCCCGAAGGCTACCCACATGTGAAACCGTACCAACAGTGGTACTTCACTGATTGGCCACAAGCCTGTTCCACACAAATCACGTTAAGTACTTGAATAAACTACCGTGTCCCTAAAACACAATTAAAATAGTATATACAATTAAACCCTTGAGGTTTTAATAGAAAACAACGCACTCACTCCTCAATAGGCCCAAACATTTTCATCACACACCTACAAGGACCATACAGTAACATAAATTCTGAGTAAGCTATTTCCTAACCCGGTGACACCCCCGCTGTGGCATATACCAGAAGAAAAACAAGAAACTACTCAACTTGAGGCTGGAATAGGAGATCCACAGAATCAGGAGTGATCTGCCAACACTCAAGCCTCGTGCGATGACGGCAAAGCCACCGAAGTAGAAGGTGAACGCGTCTCCCCCGGGACCAGCAGAACAGCAACGTGTCAACGGATGCCGATGCGAGGCTGTCAACACATACCAAGCAACAAACAGCAAAACAAGTCTGATAAATATTAACATACACAGTAATACTTAAACGAGCAGTTTAAAATTCAACTATTAAAACTTCCGTTCGGGAGCGGCCCGCTCATAACATTGCAAGTTAACATTCCCACCAATAACAAAAAGCAATATACAAGGCCATTTATACGATTAATTACATAACAATTCCAATAGTATTTAAAAAAATATGGGTATACCTTTACTGGGGCCTCATAGGTGCTAATAAGACGTAGTTATTGGGATACGCTCCAAATGGCAGATGGCCTGTTAAACCGTGCATCTGCGACGCGAAGGGCTCCTCTACACGGGTTAAGAGTATGTGCAAATACAATCACGCGCACACACATCGCCCACATATGCGCACCTTTAGGCCGAGGGCACACAACTTTAATTACAGGCCAAACCCAATAACTCCACTTTGAATGAAAAGAATGACTGTTCTGGTAAAACTTCTACGTTATTTTATTTTCAATCTCCAGAGTGAAACTGAACGTACTGAGACGGTTTTCTCTTTGCTTATGTTGATCGTTACTAAACTGACGCACAATATTTTAGAGCAACGCGATCTGACTCTCAATACCCCCTGTTGTTGTAGTCTTCAGTCCTGAGACTGGTTTGATGCAGCTCTCCATGCTACTCTATCCTGTGCAAGCTTCTTCATCTCCCAGTACCTACTGCAACCTACATCCTTCTGAATCTGCTTAGTGTATTCATCTCTTGGTCTCCCTCTACGATTTTTACCCTCCACGCTGCCCTCCAATGCTAAATTTGTGATCCCTTGATGCCTCAAAACATGTCCTACCAACCGATCCCTTCTTCTAGTCAAGTTGTGCCACAAACTTCTCTTCTCCCCAATCCTATTCAATACCTCCTCATTAGTTACGTGATCTACCCACCTTATCTTCAGCATTCTTCTGTAGCACCACATTTCGAAAGCTTCTATTCTCTTCTTGTCCAAGCTGGTTATCGTCCATGTTTCACTTCCATACATGGCTACACTCCATACAAATACTTTCAGAAACGACTTCCTGACACTTAAATCTATACTCGATGTTAACAAATTTCTCTTCTTCAGAAACGATTTCCTTGCCATTGCCAGTCTACATTTTATATCCTCTCTACTTCGACCATCATCAGTTATTTTACTCCCTAAATAGCAAAACTCCTTTCTACTTTAAGTGTCTCACTTCCTAATCTAATCTCCTCAGCGTCACCCGATTTAATTAGACTACATTCCATTATCCTCGTTTTGCTTTTGTTGATGTTCATCTTATATCCTCCTTTCAAGACACTGTCCATTCCGTTCAGCTGCTCTTCCAAGTCCTTTGCTGTCTCTGACAGAATTACAATGTCATCGGCAAACCTCAAAGTTTTTACTTCTTCTCCATGAATTTTAATACCTACTCCGAATTTTTCTTTTGTTTCCTTTACTGGTTGCTCAATATACAGATTGAATAACATCGGGGAGAGGCTACAACCCTGTCTCACTCCTTTCCCAACCACTGCTTCCCTTTCATGCCCCTCCACTCTTATAACTGCCATCTGGTTTCTGTACAAATTGTAAATAGCCTTTCGCTCCCTGTATTTTACCCCTGCCACCTTCAGAATTTGAAAGAGAGTATTCCAGTTAACGTTGTCAAAAGCTTTCTCTAAGTCTACAAATGCTAGAAACGTAGGTTTGCCTTTTCTTAATCTTTCTTCTAAGATAAGTCGTAAGGTTAGTATTGCCTCACGTGTTCCAACATTTCTACGGAATCCAAACTGATCTTCCCCGAGGTCCGCTTCTACCAGTTTTTCCATTCGTCTGTAAAGAATTCGCGTTAGTATTTTGCAGCTGTGACTTATTAAACTGATACTTCGGTAATTTTCACATCTGTCAACACCTGTTTTCTTTGGTATTGGAATTATTATATTCTTCTTGAAGTCTGTGGGTATTTCGCCTGTCTCATACATCTTGCTCACCAGATGGTAGAGTTTTGTCATGACTGACTCTCCCAAGGCCATCAGTAGTTCTAATGGAATGTTGTCTACTCCCGGGGCCTTGTTTCGACTCAGGTCTTTCAGTGCTCTGTCAAACTCTTCACGCAGTATCTTATCTCCCATTTCATCTTCATCTACATCCTCTTCCATTTCCATAATATTGTCCTCAAGTACATCGCCCTTGTATAAACCCTCTATATACTCCTTCCACCTTTCTGCCTTCCCTTCTTTGCTTAGAACTGGGTTGCCATCTGAGCTCTTGATATTCATACAAGTGGTTCTCTTCTCTCCAAAGGTGTCTTTAATTTTCCTGTAGGCAGTATCTATCTTACCCCTAGTGAGACAAGCCTCTACATCCTTACATTTGTCCTCTAGCCATCCCTGCTTAGCCATTTTGCACTTTCTGTCGATCTCATTTTTGAGACGTTTGTATTCCCTTTTGCCTGCTTCATTTACTGCATTTTTATATTTTCTCCTTTCATCAATTAAATTCAATATTTCTTCTGTTACCCAAGGATTTCTATTAGCCCTCGTCTTTTTACCTACTTGATCCTCTGCTGCCTTCACTACTTCATCCCTCAGAGCTACCCATTCTTCTTCTACTGTATTTCTTTCCCCCATTCCTGTCAATTGTTCCCTTATGCTCTCCCTGAAACTCTGTACAACCTCTGGTTCTTTCAGTTTATCCAGGTCCCATCTCCTTAAATTCCCACCTTTTTGCAGTGTCTTCAGTTTCAAACTGCAGTTCATAACCAATAGATTGTGGTCAGAATCCACATCTGCCCCTACAAAAGAATAACCTGACTGACAATAACCTATACCTTTCATGAATCACTTACCTCACTAAAATCTTCGTTACTCGAACTACTGCAATACAGCGAGAGCCAATACTGCCAGCTAAATAAAAGATTCTAACTACTGAAGGCACTAGCTACTGATAGGCATACATTTAGCAAATGAAAGATTTTGATAGAGAACAAACAATGTATTTACCTTAACAGTGTTCAAAAGCCATTATATATATATATATATATATATATATATATATATATATATATATATATATATATATATATATATTCGTGACATCCACTTTAGCAAATTTCTTCTTCTTCTTCTGGCGGACACACGTCCAGATCATCCGCTCATATTAACATCTCAGAACTCTGGCATCTTTCTCCCCACATCCACCACTGCTGGTGGCTCACCTCCAGCTGCCCAACACTACGGGCGGTTCACGTCCAACCGCCCAACACTGGCGAATAACTTCCAACAACGAGTCCAACCAGCCACAGACTGCACACAACGCAGTCAGCGATTTTAATAAAGAGCCCTACGTGGCGTTACCAACATAAAAACCTAAACAGCCTACTTACAAGGGTCGTGAGGTATACAACAAAGAGAAATTACAACCAGTAGTATCAAATACTCAATAATAGCAAGCTATGATTTCAATTACAAGATTAACATTGCAAAATACTAGCTTGCTGCATACAGAAACCTACAAATTAGACATACAGCCCCAAAGGGGTCATCGAAATGCATAGAGAAACTGGTTTCCTGACCATCTCAAAACTTGTAGTATTAACAATCTGTACGTACAGTACTTACTAAACAGTCTTCATGGATAATTTCAAACAGATGCCAAGGAGGCCAATAGCTTCAGGACTCCAGGTAGCCACTGGATAATACTGCCCTCCTGGTCGTGGCTGCTAACAAGTTGTTCAGTACACCTCGGCGTATTTAGCACACCACAAATGACTGATGCACGTCGTACCCAGGTTGCAAGCGACGAGAGCCGCTCCTTGCCCACTTATCTTGCCGGTAGCAACCTCCAACGCTGCAGAAAACGCGGGCCCCAGAGCCCAACGGCCAAGATTTCAACGGGCTACAGCCGCCAGGACGTCGAGTACTCAGGCACGCCCTGTCGAGCTTCGTGTCCGACACACCACTCGCCACAACACAGCCCCAGAGGAAACACACGACCCAGCAAAGATGATACGACGAGGGCCAGAGTCGATAGAACGGACGCACAAGTGGCGCCAGGAGGATGACGCGCGCGCCCTCGCAGAAGCCGCCACTGCTCAATTCTGCAAATCTATATACGCTGTATCATAATTATAAATGTAATATGAATAAAGTGTTTTGTACTATGATTTACTTATTCTTAGTTAATGCCGTTAGCGAAAGTTAGGAAAAGCTGTTTCGTCGCCAGAATGTAAGGACTTGTGTAGGGAGTACCAGTTCTGGATATGAGTGTGACGTCAGAGCAGAGCGCGCTGGAGACGTGCTTGGTTGTGAGACGTGTGGGCATCTGTAAGAGGCTCCAGTAACATCAAAATCCTCGCCACAATTGGTCATTGCGAATCAACGTGTGTCCGCAATATTACATGGAGCAATGAGAACAATGTAGAAGACAACGAAGTCTACGGCTTAACATCTGCAAACGAATTGGAAGATTATTTTATTTTCGTACACATTATAAACTTCGTGAGGCATTACACAGTGACACTCTCAGTGAACTTTATTTCGGTAATAAGTGTAGTACGTAAAAGCTGTAGCTACCTCATCTTGTCATTATCCTCAGTCATCCCCGCCTACTATGGATATTATTCCTTTCCAGTTCAAATGGCTCTGAGCACTATGGGACCTAACTGCTGTGGTCATAAGTCCCCTAGAACTTAGAACTACTTAAACCTAACTAACCTAAGGACATCACACACATCCATGCCCGAGGCAGGATTCGAACCTGCGACCGTAGCGGTCGCGCGGTTCCGGACTGAAGCTCCTAGAACCGATCGGCCACAGCGGCCGGCTGAAACGCTTATAAATGAATTACTAAGAACTGAGCAAAACCAGAATGAAATTACATCCCGAATTACAAAATTAAAAAAAAGAATCGATGCAGTGATATAATAACTTAAAATCCATATCACAGCGTTCACACATAAGATTTAAATTACACAAAACAACTGAAGTCCTAGATGACAGAAGTGCATAACAAAAGCACAAATACATAATTCGCTAGCCACAGCAAATATTACTAATACTGGACAGAATAATGTCAGACAGGGGGTTAATAAAAAAACCGCTTTTACATATTAATCTGGTACTTAATTTCCCTAGCTGTAAGAACTCCATCCAATGTGACCTACGTAACTCTGTGTTGCTTCTTGTGACTAAGCAATTAGCAGTATAGGTTTTAGTCTCAAAGTAAAATTGCACGGGCTCCGTCCAAATACTCCAAAAGTATGCCTAAGAAACCCCAAAAGGGTTGTTATCCAACCTTGTAAGATTCATGATGGTTTCTTTGGGGAGCCCTGTTAGAAGATAGAATACGGGGCTGTCAATTTCCGTGCTGTCCTGGAACAGAGTTCTTGGACACCAAAATAACTCCAGCTAGCCCGCCCTTCACGCATGACACGCCGATATCTGTGTGTTGTCAGCCAGTAGCTGCCAGTCGTGGTCCAAAGCACTCATCACAAGATCCGGCAGTGTTTCTCGCTCGACAGACTTTCCACGGTCTCTGCGGTCATTTGCTTGTTGACAGCGGTTAGTCCGACGCGGGTTCCACCATTATTCAACACGACTTCGGCAAGGCGGAAGAGCTTAAGTTCCACTTGCCGAGCTGCGTGGGACTTTGACAGCGCCTCGACATCACGGCACACTTCGGAATCTCTTAACTCACTGGAGGATGTGGCAACCAAACGACTATTGGTTTGTACAACTTATTTGACTGAAGATATACTCTCAGCCTTTCGGAAAAATATCATCCACATAAGACAACGGCAAGTAAGTGCAATAGCTACCGCATCTACATCTACATTTATACTCCGCAAGCCACCCAACGGTGTGTGGCGGAGGGCACTTTACGTGCCACTGTCATTACCTCCCTTTCCGGTTCCAGTCGCGTATGGTTCGCGGGAAGAACGACTGCCGGAAAGCCTCCGTGGACGCCCGAATCCCTCTAATTTTACATTCGCGATCTCCTCGGGAGGTATAAGTAGGGGGAAGCAATATATTCGATACCTCATCCAGGAACGTAACCCCTCGAAACCTGGACAGCAAGCTACAATGCGATGCAGAGCGCATCTCTTGAAGAGTCTGCCACTTGAGTTTTCTAAACATCTCTGTAACGCTATCACGCTTACCAAATAACCCTGTGGCGAAACGCGCCGTTCTTCTTTGGATCTTCTCTATCTCCTCTGTCAACCCGACCTGGAACCGATGCCACACTCATGAGCAATACTCAAGTATAGGTCGAACGAGTGTTTTGTAAGCCACCTCCTTTGTTGATGGACTACATTTTCCTAGGACTCTACCAATGAATCTCAACATGGCACCCGCCTTACCAACAATTAATTTTATATGATAATTCCACCTCAAATTGGAGGAGGAGATTAGTGTTTAACGTCCCGTCGACAACTAGGTCATTAGAGACGGAGCGCAAGCTCGGGTGAGGGAATTATGAGGAAGGAAATCGGCCATGCCCTTTTTCAAAGGAACCATCCCGGCATTTGCCTGAAGCGATTTTGTGAAATCACGGAAAACCTAAATCAGGATGGCCGGAGACGGGATTGAACCGTCCGAGTCCAATGTGCTAACCACTGTGCCACCTCGCTCGGTTCCACTTCAAATCGCTCCGTACGTATATTCCCAGATATTTTACAGAAGTAACTGCTACCAGTATTTGTTCCGCTATCATATAATCATACAATAAAGGATCCTTCTTTCTATGTATTCGCAATACATTACATTTGTCTATGTTAAGGGTCAGTTGCCACTCCCTGCACCAAGTGCCTATCCGCTGCAGATCTTCCTGCATTTCACTGCAATTTTCTAATGCTGCAATTTCTCTGTATACTACAGCATCATCCGCGAAAAGCCTCATGGAACTTCCGACACTATCTACTAGGTGATTTATATATATTGTGAAAAGTAATGGTCCCATAACACTCCCCTGTGGCACGCCAGAGGTTACTTTAACATCTGTAGACGTCTCTCCATTCAGAACAACATGCTGTGTTCTATTTGCTAAAAACTCTTCAATCCAGCCACATAGCTGGTCTGGTATTCCGTAGGCTCTTACTTTGTTTATCAGGCGACAGTGCGGAACTGTATCGAACGCCTTCCGGAAGTCAAGGAAAATGGCTTCTACCTGGGAGCCTGTATCTAATTTTTCTGGGTCTCATGAACAAATAAAGCGAGTTGGGTCTCACACGATCGCTGTTTCCGGAATCCATGTTGATTCCTGCAGGGTAGATTCTGGGTTTCCAGAAATTACATGGTACGCGAGCAAAAAACATGTTCTAAAATTCTGCAACAGATCGATGTCAGAGATATAGGCCTATAGTTTTGCGCATCTGCTCGACGACCCTTATTGAAAACTGGAACCACTTGTGCTCTTTTCCGATGATTTGGAACCTTCCGCTCCTCTAGAGACATGTGATACACGGCTGTTAGAAGGGGGGCAAGTTCTTTCGCCTACTCTGTGTATAAATCGAATTGGTATCCCGTCAGGTCCAGTGGACTTTCCTCTGTTGAGTGATTTCAGTTGCCGTTCTATTCCTTGGACACTTATTTCGATGTCAGCCATTTTTTCGCTCGTGCGAGGATTTAGAGAAGGAACTGTAGTGCGGTCTTCCTCTGTGAAACAGATTTGGAAAAAGGTGTTTAGTATTTCAGCTTTACGCGTGTCATCCTCTGTTTCAATGCCAATCGGGTAAACATCTCCTGCATACAAGATGGTGTCAAGGATAAGATACAGAAGAATGTAAAACTAAGTTGACCAACCGGCAGATGACGCTCGATTCGGCTTTTGGAAAGATAAAGGCCCCGTAGAGGCAGTTCCCACGTCACGACTGATGATGGAAGCAAGATTTAAGGGAAACCAGGACTTAGATAAATCGACCAAGAAAAATTATTCGACAGTGTAAAATGAGGTCCACCTCTGTAGCCGAATGGTCAGCGTAAATGGCTGACATTTGGATGACGCAGTTTCGATTCCCGGCACTGCCACGGATTTTAACGTTGTCGGAGGACTGGTACGGGGTGTGCTCACTCTGTCTGTTCCATCTTGGTTCTTGAATATACTCTATACTACCCATCTTCCCCTATGATTACTCTTATTATTCTGACAGTTTAGAGCACCTGGCCCCATTTTTTTAACTCCTCGTCAGGGCGCAAGGGATGTCGGCCGGCTGCTGTGTTACCCACTGCCTTGCGGCGTCATGCGGATACCACAAGGGCAGTCAGCCCACCATTCTCACGGTCGTTTTGCCTGCTTTTTAGAACGTGGCTTCTCACGAATGAGAAGTAGTGGATCCACGTTCTAAAAATCCTAAACAGCCTACTTACAACTGTAGCAGTTCTCCCTATGTGCGGTCCTAGTTTCATCAAGCTTTGTTACTTGGCATTGACCTGTCTTGCCAAAGTTACTTTCGTACTGGAGTTTTGCATAGGACTATATTTTTCTCTCAGTGCCATGTCTTCGAATTTTTTCCTCCATTTCTCCAGTACAGTCTTCCATTTCATTTCCCTTCTGTAGATTGCTTCCTCCTGCCAGCTTTTTGCCCATTTTGTTTGGTTCTGGCCTGGCATCTGAGTTCTTGAAATTCTTGCAACTGTTCCTCTTGTCTCGAAGTCCGCCAGCTTAGGTGCGTGGCCAGAGGACTAGCTGCCCTCTGTAATAAAAAACTGAACGAACTTGAACCGGTGTCCAGGGACGTCCGCCCCGAACAAATGCAGTGAACAAAATCAGATTTAAAAATAAAAAAAGAGAAGTTGTAACGCGTTTGTCTCCTATGCGGCGGCGTGGGTTCGATTCCCGGCCGCGTTGAAGATTTTTTCCGCTCGTGGACTGGGTGTTGTTTTGTCCTCATTATCTTAATCTCATAATCAGAAGTCGCCCAACGTCTCGTCGACTGAAGAAAGACTTGCAACTCCACGGCCAAGTTTCCCCGAATGGGGATTCCCGGCCATCAATGTCACACGATCATTCCATATTTCATTTACTTGTCTCCAAGAATCTATTTAACTTCCTATACAAGGCATCTATCTTTCACCTAGTCACGCATCCTTGTACAAGTGTTGAATTTGGAATTTCAGTGTTATTTTTTTAGAGTTTTACACTATTTTTATACTGTTGAGAGCAAAATAACGAGAACGGATTGTACCTTCGCGCCCAAGAAACTAAAACATTTCTGTCCGCTCACATTTCTTACGCGCAGCAAGTCAAAGTCTCCTCGTCTTGCCCCTCCCGGTTCTTCCGCGGCAACCGCACGTATACAGACCCCTCAGACCTCTCTCTCTCTCTCTCGCCCCTGGCAGAAGAAACCGAGGAGCTGCGCCGAGGCGCAGACGGGTCGGCCAGCTGAGGGGCGACTCGCAAAGGGAAGCCGAGGGAATGCGCTTAAGGGCCCGTCGCCGGCGCGCCGCGCTGTTGCCAGATTCCCGGAAAGTTAATGAGAGGCGGTTTTTAATTTTTAGCCCGAAGCTTTTTCACTGGAATTCCTCCCCCAGCGAGGCGGAAACCCCCAGCCCGGGCGCTCCTCACCAGAGGGTGTCGCCCACCAACAACGTAATCACCCCGCAGCGCAAAGAGTGGTCCTCGTGCCGGCGCCGCAGCCTCCCCGTGTAATTATCGCCGTCTAACTGGGCAGGTCGCTGGCGCACTGCGCCGCCGCTCTCTCTTCTCGCCCTTGCGTCTCTGTAGCTATACAGGGTGTTACAAAAAGGTACGGCCAAACTTTGAGGAAACATCCCTCACACACAAATAAAGAAAAGATGTTTTGTGTACATGTGTCCGGAAACGCTTAATTTCCATGTTAGAGCTCATTTTAGTTTCGTCAGTATGTACTGTACTTCCTCGATTCACCGCCAGTTGGCCCAATTGAAGGAAGGTAATGTTGACTTCGGTGCTTGTGTTGACATGCGACTCATTGCTCTACAGTACTAGCATCAAGCAGATCAGTACGTAGCATCAACAGGTTAGTGTTCATCACGAACGTGGTTTTGCAGTCAGTGCAGTGGTTACAAATGCGGAGTTGGCAGATGCCCATTTGATGTATGGATTAGCACGGGGCAATAGCCGTGGCGCGGTACGTTTGTATCGAGACAGATTTCCAGAACATGGGGGTGTCCCGACAGGAAGACGTTCGAAGCCATTGATCGGTGTCTTAGGGAGCACGGGACATTCCAGCCTATAACTCTCGACTGGAGAAGACCTAGAACGTCGAGGACACCTGCAATGGACGAGGCAATTCTTCGTGCTGTTGACGATACCCTGATGTCAGCGTCAGAGAAGTTGCTGCTGTACAAGGTAACGTTGACCACGTCACTGTATGGAGAGTGCTACGGGAGAACCAGTCGTTTCCGTACCACGTACAGCGTGTGCAGGCACTATCAGCTGCTGATTGGCCTCCACGAGTACACTTCTGCGAATGGTTCATCCAACAATGTGTCAATTCTCATTTCAGTGCAAACGTTCTCTTTACGGATGAGGCTTCAGTCCAACGTGATCAAATTGTAAATTTCCACAATCAACATGTGTGGGCTGACGAGAATCCGCACGCAGTTGTGCAATCACATCATCAACACAGATTTTCTGTGAACGTTTGGGCAGGCAAAAAAAAGAAAAAAAAAGAAAATGGCTCTGAGCACTATGGGACTCAACTGCTGAGGTCATAAGTCCCCTAGAACTTAGAACTACTTAAACCTAACTAACCTAGGGACAACACACACATCCATGCCCGAGGCAGGATTCGAACCTGCGACCGTAGCGGTCGCGAGGTTCCAGACTGTAACGCCAGAACTGCTCGGCCACCAGCGGCCGGCGTTTGGGCAGGCATTGTTGGTGATGTCTTGATTGGGCCCCATGTTCTTCCACCTACGCTCAATGGAGCACGTTATCATGATTTCATGCGGGATACTCTACCTGCTAGAACATGTGCCTTTACAAGTACGACACAACATGTGGTTCATGCACGATGGAGCTCCTGCACATTTCAGTCGAAGTTTTCGTACTCTTCTCAACAACAGATTCGGTGACCGATGGATTGGTAGAGGCGGACCAATTCCATGGCCTCCATCCTCTCTTGACCTCAACCCACTTGACTTTCTTTTATGGGGGCATTTGAAAGCTCTTGTCTACGCAACCCCGGTACCGAATGTAGAGACTCTTCGTGCTCGTATTGTGGACGGCTGTGATACAATACGCCATTCTCCAGGGCTGTATCAGCGCATTAGGGATTCCATGCGACGGAGAGTGGATGCATGTATCCTCGCTAACGAAGGACATTTTGGACATTTCCTGTAACAAAGTGTTTGAAGTCACGCTGGTACGTTCTGTTGCTGTGTGTTTCCGTTCCATGATTAATGTGATTTGAAGAGAAGTAATAAAATGAGCTCTAACATGTAAAGTAAGCGTTTCCGGACACATGCCCACATAACATATTTTCTTTCTTTGTGTGTGAGGAATGTTTCCTGAAAGTTTGGCCGTACCTTTTGTAACACCCTGTATACGACGCGAGTTCGTAGTATTCGTTGGCAGCAGAACTGCATTACCTCTAATGCTTATGTGTTTTTTTTTTCAAACTTCAGGCTCCCTTAGTTACCTCCCAATATCAACCATACATTCCGCCCTCGGTACCTGTGTGGTCAGTCTGCCGCCGGCAGTGATGCGAGGCGGTCACGCGCCAGAGCGCTGCGGGCGAGGCGCGCACCGTGTGTGTTTGTGTTTACTTCGGCCGCTGTAAGTGCCGTTCTCCTTCTAGAGCACCATAGCGCACAACTATAGGAAGAAGACGTTACGTTTCAACTTTTGTTCCGACTTCGCCCGACCCAAGGCTCTGGAGGTAGAACGATTTATTCGCGTTAAAGTTAAAATAACACCAACGGATCTAATTGGTATCCACTTGTACATAGTTAGCAGTACCGTCTACGTCAAAATGATCAACGATTCGGTGTGCGACAGGGTGCTTCAAGAGGCAAAACGTAGACTGCGCTTCTGTCATTCCGACGGCAGCGTCGGGCCCGTGAAGTCGTCGGCACACGGACCGTGCATCCGAACGTTGAGCGTTGAGCGCGCCGAGTTTCTGACGTCATAGCGTGGAATAGCACGTTCGGGAGTCTTTCTGAACGTGCGGAGCAATATCTGGCATGTCAGATATACTGAGCGTGCGTCTGAGCGTTGACCAATGAGATGGCACAACAGCACCTAAGTCACACGCGCGCCGTCTCCCTTCAGTACAGAGTTGTGAGGGGCCATATTGGCATTCATCGCAAGGCTATACGAACACCAGCAAATTGAGAATCACTGTAAAACCCATTGTTAGTTGTGTGATTAGTTCCAATAAAATAATGAGAAACATCGTATTCGTGGCAAAAGAATTATTGTAACTTGCGTATTATGAGAGTAGGCTATTTGAAGGGAGCGACACACTGAAGATCCACCCAAAACGCATTGTTCTTGGCACAATTTGTTGTAATTAAATGTCAATTAGTAGCATAATTACTTACGATTAACGTTTGTTGCAAGGGGTAATACAATATGATTAAATACCCGGAGTGTGTTGTTTGTTTATCGTAATGAGTAGTGTATCTGTCCAATAATGAGATTTTGTTCGGGCTGTGGTTCGTGTCTTAACACTTCCAAATTTTTTTTCCTAACAATCGCGTTTTTATTTGGTTCTGACACTTTATTATTAGTTTCATATAAGTATATATTATAATATTTGATGTTATGTAAAAATAAGTTCACCTTTTTTTGAGGGGTGACTTTGTTCGATTGGCTTAATCTACAGGACAGCTTGCGCTACTTGTATAAAGATATTATGATCCATTTTCTTTTACACTTCGAAATTCACACGTTGCAGAGATTCTGCTACTGGGTAGGAACAGTGATCAAGTAAGACTGACCTTGGCGTTTTACTAAAATGTGGGAATGATGAAACAATGTTTATGTTATGCGGAGAAGTATCCCAAATTTGTACCGCACTGTTTGTAATGGAACTTTTATAAGCCTTCGTCCTTACTGATTGGACATGGTACTTTCCTTTTCGTGGACGATGCAGTAAATGTGCGTTTTAATAGAGCTAACGTGGGAATTTTACGCGCGCCCGTTGAGTAAACAGCGTGGCTTACGAACTAGAAACATCCCTCAACTGCCGCTGGAGTGCGTTGCGATCGCGTATACCACGTTGGGGCCCACGTACCGTGTGCACGAGTCGCATCTTTCCTGAACGTTCAGCAGCACGTTGAACCTGGCACGCTCAACGTTAACGTTCGACAGCACGGTCTCAGTGCCGACGGCTTTACCGTCGATCACGCAGGTCTCGGCACACGGACGATAAGGATCTTCGAACTGCCGTTCGAACTACCTGCAGACGTCGTCATCGAGACGCTCCGTCCCTACGGCAACGTTCTGGAACATGTTGCCGTACGATGGGTACAATTTCAAACCTATCCCGTTCTAAACGGTGTGAGACAGGTCCACATCGAGTTGCAGAAACACGTGCCTTCCTATCTACGTATCGGAGGCTGCCGTGCCATTATAATGTACGACGGCCAACCTCGGACCTGTTCCGGTTGCGGGAAAGATGGTCATCTCCGGTCCGGATGCAATCAACGACGTGTCACGCAGCTCCCGTTGTCGGAAGCGACGGTCACACCCACGATGACAGCCCTACCGGTCACTTACGCAGCGGCTCTTGCCACGTCTACAGTTTCGTCCAGTCCGTCGCCCGGTCCTTCCGATCGGCACGTCCCACCGTCCCAGTCACCTACGGACGGTGCAGACGCCCCAGCTGACAACCTTGCCGCCGAACAGGCTCCTGCACCGGACGCTGAGGAGACCAGTACACAGACGCCTTCGAACCAGGTTGACGCTCCTCCTTGCCGTCGTCCGACACTGAGGAACACGTACGCAAACAACGGTCTCCACGTAGGCGCAAACGCCGCCGCCGTTCACCCACGGGCTCTCAAAGCGTCACCACCCACGACGACGAAGACGACACCCAACCAGCCGACATTTCCACGCAGAGGTCGGCCGACAGCTTTCACGATGAGCAAGACAGTTCGTAGGACGGGACCACCATGGAGGTCGCCACGCACAATGACAAGATCGGTGCGCAGGTTGAGACGCCTGTCTCCCCGCCGACAACTCCACATCTCTCTCACCACGACGCAATTCCCATGGACATTGGACAGACCCACGGCACAGGAGCGTGGGCCGACGACGTTGAGGAAGATACGCCCCCTCCTCCGGATGAAATGCCTCCGCCGGACGAGACTGCCTGCTAACATCAAAAGCGAGGCACTGCAGCAAATGGGACGCGACTTCATGTCGGTGCCCTCCTCATACTTCCCTTGGTGATGGTAGATGCACGTCGACCACCACTGCAACAAACGTACCGGTTCGCCACACTGAGCATCAACATGATCGGCACCGCACCCAAGCTGCAGCTCCTATGTGACATGCTTCGGGCCTCTGACATCGACGTCGCCCTTCTTCAGGAAGTACGCGTTGCCACATTACCACCGGTCTACGGCTACGACTCGTACTCGTCCACATGTCATCCGTCAGGGCGTAGAGTGGCTTTCTACATACTCGAAGGAATCCCACTCAAGGACACGACAATTCTTCCCTCTGGAAGGGGCATGGCTGTTACCATCTTCGACACGCGCGTCATCAATATCTACGCCCCGTCTGGCTTCACGAACCGTCGGCAGCGCTCTACTTTTTTCAGACATGACGTGGCGCCCCTGTTTGTTGGGTGCTATGATCGCCTTATCATGGGAGGCGATTTCAACTGCGTCCTCCATCGGCAGGACCAAATGCCTGGTTATTCACCATGCCCGGCGCAGCTCACCTTAATCGAAGATTTTCAACTAGTGGACGTTTGGGAGAAAATTTATGGCAATACCCCGATTTGACCCATGATACAGCACATTCTGCTAGCAGATTGAACCGGTCTTATGTCTCTGCCCACCTTGGCACCGAAGTGTCCCAAGCTGAACGATGGCCCCTTGCATTTAAGGGCCATTGCGCCGTCATTTGTTCCCTGGCTTTGCCACCTCAGTCAGTATGGCGCAGCAGAGGTTACTGGAAGCTTAATACCTCTCTCCTTAATGCTCCACACTGCCGACAATGTATTGCCACTAATGGGCGTCTTGCGAAAGACGCCTCCCGCAGTACACATTCACGTTCCATTGGTGGTTCAAATGTGCCAAACCTGCGATCATAAACGTCTTCACGCAATGTGGCAAGGAAGCAGCAGCATGGCATCGAGACACCACAAATTTTCACTGTGCCGTCTTCCGTGAGCTCGATGTGCTCCCTCCATCACCTGAAACCCATAGGGAACGACAGCTTACTAAAGCTCGTCTCCTCTCTCTCCAACGTGCACGACTGTATGGTTTCGTGGTGCGTTCCCGACGAGAGGACCTCCTCCACGACGAAAAACCATCCACAATCCATGCCGCATCCGACCATCGTCGTCGACGTCGACTTTTCGTCCCCAACATCACTACTTCCGACGGTGTTCACAACACAACACAGACGGCAGTGGTGTCTGCCTTCGCTGAACATTATTGCCAATTTTATGACGATGAACTGATGGCAACGCCAATTCCTGATGATCTCCGTCCTTCCCTTGATTGGACCCTCACCGTAGCGGAGTCAACGCCCATGATGACTGTAATCACCGTGGAAGAGGTGGTAGATGCGATCAACAAGGGGGCCAAGAACAAATCACGAGGACAAAATGGACTCCCCGTGGAGTTTTACCGGGCGTTCACCAAGTCAAGTTAATGCTTCCTCACCGGACGGAAATGATTCAGGAACTCTTTACTCCGTCCTTCCGAATTCCACCTTAATTCGTCACTGGCATTCTTCTACCTGTGCCTAAGCCGAAGGTGGGGGGGGGGGGGGTGGGGAGGTCTCATGTGTCTGCATATCGCCCCCTTACATTAATGAATGCAGACCTTAAAATCTATGCACGCCACTTACCAGCGCGCATACGCATCGTCTTACCTACGGTCCTTTCACCGGAACAGACTGCACGTGGTTGTGGGGCCACCCTGCAAACAGCCCTAGGAGAATGCTGTGACCTCATCGCGCTGGCGGCAGTTTGTCACCTTCGTGCAGCACTGGTATCCATCGATTTCACGAGTGCCTTTGAACGCATTCGACACCCATTCCTGCTCATGGTGGCGACGCGTATGGGGTTCCCATTACCCTTTGTCGATGCCATTCGCCGGTTACTACTTCCCGCGGTCTCGATGGTACAAGTCAATGGAAGGCTTGTAGGGCCGATTCCTATACGCCGCTCTGTGCGTCAAGCATGCCCTATGTATACTTTACTATATGCCATTGCACTTGAGCACCGGTCTTACCTCTAGACTGCAGGATCTCACTTTACGTGACTGCACCTTTCATTGCAGGGCTTATGCGGACGACCTCCTCTTTCTCACCTGCTCCTCCACGGAACTCAGTGACGCTTTCCAATGGATCCATCAGTATGGAAGTCTTTCTGGTAGCATTCTTAATGTCCGTAAATCGACTATGATGCACAATGGGCGCGGTCTCCCGGCTATGGTGCCGACCCCACTCCCAGTCAGTGCCACCCTTCGTTACTTGGGTATCGAATTTACGAGCTTCACACAAAGCACAGCGGCCCTCGCTTACCGGCGGCTTTTGCAGTCGATTCGGAACCATGTGCACCGTAACTAAAACCAATTCCAACGTGTGTCCTATGTCAACATGTATGTCGCCCCTAAACTGGTACACGTCGCCCAGATCCTCCCAATGCCGTTACTCCTTGGCCACCGCATCCAATCAGCCTTTGGATATTTCGTGTCAGCAGGGCACTTTTCAAAGTCCGCTACAACACTCTAACACTGCCTCCTGCTGACGGTGGCCTCGGACTCGTCAATGTGCAGGCATGATCTTCTGCACTCTTTGTCTATGTTGCGACACTGGCAACGGCCGGTCCCGTCCTTAACACGCAGTCTCTTAGATATCCTCCGACCAGCTTCTCTCGATCCACCGATCAATGTGGCACCTATTTCTCCATTATTGTACCACGTCGCCAATTGTTTCATAGAACTCAGCTACGTTCGGGCCGATCTTCCAGTCACCCGTCCTCCCCGTACAAAAGATTATTATCGTTTGTTTATGCTGTCCAACCCTAGCGACCCCATGGTGCTACAGCATCCTGACATTAACTGGCGAACGGTTTGGGGGTGAGTGCATGCGCCTCTTTTACCGTCGTCTGTGTCTGCACTCTGGTATGTTTTAGTCTATGGCAAATTCCCGACTAATAGTCGACTTTATCGCATAGGACTGGCCACCTCCCCACTCTGCCCTGACTGTCAGCTCGAAGACACCGACGAGCACCGTCTTACGTGCCCCCTGAAACGAAACGTATGGCTCCTCATCCAACGAATCGTGGGCTTTTACCTCTGTGCCCCGCCAACGACGGTAACTCCAGATTTATTGTTGTTGCCCCAGACATTTCACAACCCTCTTGCTAAGCACCATACACTCATCTGGTTTCGAGGACAGGCTTTACAATACCTCTTTCAGAGTGGTCCGCATACAGTCCTTGACTTCTGGTACAAAGTTGTGACCGCGCATAGCACCCTTACTCGATAACCATCTTACCGACAAACTTTTGCCGGTTATCTCCGCAGCGTCTTCCTTGGCCCCCCTCAAAGTTGGGGTGTGTCATACCTACCCGTTACATGATGCAACACCCTTATCCACGTTCTTATGCATTGACAAAAAAAAGGAAGAAGACAAAATATGTTATATTTGTTGTATTTAATGTTATTCTAATATTTTTGTTTAACTAACAATCATTTGTATATGTTTAAATGGTACCTTGAAGTATTGCTGCATTGTATATGTATATATATATATATATATATATATATATATATATATATATATATATATTGTAGTTTGTTCAATAAAGATTATTGCACAAAAAAAGGAAAAAAAGTGGTCAGCGCAGCAGACTGTCAATCGTAAGGGCCCGGATTCGATTCCCGGCTGGTTCAGAGATTTTCTCCGCGCAGGGACTGGGTGTTGTGTTGTCCTAATTATCACCATTTCATCCCCAACGACACGTAAGTCGCCGAAGTGGCGTCAAATCGAAAGACTTGCACCTGGCGAACGGTCTACCCGACGGGAGGCCCTAGTCACGCGAGATTATTATTATTCAAATATGGTTCAAATGGCTCTGAGAACTATGGGACTTAACTTCTAAGGTCATCAGTCCCCCAGAACTTAGAACTACTGAAACCTAACTAACCTAAGGACATCACACACATCCATGCCCGAGGCAGGATTCGAACGTGCGACCGTAGCGGTCACGCGGTTCCAGACTGTAGCCCCTAGAACCGCACGGCCATCCCGGCCGGACATTATTATTATTATTATTATTATTATCATCAATCAAAATTAAAGCCTACAAATTTCTTATGTGAAGACTCAGAATGCTGCTTAAATAAAACAAACTTTATCAACGGTCTACATCTTTATTCTACATGTCTGTATATTTATATCTCAACGTAGTCACCTCGGTGACGAGCACATTTATCCCAACGAGAGAGCTGTGTATCGATACCGTCACGTTGGACATTCTTACCGAAGCCACAGTCTCATCTCTGCTGGCACCGCTCGGTCAATATCAAAGTGAAGTCTTCGGAGGTGTTGTGTAAGTTCTGAAAATAGATGAAAATCGGATGGGGCCAAGCTTGTACTCTATGGAGGATGATCCATTTGATCGATTCAAAGACGTTGGATTGTTGCAGATGTCGCAGCGCTCGTGTGTGGCCTGGCATTGTCATGACGAACGTTTTC
Organism: Schistocerca nitens; assembly: GCF_023898315.1. NCBI lineage: Eukaryota > Metazoa > Arthropoda > Insecta > Orthoptera > Acrididae > Schistocerca > Schistocerca nitens. Next base: position 526,220,991 of record NC_064620.1, read on the forward strand.
TGCTTTTAGAAACTCGATTACAGCTCGTTGTTTCTCACGCACCGACATAGCTACATTGGACACTGCCATATTACACAATTCGCAGTCCTCTAAAGGCAGAGAGGATTGCAACTTGCATCAGCGAAGCGGGAAAGTCGACCGAGTAATACTCGTGACGATATTTGGAACAGAATAAAAATTATGAGACGTTACTTTTCGTTACGCCCTAGTAGTAAGCAGTAGACTGGCAAATGACACATTTTTGTGTGCCCATCCTTCTGACTGAAGGTTTGAGGGACTTCGGCCTTTCGCTTACGTAATAAAATGGATCACCTGTAGCCGTCCTTTTGGTGTTATTTATTACATGGTACCAGTTGTAGCCGATGACTGGAGACACAACATCATTTTTACAGTACGGAAACCAGTTCATAAAGGTTGGCCAGTGCTGGAACCGTATATACGATTGGAGTTTACCCCCTCAGCGTTAGTTAAGGCCTGAAATTGGTGTACTGAATCACCGAAACTGGTAGCGTCTAACAAATAACACCGAAAGGACGGCTGTAGGTGTTTCATTTTATTACATATCCATGATTTCTTCATTTTTCTTGTTAGTGACCATAACTAAAATGGTAAGTTAGATTCGTCCATTCTTCTTCTTCTGGCTGCCTGCCTATCCCGTTTCCTCCGGAACGGGCAGAGGTTTGAAGTTTAAGTCTATGGGCATACTGAGGTATACTATCACTTGGTGGTGTAAACAATTTAAGCTTCCCAATCAATGCAAAAAAAGATACGGTTATCTTTTGTAACTAGCAAACTCAGCCATCAAAACGTATAGGGTACCTCCTTTTGACCTAGTATCATGAAAATTGGCTAGACGCAAAGTTTCACCGTACAAATAACGCAAAAGATCCCAAAATGATTAATTTTAAATTATATAACATAAAAAGTGTTTCTTTGCCTTTGTAAACAAACACTACATTTGCAATCCCTCAAAAATCTCACGAACTACTGCAGGGATTTTGACGAGAAAGGCACTGGAACGGAGAATGACGCAGAAAAGGCCGAAATATTAAACATCTCTTTCAAAAACCCTGAAATAGCTGTTTTAAGTCGTAGCACTAACGAAAAATTGTCTGATATCGACGTAAGTGACCAAGGGATGGAAAAGGAACTGAAATCGCTCAAAAGAGGGAAAACCACTGGACCTGACGGGATACCAATACATTTATACACAGAATATGCGAAAGAACTTGCCTTCTTTCAGCAACAGTGTAACGTGTGTGTCTAGAGGAGCGAAGCGTCCCTAATGATTGGCACAGATGGTTACCGTTTTCGAGAAGGGTCTTCAAGCAGACGCAAAAAAGTATAGGCCTATAACTCCGAGGTCGGTCTGTTGTAGAATTTTTAAACGTTATGACATTTCTCGAGACCGAAAACCTCCTCTGTCGGAACTAACATGAGTTCTGAAAACAACGAGCGTCTCAACCCACTTCGCTCTGTTCGTTCACGAGAGCCAGAAAAGCGTATTGGAATCGGGCGCCCGGGTCGATGCCGTGTTACTTGACGTCGGCAAGGCAGTCGATACAGTTCCATACTGCCACCTAATGAACAAACTACCAACGTATGAAACATCAGACTAACTGAAGAGTTTGTAACAAACGGAACACAGCATGTCGTCCTAGGGGAGGGCCTTGTTGCCTGCTGCAGTTAAATTTATTTATGCAAGTCCGTAAAAATTCTCATAACATGAACTTTGCAAATACTAATACTTGAAAATTATTGTCAGTATTCAAAGTATTTATTATGTTAACTTGAGGGTGAAGCCCAATATTTAATAGTTTAATTAAATTCCGCATAATGGCCGTGTGTGCGCCATAACGACAAAAGAAAGCCAGATGAGCAATCTTCTACAAAATTCACTTTAAATAATTATTTTCAGTTAAACATTTCCACACAGAGGGTGAGGTTTTGACTATGAACAGGAGATATTCACTTTTTACCACTAATATTGTAACAGAAAATACCTACATTAAATACTTAGTGCCCCATAACAGCTAACCGTCTTAATTCTTCAACGGCAGAGACAAAAGTAGGATTGGACCTTTGAACCAAGTCTTTTTAATATTAATGAGATAGGACATCCATGGTTACAAAGAATGCCTTTGCACTGCATAGTTAATCTCTGATACTAAAGTACATACTTTAACATTTTCAACACAAAAGTATCGTATTAACGAGCTGTAGGTTTTGTAATCATCTGATGTATTAGCTACAGCTTTTATCGACAGAAATTCACACAGTTTTACCCTTTCTTTACACTTCATTTACCCGCCTGGTATAGGCATAACTTAATTTTTATCAGCCTTTCTAGGAGACGTCACAACAGACATTTACAGGCTTTCAGATGTAGGTTGGCAAGCATTGGACAGCAGTCGGCCGTGGCTTTATGGTATGAAGGCATGCACCTAGAGACCGCCATAAGCAATTTCCCTCTTTTCTGCAGTTTTTGGTTTTAGACAGGAGGTTGTGTTTCGTGCAAAATTTGTAAATATTTCGCTTTCTACAAATTTAAGTGCTGTGTAATACACGTTGTAACTAGCATTAGTGCATATATTTCTATTGGTGACTGAGGACGACGTCCTGAATAACATTACGTCAGTATTTACGCCATTTGCAGAATAATAATTATAGCCATTAGATGATATGTGTTTTTAGGTTGGTTAGTACCTCCAAGCACATGCGGCAAGAGCAAAGAATTAATACTTTCCCCTGTGTAGCATGTGAAATATAGAAATGCGGATGCATGGAAACAAAATGTTTAGTCTGTACTGACATGCGTAGATGGTGCAGTGCGACCATGCAGGAAACATCAGGTAATTAAGCTTGTGACGTGTGGGTGGGAAGACTGTTTGCCTCATTGGTGTTTGTACACATAAAGGTACCATGTACAAAACTTTCTGCACTTATACTCGCTACACCGTGTATATTAAAGCTATTGTAAATATATTGTTAATTTTCAGACACAGAATTTTATGGTGAGTAAAATTCTATATACTTTTAGAACAATTTATGAAGTCAAACTTCGTTAGTTGCACCCCATCTTGCACCTTCAACGTTTATCATGGTGCATGTGATACTTGCGAATGAACTGAGTTTCTCTAATGCCTTAACAATTCTTACCCAGCTTGAATTCAAAACGAACTTAATTTGTAACAGGTCTTTTATAATACTTCTGCTAGATTTGATTTTATCTTTTATAATACTTCTGCTTAATTTGATTTTAGTTACTAACTATTGGTGTGTAGTGAAGTAATAACGAAGCAGATAGACTATGGAAACAGTAGTGACAACATTTTCTCGATAGCAGTGCGTTAATCCTCTAGTGCCCTGCGTGACATACGTGTCACATTGGGTTTTAAGTGCTGTAGAGACTATAATTTCCTTCCTTTCAGCTTATTGCCCAGCGTAACACAACTGTTGACGCCTCACTAGCAATCTGTGGTGGCGTTCATACGAATCTGTGGTGCATACAAAGCACACCGAGGTAGTTTTGTCATCCGACCTCTGCTGTGAACAGCCATGCCACACCACGTAAGATTGTTGCATTCATTGTCTTCATATTACTGCAGTTTGTCTGGGAATGGAATAAATATTCCATACTGTGCTGTAATAGTGGCTGAAAACGAGTGTTACAAATAGGTCACAGTGGGCAATGAGTAATACAATTGCGGATGAATCCCAAATTATTTCATTTTAAGAAACAACGGAATTTATGATAAAATTAAACTGACAATGACTTCATCGCTGTCGCAGCTATACACTGAAGATATACTTTATGTTCTGGATGAGCCTGATGTCAGTGACATAGAAGATCTGTACTCAGATGGCGCTAATGATCACTCTGATAAAACAATTGTAGTTATGACAAGAGATTTGTGAGGAAGTAAACAAGTATCCCCTAATATGCCTTTTTCTGCTGAAAATGATGCTGAAGGTTGTTTAGCTGAAGAAGTTTAAGAGTCCATACAGAGGGACGACAGTGTTGCAGAAAGGTTTGATCGACTATAGTGGAAGAAGGGAGATTTTGCTCCAATCATTGAGCCATTTGTCCCTCTTTCTGTATCAGCTCCTACTGGACAAGTGAATCCTCTGCAATATTTCAGGACTCTGGTGACGTATGACATGCTTCACAACTTGGTAGACGAGCCAAATCAGTACAGCCTGCAAAAGACCGGAACAACAGCGAGTACAAGCAAGTCGGAGCTGGAACAAATGTTAGGTATTTGAGCAAATCCTTCTCAGGTACACGCCTAACATTCGCTGCTACTGGGAGACCCTTATGGCCAAACCCTTGGTTTGTAACGTTATGGCACGAGCCTAAAAGCATATCAATGATAAGATTCATTGATGACATTGATCAGTGAAAGTGAAGAAGAATTACAGGGCCTCCTGAATGGAATGAACAGTCTAATGAGTACAGAATATGGATTGAGTGTAAATCGAAGAAAGACGAAAGTAACAAGAAATAGCAGAAGTGAAAAGAGCAAGAAACTTAACATCGCGATTACTGATCTCGAAGTAGATGAAGTTTAGAAATTCTGGTACTTAGGTAGCTAAGTAACCCATGGCAGATGGATCAAGGAGAACATCAAAAGCAGACTAGCACTGGCAAAAAGGGGATACCTGGTCAAGAGAAGTTTACTAGTATCAAACAAAGGCCATAATTTGAGGAACAAATTTGTGAGGATGAACATTTGGGGCACAGCATTGTATGGTAGTGAAACATGGACTGTGGGAAAAGCAGACCAGAATAGAATCGAAGCGTTTGAGATGTGGTGCTACAGACGAATGTTGAAAATTAGGTGGACTGATAAGGTAAGAAATGAAGAGGTGCTGCACAGAATCGGAGAGGAAAGGGATATGTGGAAAACACTAACATGACAAGGGACATGATAGGACATCTGTTAAGACATTCGGAAATAACTTCCATGGTACTAAAGGGAGATATAGATGGTAAAAAGTGTAGATGAAGACAAAGACTGGAATGCATCCAGCAAATAATTGGGAATGTAAGTAGCAAGCGGTTCTGTTAGATGAAGAGGTTGTCACAGGAGAGGAACTCGTGGCAGACCGCATCAAAACAGTCAGTGGACTGATGACAGAAACCAAAATGAAAAAAAACCTTATGTTGTATTCAATGAGTGGGATGAGTGCTGTGCAAGGTCGCACTACTACCAAGATTTCCTTATGGAACCACACTTGCCTCATTTGAAAGAAAACATTTATTGCTCTGTGCCAATAGATCCAACTCTACAGATAATTAATGCCAACCTACAAAAGTACAGCCGGCCGAAGTGGCCGTGCGGTTAAAGGCGCTGCAGTCTGGAACCGCGAGACCGCTACGGTCGCAGGTTCGAATCCTGCCTCGGGCATGGATGTTTGTGATGTCCTTAGGTTAGTTAGGTTTAACTAGTTCTAAGTTCTAGGGGACTAATGACCTCAGCAGTTGAGTCCCATAGTGCTCAGAGCCATTTGAGCCATTTTACAAAAGTACAAAACAGTCCCTTCTCACATTACTGAGGTAATGGACCTGCTGGAATTCACACTTTCACACAACTATTTCAAATTTAACAATAAAATTTACGAACAAACAGATGGCTTCGCGATGGGCCCAAACCATTCCGAAAAGTTAGCTAAAATATTTGTAAGTAATTTAGAAGACAAAATCTTGACTTACAATCACCATCTCCTCTAAAATATCATTTGCTCCTGCAGATATATACATTATACCATCATTCTAAACAATATCACAAGAGATGACATCCATGAGTTGAACCCATTAGTCAACAACTTCCATGGAAACAGTTGAACACCAAATAGGTGGCACTATAATTTTTTTAGACCTTACCATTAGAATAAAGCATAACAGACATCAGTTTGAAATTTATTGGAAGCCTACCACAACACATACTACAATCGACAGCTCCTCTTGTCACCCCACGCCCACAAAATGGCAGCATTCTGCTATATGAACAGTAGAGCTATCCAGCTACCGCTCTGAACAGGAATTTGAAATACTAAAAGAAACGGCTGTTGCAAATGGTTATAACAGCTCTATAATAGACACCCTAAAACACTGAATAGTGGCAAAACAATCACATAAAAAAACACCTTTCATACAATCCGCTGTCTAGGTATAATTTCGTAACAGGTTGCCAATGTCTTGAAACGAAAAGACATATACTTCACCACAGATAAATGATTGGACAGAAATTAATCCACAATATCAACACACGAAACCCACTCCACCACACAGGTGAGTACAGGATTGAATGTTTGGACTGTGACTGGTTCTAAATAGGCCAGACAGGTAGATCATTTGAGACTAGATTCAAAGAACATATGACAGCACTAAAAAATAAAAATAAAAACTACACATCAGCAATAGCCACCCACCTGCATGAAACAAAACACCATGTTAACAACACAAGTATCAGCAGCCTACACTTCCAATCTGTAGGTAGAAAATTAGACATCCTTGAAACACTCCAAATATACAAACGCAAAACAAAACAGCCTGAGTCCATCTTAAATGACAAAAATAACAAAATTCACAATAGCATCATCTCTGTTTTCAGTAATTGCCTGCATTATTAAATTTGCAATACACACACACACACACACACACACACACACACACACTTTGATAATTACCATAAAAGTTTAGTTATGGTACCATGACCTCCCCAAAATATACGAGGGATTTACCTCATTTACAAATATACCGTCACACCAACAAACCCTGTCAGCTTCAAAGTACCGGGTGATCAAAAAGTCAGTATAAATTTGAAAACTGAATAAATCACGGAATAATGTAGATGGAGAGGTACAAATTGACACACATGCTTGGAATGACATGGGGTTTTATTAGAAGCGAAAAAATACAAACGTTCAAAAACTGTCCGACAGATGGCTCTTCATCTGATCACAATAGCAGTAATTGGCATAACAAAGTAAGACAAAGCAAAGATGATGTTCTTTACAGGAAATGCTCAATATGTCCACCATCACTCCTCAACAATAGCTGTAGTCGAGGAATAACGTTGTGAACAGCACTGTAAAGCATGTCCGGAGTTATGGTGAGGCATTGGCGTCGGATGTTGTCTTCCAGCATCCCTAGAGATGTCGGTCGATCACGATACACTTGCGACTTCAGGTAACCCCAAAGCCAACAATCGCACGGACTGAGGTCTGGAGACCTGGGAGGCCAAGCATGTCGAAAGTGGCGGCTGAGCACATGATCATCACCAAACGACGCGCGCAAGAGATCTTTCACGCGTCTAGCAATATGGGGTGGTTCTAATAAAACCCCATGTCATTCCAAGCATGTGTGTCAATTTTTACCTCTCTATCTACATTATTCCGTGGTTTATTAAGTTTTCAAATTTATACTGACTTTTTGATGACCCGGTATATGCACTTCAAGTAATGGCACAAATTGTACCTCTCTTTGCATATTTTAAAGCTTTAACGAATGTATTATCCCAACCTTTAGGCGCATAACAGATATAATTTTAAGAACCTCCTGCTTTGGGAAGTTTGTTCTTATTCAATCACTCCTTCCACCCTGTCTCACCCTTCTCTTTCTCTTCCTCTCCCTCTGCCTCCAGACTTTCATTCCTATCTGTGAAACCGAAACAAAATTGTTAATTATGTATAATTTTACCACTGCATCCAATACACTTATTGTACTTAAAGTTGTAACACGTCACCCATTATAAAAACGAGTATGAAATTTAAGCTATATAAGCTTGACAAATCGGATGTATATACCACCTGAAATATCTATTCCAACGCATGTACTCAACACCTCAAGAGAAAGACCTCCAAAATTCTTTAAAAATTATTCTGTAATAATCTCGCTATGGTATACATTCTTTGTTGTTTGTGATGTTTCGCTTATGCTATATGATCCTTGCAGCTAATTGTTTCCGTATTTGTTTACAAATTATGACAGTATACATGTGAAGTGTTACGATAGTGAAAGGAACCTGTGACCACTGGAGGTACTATGTTTTACCTATTTTATTTTTATCATTAGATACACGTTTAGTTTTTTTATCAAAAATCCCAAAACCATCTTCTGTAACAGTGTTTTGTTTCTCCACTGGGCCGGCCGCTGGTGGCCGAGCGGTTCTGGCGCTACAGTCTGGAACCGCGCGACCGCTACGGTCGCAGGTTCGAATCCTGCCTCGGGCATGGATGTGCGTGTTGTCCTTAGGTTAGTTAGGTTTAAGTAGTTCTATGTTCTAGGGGACTTATGACCTCAGCAGTTGAGTCCCATAGTGCTCAGTGCCATTTGAACCATTTTTTTTCTCCACTGGACAGTGCCATAAATTCCTCCAAAGAATGGTAACACAACACACACGCGTCATACTAACCAATGTAAATCCTCCTGATGATGCAGGTTTAAACCTTTGAAACACGTCGTGAAAATACATAAATAGTGACAGGTAACAGTACACTGTTGTTTCATTTTTGTGACCGCTTCTGCTGGTCAGGTCCATCCCGCCGTACAATATTCTCCAATAGCGATGCTGTGCTCCAAGACAACAAGTCTTGTGTTCACACATCTCGCATCGTGCAGTATTGGATTTGTGAGCACGAGAATGATGTGTCCCATCTCTACTGTCCACCACAGTCACCAGGTATCAATGTCATTGAGTCCTTGAGATCTACTTTGGAAAGAAGGGTACATGGTCGCTGATTACCTCCATCATCGTTACCTGAACTTACCACTACTTTGCGGGAAGATTGGTACAAAATTACACTGAAAACCATACAGAATCCGTATTTACCTATTCCGAGACCACCGGATGGTGTTAAGAATTCCAATGGTCTGTAACACCGTGTTAGGCATGGTAATGTGTTGTGTTCTGGTGTTTCTATAATTTTGTACAATCCTGTAGTTCTGTATTGTCTGTCGGTAAACTGAAGAGCAAGCGAGCGAGTCCCCACTCTGCCAACCCAGCTACGTCACGCGGCTCTTTTACAGGTTGTTTCACACGCAGTATTGGCCCTGCCGCGGAGCGCGCTTTAAATGTGTGGCGAAGCAGTGTACAGATACGTCTCGGCTGCGTTCATTTTTAGACAAATGCATTAAGACCATAAGGAATACAAAAAAACGATAGCTTCTTCCGAAACACAACATTATAGAGTAAATAAAATTAAGATAAGAATGTAAGTCAGGATTATACTACAAACAGAGAACCGAATGCCTGTTCGTGTGAAGGTATTGTATGTTCCTCTATTGCTATTCGTAAAACGAACCCCATATAATGCAATCAATCTGTAGAATTTAAGGCTTGTTCTTACTTTGTGTTTCTACTAAAAGGTAGAAGTTTTCTTTGAAGGACTCGCAATAAGAAGAGTGTTTAAAAAGTAAGCAGAAATTTATAATTTTGTGTGTTGTATTAGTCCGATTTGCACTACTTCTTTGTCACTGTCTTCGTAAACATGTCTCAAAAGTATGTGTACAATGTTATACATATTGGGTATTAACTCTATTGTCAGCTGTCAAAAAGGTTAGATGTGTTTTGGTAGCATCAAGGATTATTTGTTGTGTATAAAAACAGATTAGAGAATCTGTATTAAATTTTGTTATAGGAAGGGAATAAAATCTATGAAATTTTTAGAAATGTTAAATATTGCTTTTGGTGAGCCTGTTATCAGTGAACCAAGGGCATAAAAATGGTATAAACATTTCAAAGCAGGCCTTAAAGGACAGCAGTTTTACAAGAATGGATGAGATTAAAAAGCACAGTTAAGACACCTATAAACTATTCCGAAGAAACAGTTCCTAAAGAACTTCGGGAATTGAAAAAAGCACTGGCACAAGTGTATACTATGTAATGGGTAATATTTTGAAGAGAATAACATTGCTGTAGGCTAACAAATAAAGTTCTTAGCAACAACATAAAAATTAATATGTGAACCCTCCTCGTATATCAAGCTTTTTGCTTAGAAGCCCAGAATCGATGTACATGTTTCGAAGAAAATTTCAGCAGTGTTTAGGACAGCTATTGCGCACATATTTAAAGCAATATGCCTCAGATTCAGTTGAATAGTGACCGAGATAGAGATTTAGTGTTCCATAAGCATCAAAGGGTTTACGTTATTTTGAAACTGTCTATAACAATCGGTTTCCTCCCAAGATTGTTAGTTTTCCTTCGTGGCGATTCCACTAAACCATGTGTCTTACTTTCGCGTTCGTTCCTTATGCGTCCTATTGGACGAGGCTGACTTTTGTATACTGGGTGTTACAAAAAGGTACGGCCAAACTTTCAGGAAACATTCCTCATACACAAAGAAAGAAAATATGTTACGTGGACATGTGTCCGGAAACGCTTACTTTACATGTTAGAGCTCATTTTATTACTTCTCTTCAACTCACATTAATCATGGAATGGAAACACACAGCAACAGATCGTACCAACGTGACTTCAAACACTTTGTTACAGGAGATGTTCAAAATGTCCTCCGTTAGCGAGGATGCATGCATGCACCCTCCGTCGCATGGAATACCTGATGCGCTGATGCAGCCCTAGAGAATGGCGTAATGTATCACAGCCGTCCACAATACGAGCTTTCAAATGCCCCCATAAATCAAAGTCAAGAGGGTTGAGGTCAGGACAGCGTGGAGGCCATGGAATTGGTCCGCCTCTACCAATCCATCGGTCACCGAATCTGTTGTTGGGAAGCGTACGAACACTTCGACTGAAATTTGCAGGAACTCCATTGTGCATGAACCACATGTTGTGTCGTACTTGTAAAGGCACATGTTCTAACAACACAGGTAGAGTATCCCGTATGAAATTATGATAACGTGCTCCATTGAGCGTAGGTGGAAGAACATGGGGCCCAATCAAGACATCACCAACAATGCCTGCCCAAACGTTCACAGAAAATCTGTGTTGATGACGTGATTGCACAACTGCGTGCGGATTCTCGTCAGCCCATGCATGTTGATTGTGAAAATTTACAATTTGATCACATACTGACGAAACTAAAATGAGCTCTAACATGGAAATTAAGCGTTTTCGGACACATGTCCACATAACATCTTTTCTTTATTTGTGTGTGAGGAATGTTTCCTGAAAGTTTGGCCTTACCTTTTTGTAACACCCTGTAATATGCAGCCCTTTGATTGGGCTGCAACATTAGCCAACAGTTCTTTTCGGGCCGCCTCTTTAATACACGCTGTAATAACATTAGAGACGATCGAACGCTCTTTACTCCGCAAGTACCTCTTCTTTCTCGTATTCTGCACATTTTCTTGCAATGATAGACGATTATCCATCACTTCTGGATATCGAAGTGTATCAGTAAGTAACTGACTGACACTGGCAACTAAGATGGCACAAACAGAAAAGACGTATATCACTGCACGCCGATCTACACCGCTAGACAGGTAACGGGCGACACATTTTGGGTGCCCCTGTAGGCCAGTGGCAGCGTTCTTCCGGGAAAGGCCACTTCCCCCACCAAAAGCACTGCTCGCTCTTGAGTTTACAGACAGGCTATATTACATCTGGTGAAACTGTCATTTGTTTCTCCTGCAAAAATTCATTTCCATACTTACTTGCACTGGCTGCTTTCCACTGAAGGGTTGCACAAGGCAAGAGAGTGATTGGTGATATAATCTGTCTGTAAACTCAAGAGCGAGCAGCGCTTTTGGTGGGGGAAGTGGCCTTTCAGGGAAGAACGCTGCCACCGGCCTACAGGGGCACCCAAAATCTGTTGCCTGTTACCTGTCTAGCGGTGTAGATCGGCGTGCACTGATATACGTCGTTTCTGTTCGTGGCATCTTAGTTGTCAGTGTCAGTGAGTTAACTTTGTGTACTTAATGATATACTTCGATACCCGAAAGTGATGGATAATAGTCTAGCATAGCAATAAAATGTGCAGAATACTAAGAACAGGAGATATTTGCGGAGTAACGAGCGTTCGATCGTCTCTAATGTTATTACAGCGTATATTAAAGAGGCGACCCAAAAAGAACTGTTGGCTAATATTACCAGTCCCAGTCAAAGGGCTGCAATTTATGCAAACGTACGCCTCTCCCAATAGGACTCATAAGGAAGGAATGCAAAAATAAGCCTCATGGTTTAATGGAATCGCCACGAAGGAAAGCTAATAAGTTTGGGAGGAAACCCATCATTGTAGACAGTTTCAAAATCACGTAAAACATTTGATGCATATGGAACACTAAATCTCTATCTCGGTACTATTCATCTGATTCTAAGACATAGTGCTTAAAACATGTGCGCAATAGATATTCTTAGACACTGGTGAAATTTCCTTCGAAACATGTACACTGATTCTGGACTTCTAAGAAAAAAGCTTGACATACGAGTTACGTTCGCATATTAATTTTTATTTTTTGGTAAGAACTTTATTTGTTAATCTACAGCAATGTTATATTCAAAATATTCCTCATTACGTACTATACACTTATGATAGTGCTTTTTCCAATTCCTGAAACACTTTTAGGAATTGTTTCTTCAGGATAGTTTATAGCCTCTTAACTGTGCATTTTTAATCTCATCCATGCTTGTAAAACTGCTGTCCTCAAAGGCCTGCTTTGAAATGTTTGTAGGCCCTACCACTTGTCTTCCCTTGGTTTACCCTTAACAGGCTCACCAAAAGGAATATTTAACATTTCCAAAAATTTCATACACTTTATTCCATTCTTATAACAAAATTTAATACAGATTCTCTAATTTATTGTTATACAAATCAAATAAATGTTGATGCTAACAAAACACATGTAACCTTTCCAACAGCTGACAACAGAGTAAATATCCAATATGGATAACATTGTACACATGTTTTTGAGGCATGTTTATGAAGATAGTGACAAAAAAGTAGTGCAACTCTGACTAATAGAACACAAAAAATTATAAATTTATGCTTACCTTTTAAACACTCTTCATGTTGCAGGAATTGTTAAGTTTCAATGCAGTCCTTCAAAGAAAACTACTACCTTTTAGTAGGAACACAATGTAAGAACAAGCCTTAAATTCTACAGACTGATTACATTATATGGGGTTCGTTTTACCAATAGCAACAGAGGAACATACATTCACATGAACAGGCATTTTGTTCTATGTTTGTAGTAGAATCCTCACTTCCATTCTTATGTTAATATTATTTATTCTATAATGTTGTGTTTCGGAAGAAGCTATCCTTTTTTTGTATTCCTTATCGTCTTAATGCATTTGTATAAAAATAAACGCAGCCGATATGTATCTATCTGTACACGGCGTCGCCACAGATTTGAAGTTGATGAAATAAGTATAGTAATAACATCCAAAAACCAAGAACTAAGTGATGTAATTGTAAATGATGTTTTTCACAAAATTATTAAGTGGTTTTCAGCAAACGGACACTCTTTAAATTTTGATAAAACACAGTATATACAGTTCCGTACAGTAAATGGCACAACTCCAGTAATAAATATACACTTTGAACAGAAGTCTGTAGCTAAGGTAGAATTTTCAAAATTTTTAGGTGTGTCCATTGATGAGAGGTTAAACTGGAAGCAACACATTGATGATCTGCTGAAACGTCTGAGTTCAGCTACGTATGCTATTAGGGTTATTGCAAATTTTTGTGATAAGAATCTCAGTAAATTAGCTTACTATGCCTACTTTCATTCACTGCTTTCGTATGGCATCATATTCTGGGGTAATTCATCGTTGAGTGGAAAAGTATTCATTGCTCAAAAACGTGTAATCAGAATAATTGCTGGAGCCCACCCACGGCCATCCTGCTGACATCTATTTAAGGATCTAGGGATCCTCACAGTAACCTCACAGTATATATATTCACTTATGAAATTTGTTGCTAATAATCCAACCCAGTTCAAAAGTAATAGCTGTGTGTATAGCTATAACACCAGGACAAAGGATGATCTTCACTATGCAATGTTAAATCGACTTTGGCACAGAAAGGGGTAAATTATGCTGCCACAAAAGTCTTTGGTCAGCTACCAAACAGCATCAAAAGCCTGACAGATAGCCAACTAACATTTAAAAATAAATTAAAAGAATTTCTAGATGACAACTCCTTCTACTCATTGGCTGAATTTTTAGATATAAATTAAGGGGAGAAAACAACAACAACGACAACTTAAACATTAGTGTCATGCAATATTTTGTGTAACGTAATATCTTGTACAGACATCTTTTATTAACCTGACACGTTCCACATCATCACGAAGTGTCGTATTCATGATCTATGGAACAAGTATTAATCTAATCTAATCTAATCTAAAGCGCGCCGCGGCGGATCCGGTACTACGTTGTGAAACAGCCTGTAGAAGCGCCTCGTGACGTAGCTGGGTAGGCAGAGTGGGGACACGCTCGCTCGCTCTTCAGTTTACCGACAGACTATAGGGTTCGTGATATTTCCTCCCATGAGGAAAATTAAACAGAGACCCTGTCCCTTGTGGAAAATAGCAGTCAGGCTACAGATCATGCTGTGAATCGCAACTAACCGTCTGTGCCGGTGTTTCTATGACAGCATCGTAACGCAGTGCGGAGGTAAATCCCCAAGCGGCGCGCTGTAGAGGATAGAAGCGGTGGTGTGGCGAGATGGCGCTGCGAGAACAGGGCGGCTTTCCTTTGTGCGATCAGAGAAACGCGTCTGGCCGGCAGAGTCGATGGGGGTCAGTGGAGAGGGTGGGACGGCGGCGTCCGTGGCTTATCCCCTTACTCTCCGCGAGGCGAGCGCAAAGCGCGGCCTGCAGCCACTGTGGCGTGGCGTCGCACAGGAATCGCAGTTTCCACCGGACAGTCACAGCAAAGCGACCAGGAGACGCAGACGCTAAGGTAGGGCAGACTGGATGGCTGGGGAGGGGGGGGGGGGGGAAGGGGGAAGGGGGAGGAGAATGGGGGAAGCTGCAAGTTTGCGCCAGGATGCAGCAAGTACCTGCTGGAGTTACCGGAGCACGCCAGGGGGTTTCGAGATTCTCTGAACCCACACTAGCTGACCACGGACGACGCTTCGCTGCAGTACCAGGCGCGTATTCAGTTGGTGGACGGGGTGGAATGGGTGCGTTGCCGTGGGGCCACTGACACACCCCATCCCAAATACGACTTCATTAAAGTAGTTTACATTTAAAACGTCTTCTCAATTTGCTGTAATGGTCCAGGTACATACATCCACTTTTATTGTCCCCTGAAGTACTACGAGGCGTGTTTTTTAAGTAACCACCGTTTTGAAATTAAAAAAAGACATGCTAAGATATCTCAATAATTATATTTTTACATGAAAGCCTGTACCTTAACCTACTTTTCTACATAATTTCCGTCAATATTGAGGCACCTGTCATAACGTTGTACCTGTTTTTGAATACCCTCCTCATAGAAGTCTGCCGCCTGACTTGTTAACCACTGCATCACCACTGTTTTGACTTCGTCATCGTCTTGAAGACACTGACCGCCCAGGTGTTTCTTCAAGTGCAGGAACAGATGGTAGTAACTGGGCGCAAGATCGGGGCTGTACGGAGGATGATCTAGAGTTTCCCATCGAAAAGATGTGATGAGATCTTTGGTCTGATTCGCCACGTGCGGACGGGCATCGTCTTGCAGCAAAACAATGCCCTTGCTCAACTTCCGTGGACTGTTGCTTTGATTCTGGTGTGACCTAGGCCACCCACGTTTAAACGCCCGTAACCATTTGGGTTAAGAAATCATCGCCGTCGTTGTGGTACCTCTCAAGGAAAGTCAATGCTCTGTCTAAACGTTTGTTTTGTGCACATCCGTCAACATTTTCTGTACCCAACGTGCGCACCATTTTCGGTAATTCAAGTGCTCGGTCACAATGCCATACAAAACACTACGAGAAACATTAGGAAAGTCATCCCGTAAGGAAGAAATCGTAAAGCGTCTGTTTTCTCTCACCTTATTGTCCACTTCCTGCACCAAACTTTCATTAACGATCGAAGGACGCCCATTCCGTTGTTCATCATGTACATTTGTTCTGATATCTTTAAATGCTCTCATCCACTTTCTTACCATTTCATCAATCATAATGTTTTCTCCGTAAACTGCACAGATCTCACGATGAATATCGATCACTTTTAGGCCTTTAGCACTAAGAAATCTTATAACAACCCGTACTTCACAGTCGGCGGGACTCACGATTATTGGAGGCATCTTAAACACTCAGTACACAATGTAAACAAGGAAGAATCAGACTGTAATGGCGTCAGAGCGTAGATTAAGGTACAGGCTTTCATGTAAAAATAAAATTATTGAGATATCTTTGCACGTCTTTTTTTAAATTTTAAAACTGTTCTTACTTTAAAAAACACGCCTTGTACTTAAAATTTAAAAGAGTTTCTGAATGACAGGAGAAGGGCAACAAGTGGGAAGAAAGTCTGTTAGTAACACATACGTAAAAATCTGTTGCAGTATATAACTGACAAAGAATGTAGGAGCTCCTTCCTGGCTCCGCATTCCAGTGAACGGAATACCTGGGCCATATGGTGATTGTGCAGGAATAGGCCTAAAGAAAAGGGAGAGAGAGATTCTACATCAGAAACGAGCCATTGAATTATCAAAAATAGAAATGAATGTAGTAGTGCAGGATAGTCGAATAATATTCATTCTGGACTGGCGTTCTGAAAGTTCTGCAACGCCACGCTCATACAGTTACCAATGACTGGCAGTAAGGTTATTAGCATATTTGGCTCTACCAGGTGCAGTTCCTGTAATGTTACTGGAAGAATGTATGAATTTTTATATCAGAGATTGATGGTTCATTTTACAGAGTGAACTAGTATGAAGGTGTTGCAATACCAACACTTTATGTCATTCATTATTTTCAATCTCTTATCAAGGTTTTTAAGTATATTCTGTCATTATTTTGTTTATATCTGATTTTCTACCAAATACGATCCACTCCTATTAGAATTAATCTTTGAAGATATTGTATGAGTTACTGGTCCATGTATAGAATCGAAATAATTGTAACGACAGCATAGGTAATGCTGGAGAGAAGTTCCTCTGTGACAAGCAGGCAAAACTGTACTAGTCAAAATGGAGAGCGCACCAAATGAGGACAAAGTTCCAAGCAGTGGTCGACTAGCACAGTGAACACATCTCTGACGGATTTGACGCCACTCCGATACCAAAGAAATGGGATGTGTAACAATGCTCCTTGTAAAATGTTAATTCGAAGAAGTCCCTTGGGTGAGACTTTTAAACGCTGAGGCTTTAACTACACAGTAAAGGACGAGGCCGATGTAGTGTTTCGCATCGTCGCCTCCAGACAATACACTATTTTCATTTGTATTTCAAATAACGTGGGTCAGTATTCATTGTCTGTTCTGTTATTAGTAGTTCTTAATTCGCGTGTGGATACAGACTGTTATAGACCTAAATACTACTGCCACTGATAGGTTCACGGCCAATATCCAAAAAATTACCCAATCCTCATAATCGGTCTTATGTTATTAAAGAATGTCAGAAATTTGAGTAATCTTGAAAGTTAATCCGTAGGTTGAGTGCAGTTAAGTTGTGCATCGGTTAGTTGCGTAATGTTATAATAAAAAAAGATTTTACGATACGCTAAACAATAATTTAAAAATAAATTGATTCTGACAGTATTGGTCAACAATAGTTTAAGACAAACGATTAATAATTATTTTAGCAATTTATTGTTTGCAAAGTGTGTCAATACTATGTTTAATTATGTGAACTTGTGTTAATGGGACATCAGTGTAAGGAATCAGAATAAGACCTCAAGCAGCCAAGTTGCTGACAGGAATATTGTATGGAAGAATGCAAAAGAAATTGAGGATCAGTCAGATGACTGTCAGTTTGGTTTTAGGAAACGTAAAGGCACAAAAGATGCAGTTCTGAAGTTGCAGTTTATGGTAGAACCAAGACTGAAGAAAAATCAAGACATGTTCGTAAGATCTGTAGACCTAAAAAAAATTGTTCTAAATTCTGAGAAAAATAGAGGTAGGCTGTAGGGAAAGACGGATAATACACAACATGTACAAGAACCAAGAGGAACATAAGACTAGAAGACTAAGAACGAAGTGCTCGCAATAAGAAGAGCGTTAAGACAGGGAGGTTTTGTCCCTACTGACAGAAATAAAAGAAATGTTGAAGAGAGGGATTAAATTTCAAGATGAAAGTATATCAATGTCCTCAGTGAAAGAGAAGAAGAGTTGCAGAATCTGTATAATGGAATGAACACTCTAATGAGTACAGAATATGGGTTGATAGTAAATCGAAGAAAGACGAAAGTAAGGGTAAGTAAAGTAATGAGAACAATGAGAAACTTTACATCGGGAGTGATGGTCACGAAGTAGATGAAGTTAAGAAAGCAAAATAACCCATGACGGACGTAGCAAGGAGGACATCAAAAGCAGACTAGCACTGGCAAGAATGGCATTCCTTGGCAATAGAAGTCTGCTGGTACCAAACATAGACCTTAATTTGAGGATTATATTTCCGAGAATGTACGTTTGGAGCACAGCAAGACCGGCCGGTGTGGCCGTGCGGTTTTAGGCGCTTGAGTCTGGAACCGCCTGACCGCTACGGTCGCAGGTTCGAATCCTGCCTCGGTCATTGATGAGGTTGATATCCTTAGTTAGGTTTAAGTAGTTCTAAGTTCTACGGGACTGATGACCACAGATGTTAAGTCCCATAGAGCTCAGAGCAATCTGAACCATTTATTTGAGCACAGAAATTCATGGTAGCGAAACATGGGCTCTGGGAAAACCAGAACAGAAGAGAATCTAAGCATTTGACATGTGGTGCTACTGAAAAATGTTAAGAATTAGGTGGACTTTTAATGTAGGGTGTGAGGATGTTCTCTGCAGAGTCGGCGAGAAAAGAAGTATATGGAAAACGTTGACGAGAGGAGAGGACAGGATGATAAGGCATTGGTTACGATATCAAAGAATGACTTCCATGGTACTACAGGGATAGGGGAATCTTATTCATATCACTGCTGATATGTTACTGACCAGCTTGTATAGCGTAACGCGTAACGTGCTAGCTCTCGAAACAGGAAGGTGAACCAGATCTGGATCGAATTAGCGCGGCAAATTGACGACTCTTAACTGGCGCAAAGATGTGAGTTGGAAGCGGTTTCCCCGCTCGTTTGGGTAAAAACTGGATTGGTCCCAAGTTTCCGCCAGAGGAAATACGAAACAAAAAGAGTTATAGTGCTGTCTCTAACGTATCGAAATTTACGTGACTCGCAGACATATGATGCGCATGACTTCCATTTCTTTGATAACTGTCGGTTGTGGTAAAAGGGAGGAATCCGGGCATAAAGTTAAATAAAAGCGATCGCCAAATATTGAGTATAATGGACCCTATACTAGTCGAGATCAGGGTTGAAAAGAGGTAGATAAGTTTGTTATTGTTAAATGACGTCTGTGGTTCTGTTTCTTTATGTATTTTGTTTTGATTTTGAGTAAACGAACCTGGCCAGCCTCGTAATGCGTATATTTAAATTGTATTTTATAATGTTTTTAATGTTGAATAAATTATTGTAAGACATATTGCACGCAACCAGCTCAGTTCTCCCACTCACCCCCTTCTGCCTCCCAGTTTATATATTAATGTGTCAGAATTAAGCTTCCTGTCACTCTCTGCTACTTTACCACAGAAGATCATGATCAAAACTAATTATACCTACTATAAAGGAACGGAAGATCTGAATGAATGAAATATAAGAAGCTACTTTGATATAGCAATGAAATTTGTGGGGGATACAGCGATCGTACGTCTCAGAAAAATGGAATGGTGTGTGACTGCTCGGGTGATAAAGAAGCTACAATCGGACGTGGAGGCTGCGTCTTGGGCACCCGAGACGAAAGGGAAGGAGGAAGATGGGTCTGGAAGAGAGGCGCAGCGCGGCTGTGACTCGTCCTGTGGGGAAGTCCTTTGTCCTGTTGGCTGGCGCCTCGGTGTCCTACCACGCGGTGACGTCCGCGCGACGCCAGCGCCGCTGCGCGGCGACGCCCGCAGTCTCATTCGCCAGCGCAGCGCCGCGGAGCAACAAAACAGTTTTTTAATATCTCTGGATGTGCCTAGCGCAGGCTTTGATCTCTGGCCGCGCCACGACAGATGAAAGCGTAGTCGTGGCTGCCACGTCTCCCGCCGCCGACGCCGCCTTCACCGAAAAAAATTCTTAAACGCCTTTTGCCACGCGGCTCGCCTCTTACCAGAATCGGTTCCTTTAATCTTCGCAGATTGTGCACCCACCTTTTCCCTAACCGTAGAAATGGCACACCTCAGACATCACCGAGAGACTGGATGCTTGCTAGGAGGCCCGTGAGACGGGACCTATAAATAGAATTTTCACCAGCAATCTCAACTCATTTCCCAGGCGAGTTTCAGTTCTGAGAACAGTCTGCCTTCAGGACGACTTGTCTTACAGTCGTAACGTAACAAACTGTACACGTCTTAGTCACTAATGGTATTGTAAAACAGCAATAAGTTTACATGACATACCTGCTACCATCACAAGTGTTATAAACTGGTTCTGTACTTTCATTTCCACATTATTCTAGAAAATAGTTTCTATACAGTCTCAAAAATATACGTATAATCTAATCGATGAGAAGGAAAGTAAAGCTAAGAATACTCATTAATCTTAAACGATGTCATCTTTAAGCATGGAAACAGAAAAGATTGTAACAACTACAGAGGTATCTCTTTAATCAGCGTTGTGGGTAAAATCTTCTCAGGTATTGTTGAAAGTGCGAGTATTAGTTGGATGAAAATCAGTGTGGGTTTAGGCCTCTTAGAGGTTGTCAGGACCAGATCATTAGCTTACGGCAAATAATGGAGAAACGAGTGGAACAGGGAATTGTATCTATGCTTTATAGATCTAGAAAAGGCATATGACCGGGTTCCTAGGAGGAAGTTATTGTCTGTTCTACGAGATTATGGAACAGGAGGCAAACTTTTGCAAGCAATTAAATGTCTTTACATAGATAGTCAAGCAGCAGTTAGAGTTGACGGTAAATTGAGTTCATGGTTCAGAGTAGTTTCAGGGCTAAGACAAGGCTGCAACCTGTCTCCACTGTTGTCCATATTATTTATGGATCATATGTTGAAAACAATAGACTGGCTGGGTGAGATTAAGATATGTGAACACGAAATAAGCAGTCTCGCATATGCGGATGACTTAGTTGTGACGGCAGATTCGATTGAAAGTTTGCAAAGAAATATTTCAGAGCTAGATCAGAAATGTAAGGACTATGGTATGAAGATTAGCATCTCCAAAACGAAAGTAATGTCAGTGGGAAAGAGATATAAACGGATTGAGTGCCAAATAGGAGGAACAAAGAACAGGTGGACGGTTTCAAGTACTTAGTGTTGTGTTGACTGCAGAGCCATCACCCTGTTACTAGAGGAGGCCGAAATGCACGCGTTTTAGCTCACACAGGCTGGCGTGAGAAGGGAAGAACTATCCTGACGTGAGGTCTGGAACATGAGAAGGAATTAGAATTCAGAAAGCGGACGTAGCTAGTTTGATACTTAACTTTAATCCATTAATGATGAACGTCGCTCTTGGCGCTACATGAGTCACAATATGATCTGTTCACATAGTACTTATAGTAACTGAATATGACGCCTTGCTAGGTCGTCGCAAATGATGTAGCTGAAGGCTATGGTAAACTATCGTCTCTGCAAATGAGAGCGTATGTAGGCCGTGAACCATCGCTAGCAAAGTCGGCTGTACAACTGGGGCGAGTGCTAGGGAGTCTCTAGACCTGCCGTGTGGCGGCGCTCGGTCAGCAATCACATAGTGGCGACACTTGGGTCCGACGTATACTAACGGACCGCGGCCGATTTAAAGGCTACCACCTAGCAAGTGTTGTGTCTGGCGGTGACACCACACTTAGGGTGCATATTCTCACAGGATGGCAACATATTGAAAGAACTGGAAGCGAGGTGTAGCAAAGCTAATGCAGTGAGCACTCATCTACGATCTACTCTCTTCTGCAAGAAGGAAGTCAGTATCAAGACTAAGTTATCTGTGCACCGTTCAATCTTTCGACCAACTTTATTGTATGCGATCGAAAGCTGGGTGGATTCAGGTTACCTTATCAATAACATTGAGGTTACGGGTATGAAAGTAGCTAGGATGATTGCAGGTACTAGTAGATGGGAACAATGGTAGGAGGGTGTCCACAATGAGGAAATCAAAGAAAAACTGGGAATGAACTCTGTAGATGTAGCAGTCAGGGCGAACAGGCTTAGATGGTGGGGTCATGTTACACGCATGGGAGAAGCAAGGTTACCCAAGAGACTCATGGAATCAGCAGTAGAGGGTAGGAGGAGTCGCGGTAGACCAAGAAGAAGGTACCTGGATTCGGTTAAGAATGATTTTGAAGTAAAAGGTGTAAGTAGGCTGTTTAGGTTTTCTTATTGGTAATGCCACGTAGCGCTCTGTATGAAAACACTGGCTGTGCTGTGTGCAGTCTGTGGCTGGTTTGCTTTGTTGTCTGCCATTGTAGCGTTGGGCAGTTGGCTGTTAAGAGCGCATAGCGTTGCGCAGTTGGAGGTGAATCGCCAGCAGTGGTGGATGTGGGGAGAGAAATGGCGGAGTTTTGAAAATTGTAAGACTGGATGTCATGAACTGCTATATATATATTATGACTTTTGAACACTATTAAGGTAAATACATTGTTTGTTCTCTATGAAAATCTTTCATTTGCTAACTATGCCTATCAGTAGTTAGTGCCTTCTGTAGTTTGAATCTTTTATTTAGCTGGCAGTAGTGGCGCTCGCTGTATTGCAGTAGTTCGAGTAACGAAGATTTTTGTGAGGTAAGTGATTTGTGAAACGTATAGGTTAATGTTAGTCAGCGTCATTCTTTTGTAGGGATTTTTGAAAGTCAGATTGCGTTGCGCCAAAAATATTGTGTGTCAGTTTAAGCACAGTCATGTATAATTTTTCTAAGGGGACGTATCATATGTCGACCCTTAGCCGAGAATACCTCACTGGAATCATCTGATTTTTTCTTGTAGTTTGTGTGATTACTGTAGCTATTGTTTATTGCTAGCGCGTAATCATAGAGAGAATTTCCTTTGTAGTTGTAGTTTTTCATTGTTGTCCAGTAAAACAGTTGGACATGCATGTAGATTTGCACCAAGTATTTCGCCGCTGCGCTTGCAATTAAGTAGATATTATTTTCAGTTCTATGTTAATGTGTTTTCTTATTTTGCTCTTCAAATTGTGCTTTTCTGTGTTATCGTGTGAAATGCGTGATAATTATGGCGTGTGGAAAACGTAACACTAGGCTCCAAAGTAAACTGAGAAATAATAGTGACGACGAGCGTAGCTTATCAGCACCACTGTGTAATGAATTAACAGACATTCAAAGTAGTAATTGTGCATAGGGAAATGGAGCGGGCGGCAAATAATGGCGTAGACAGTGAAACAAATAGTGAACAGGGAAGCATTATCGATCGATCGGTCGGCAACAGCTCGCCTCAGGGATGCCAAATGACAGGGCAAAATCTTGCAAATACTGTAGATCCAGGTTTTGCGTCCTCACTGTTTTCTCAAATAAGTCAAGACACATTTTCTGCTTTTCAAAATGCGAATATTGCCGTTTCAAATGCACTGTCGAATAGCACTGAGGAACATGTTTCAGACACCAGTGCATTGTTATTACAGTTAATGCAACAAATGGGACAAAGAGTACAAAAGTTAGACACAATGGAACAAAATCTTCAAAAGTTAGACACGATGGAACAAAATCAGAGACAAACACAGCAAAAGCTTCAAACGTTAGACACAATGGAACAAAATCTTCAGAAGTCAGACAACAATGCAAACCAGCCACAGACTGCACACAGCACAGCCAGTGATTTTCGTACAGAGCGCTACGTGGCATTACCAATAAGAAAACCTAAACAGCCTACTTACATAGGCTTAACATCAGAAGAGGCACCAATGTTAGCACTGAATAGGGGATCATGGAGGAATTTTAAAATGGGGCTATGTTCCAGACTGAACGCTGAAAAGCCGGCCGATGTGGCCGAGCGGTTCTATGCGCTACAGTCTGGAACCACGCGACCGCTACGGTCGCAATTTCGAATCCTGCCTCGGGCATGGATGTGTGTGATGTCCTTAGGTTAGTTAGGTTTAAGTAGTTCTACGTTCTAGGGGACTGATGACCTCAGATGTTAAGCCCCATAGTCCTCAGAGCCTTGAACGCTGAAAGGCATAATCAGTCTTGATGATGATGATGATGACGTCATGCTTCAGATGAGACTGTCTGCTATTGGAATAAGCTGTTTTTCTAGTATCCTGCCTACCCATCTCTTACAGGGTACCTAAAGGATGTTGCTTTCTCGGATAGCTATACAACAATTCAAGCAAATCACCTTAATGGTATCTATTACAATAAAATAGACTGAAAATACTTAACTTAAGGTCGCAAGCAAACGACGACATGCAAATAATCAATATCCTTTGCTATATACAATGTCCGTACAAGTAATTCACACACGTACATATGCATCACTAATCACGGCCTTTCTAGTGCCTCTCTTCCATTGCGTAGTTTCTAGTCCGGGTCTCCTAGTGCGCATGTTCTACTGTCCGGCCGAGGCTGGCAGGAGCGGAGCTTATACACTCCTGGAAATTGAAATAAGAACACCGTGAATTCATTGTCCCAGGAAGGGAAAACTTTATTGACACATTCCTGGGGTCAGATACATCACATGATCACACTGACAGAACCACAGGCACATAGACACAGGCAACAGAGCATGCACAATGTCGGCACTAGTGCAGTGTATATCCACCTTTCGCAGCAATGCAGGCTGCTATTCTCCCATGGAGACGATCGTACAGATGCTGGATGTAGTCCTGTGGAACGGCTTGCCATGCCATTTCCACCTGGCGCCTCAGTTGGACCAGCGTTCGTGCTGGACGTGCAGACCGCGTGAGACGACGCTTCATCCAGTCCCAAACATGCTCAATGGGGGACAGATCCGGAGATCTTGCTGGCCAGGGTAGTTGACTTACACCTTCTAGAGCACGTTGGGTGGCACGGGATACATGTGGACGTGCATTGTCCTGTTGGAACAGCAAGTTCCCTTGCCGGTCTAGGAATGGTAGAACGATGGGTTCGATGACGGTTTGGATGTACCGTGCACTATTCAGTGTCCCCTCGACGATCACCAGTGGTGTACGGCCAGTGTAGGAGATCGCTCCCCACACCATGATGCCGGGTGTTGGCCCTGTGTGCCTCGGTCGTATGCAGTCCTGATTGTGGCGCTCACCTGCACGGCGCCAAACACGCATACGACCATCATTGGCACCAAGGCAGAAGCGACTCTCATCGCTGAAGACGACACGTCTCCATTCGTCCCTCCATTCACGCCTGTCGCGACACCACTGGAGGCGGGCTGCACGATGTTGGGGCGTGAGCGGAAGACGGCCTAACGGTGTGCGGGACCGTAGCCCAGCTTCATGGAGACGGTTGCGAATGGTCCTCGCCGATACCCCAGGAGCAACAGTGTCCCTAATTTGCTGGGAAGTGGCGGTGCGGTCCCCTACGGCACTGCGTAGGATCCTACGGTCTTGGCGTGCATCCGTGCGTCGCTGCGGTCCGGTCCCAGGTCGACGGGCACGTGCACCTTCCGCCGACCACTGGCGACAACATCGATGTACTGTGGAGACCTGACGCCCCACGTGTTGAGCAATTCGGCATACGTCCACCCGGCCTCCCGCATGCCCACTATACGCCCTCGCTCAAAGTCCGTCAACTGCACATACGGTTCACGTCCACGCTGTCGCGGCATGCTACCAGTGTTAAAGACTGCGAAGGAGCTCCGTATGCCACGGCAAACTGGCTGACACTGACGGCGGCGGTGCACAAATGCTGCGCAGCTAGCGCCATTCGACGGCCAACACCGCGGTTCCTGGTGTGTCCGCTGTGCCGTGCGTGTGATCATTGCTTGTACAGCCCTCTCGCAGTGTCCGGAGCAAGTATGGTGGGTCTGACACACCGGTGTCAATGTGTTATTGTTTCCATTTCCAGGAGTGTATTCAGAGTCCGCTCCTGTTAGTGTTGCGGTCCTAGTCACCATACTATTGGCTGACGTCGCCTCACAGCCTTCCCTGCAGGTACGTTCATGATCTTCGTGCCGGCGCTTTCGTTACGCCGGAACAGTTTCACTCGCCGCTATCGGCCTATTTCGACAATACTGTAATTATCAGCTTTCGTGTTTACTGAAGAATAAATGCGAATTGTTTCAGATATCAGTAGAGTTGCAGTTCTCTCGCGACGAATACGTCTGCTATAGAAAACATATTAAAGCTAATCAGGTTGGGCCAAATCAATAAAGGCACTTATCAACAGAGCGCCTTATTCAAAGCTTAGCAAACGATTTTTTTATTTACATATATATTTATTTACATATTTACATATATACCATATATACCATGCCTGATCAAATATATCCGAACAGCCGGCCGCAGTGGCCGAGCGGTTCTAGGCGCTCCAGTCTGGAACCGCGCGACCGCTACGGTCGCAGGTTCGCATACTGCCTCGTGCATGGATGTGTGTGATGTCCTTAGGTTAGTCAGGTTTAAGTAGTTCTAAGTTATAGGGGACTGATGACCTCAGAAGTTAAGTTCCATAATGCTCAGAGCCATTTGAACCATATATCCGAACACCACTATATAGTCCGCCTGCTTAGCTGGGTGGTAACGTGTTCGCCTCCCAAGCTAGCGGGTACAGGTTCGATTCCCGGCCGGATTGGAGATTTTTCTCCGCTCGGGGACTGGGTGTTGTGTTGTCCTCATCATCATTCCATCCCCTTCACCGGCGCGCATGTCTCCCAATGTGGCGTCAAAAATGGTTCAAATTGCTCTGAGCACTGTGGGACTTATCATCTGAGGTCATCAGTCCCCCAGAACTTAGAACTACTTAAACCTAACCTAACCTAAGAGCATCACACACACCCATGACCAAGGCAGGATTCTAACCTGCGACCGTAGCGGTTGCGCGGTTCCAGACTGAAGTGCCTAGAACTGCTCTTCCACTGCGGCCGGCTGTGGCGTCGACTGAAGTAAGACTTGTACTTGGCGGCCGAACTTCCCTGGATGGGGTCTCCCGGCCAACGATGCCATACGCTCATTTCATTTCCCCCTGTATAAAACGCAATTAACCTCTAGATAGCAAAGGTGGACTCGCCGGTACAATAGCTGGCTAGAGTACTGTGTTGTGATTAGAGGAGATTTAATAACTGAATGGGTCAGGCGGGAGAGTTCTGTGACATAGAAAGTGGACTAGTGACTGGATGTCATCTGAGTAACAAATCCATTGCCCGCCTGGTTGACTGTGCGGTCTAACGCACGGCTTTCCGGGCGGGAAGGAGCGCCTGGTCCTCGGCACGAATCCGCCCGGCGGATTTGTGTAGAGGTCCGGTGAACTGGCCAGTCTGTGGATGGTTTTTAGGCGGTTTTCCATCTGCCGTGGCGAATGTGGCCTGGTTCCCTTCATTCCGCCTCAGTTACACTATGTCGGCGATTGCTGCGCAAGTAAGTACTCCACGTACGCGTACACCACCATTACTCTACCACGCAAACATAGGGGTTACAATCGTCTGGTGTGAGACGTTCCCTGGGGGCCCACCGGGGGCCGAACCGCACAATAACCCTGGGTTCGGTGTCGGGCGGCGGAGGGGTGAAGTGGACTGCGGTAGTCGTCGTGGGGTTGCGGACCACTGCGGCTTCGGCGGGGACGGAGCGTATCCGTCGTTTCCAGATCCCCGGTTAACATACAATACAACAAATCCCTTAAGGGAATTTCAACTCTTCTAATGATGCCCAAGTCTGCTCTTGCTGACGCGACCGTGAGGTGGAAATGTGAAGGAGTAACCACAGTTAAACGTAGACCAGGCAGATCCCACGTACATGTACTTAGGGAGAGGGACCATCGAGCATTGCCGAGGGTAGTTGTAAAAACCCAAGTGAAATCAGTGGAAGGAATCACTCGTGAGTTCCAAAGAGCTACCTGCAGCCAAGCTAGCACAATAGCCGTGCGTAGTGAGTTAAAAACAATGGGGTAGAGTGGATGAGCAACTGATACGTCTCTGTAGTCAGTAAGCAACGCCTGACGTCGTGTAAAGTTGCCAAAGGACAGTGTGTAAGTGGAAAAGAGTGATTTGGAGTGATAAACCATGCTACATGTTGCAGCAGTCCGATGGAACGGTTCGGATTTGGCAATGTCTCCGAAAGGTTACCTGCCATCACGTGTAATGCAAAAAGTGAAGTGCGGACAAAGTAATGTTAACGATATGGTGTTTCCTGTAACGAGGGTGTGGTCCTCTTATTGTGCTTAAGAAAACGCCAAATGCTGAAGGATACGAAGACAAAAATGGCTCTGAGCACTATGCGACTTAACTTCTGAGGGCATCAGTCGCCTAGAACTTAGAACTAATTAAACCTAACTAACCTAAGCACATCACACACATCCAGGCGCGAGGCAGGATTCGAACCTGCGACCGTAGCGGTCGCTCGGTTCCATACTGTAGCGCCTAGAACCGCTCGGCCACTCCGGCCGGCGATACGAACACATCCTATAACACTGTGTACTGCGTACAGCAGACGGGTTGTTCGGAGGCGATGATTGTATCAGCATACCAACTCTCCCTGTCGTAAAGCAGCATCTCTGACGCAACGCTTTGTGGACAGTAACGTTTCTAAAATAGAATGGCCTGTCCAGGTTCCCGACCTGGGCTGGGTGGACCACCTTGAGGGAATATTCTGAACGTAGACTTAGCCCCAGACTACAGAACCCAATATCAAGACCTTCTCTCGTTTCGGCTCTTGAGGAAAAACTGGATACCATTCCTCCACAGCCCAGTAGAGATCAGGCGAAGGGTGGACACTCCACATATTAATGTCCGGTTACTCTTGATCAGACAATGTATTTCGAGCAGTTGGTTCATGAACCCACGCCAATAGTAAACGGTTGTGAAAACACACTTGACAGCTTAGCAACAAATAATCCTGAGTTTATAACGAGCATAAAAACAGATACCGAGACTAGTGAACACAGGGTTGTCGTAGCGAGATTGACTTTTGTAACCCCCAAATGCTCCAGAATAAACGAAATGTATATCCATTCAAGAAAGCAGATAAAAATTCACTTGACCCCTTCCTGTCATTCCAAATTAAGAATGTAAGTGTACATCAGACGTGGCTTGAATTCAGAGAAATAGTATCGGCAGCAATTGACAGAATTATATCAAATAAATTAACAAATTACGGAGCTGATCCTCCTTGGTATACAAAATAGGTCAGAACACTGTTGCAGAAACAACGAAAAAATCATGCCAAATTTAAACAGACGCAAAATCTCCAAGATTGGCGATCTTTTACAAAAGCTCGAAATTTAGCGCGGACTTCAATGCGAGATGCTTATAATAGATTCCACAACGAAATTTTGTCCCAAACCTGGCACAAAATCCAAATAGATTGTGGTCGTATGTGCAGTACGCTAGCGCCAAGACACAATGCCTCCTCTGCGCAATAGCAATGGCGATACTGTCGAAGACAGTGCTGCCAAATAAGAGTTACTAAACACAGCCTTCCGAAATGCCTTCACAAAAAAGGACGAAGTAAATATTCCAGAATTCGAATCAAGAACAGCTGCCAATATGAGTAACGTAGAAGTACATACACTCCTGGAAATTGAAATAAGAACACCGTGAATTCATTGTTCCAGGAAGGGGAAACTTTATTGACACATTCCTGGGGTCAGATACATCACATGATCACACTGACAGAACCACAGGCACATAGACACAGGCAACAGAGCATGCACAATGTCGGCACTAGTACAGTGTATATCCACCTTTCGCAGCAATGCAGGCTGCTATTCTCCCATGGAGACGATCGTAGAGATGCTGGGTGTAGTCCTGTGGAACGGCTTGCCATGCCATTTCCACCTGGCGCCTCAGTTGGACCAGCGTTCGTGCTGGACGTGCAGACCGCGTGAGACGACGCTTCATCCAGTCCCAAACATGCTCAATGGGGGACAGATCCGGAGATCTTGCTGGCCAGGGTAGTTGACTTACACCTTCTAGAGCACGTTGGGTGGCACGGGATACATGCGGACGTGCATTGTCCTGTTGGAACAGCAAGTTCCCTTGCCGGTCTAGGAATGGTAGAACGATTGGTTCGATGACGGTTTGGATGTACCGTGCACTATTCAGTGTCCCCTCGACGATCACCAGTGGTGTACGGCCAGTGTAGGAGATCGCTCCCCACACCATGATGCCGGGTGTTGGCCCTGTGTGCCTCGGTCGTATGCAGTCCTGATTGTGGCGCTCACCTGCACGGCGCCAAACACGCATACGACCATCATTGGCACCAAGGCGGAAGTGACTCTCACCGCTGAAGACGACACGTCTCCATTCGTCCCTCCATTCACGCCTGTCGCGACACCACTGGAGGCGGGCTGCACGATGTTGGGGCGTGAGCGGAAGACGGCCTAACGGTGTGCGCTCAAAGTCCGTCAACTGCACATACGGTTCACGTCCACGCTGTCGCGGCATGCTACCAGTGTTCAAGACTGCGATGGAGCTCCGTATGCCACGGCAAACTGGCTGACACTGACGGCGGCGGTGCACAAATGCTGCGCAGCTAGCGCCATTCGACGGCCAACACCGCGGTT
The DNA here is from genome assembly GCF_023898315.1 of Schistocerca nitens. NCBI lineage: Eukaryota > Metazoa > Arthropoda > Insecta > Orthoptera > Acrididae > Schistocerca > Schistocerca nitens. The sequence continues at coordinate 526,251,723 of NC_064620.1, forward strand.
CCTGGTGTGTCCGCTGTGCCGTGCGTGTGATCATTGCTTGTACAGCCCTCTCGCAGTGTCCGGAGCAAGTATGGTGGGTCTGACACACCGGTGTCAATGTGTTCTTTTTTCCATTCCCAGGAGTGTATATTCCGAGAAGTGAAGCAACTTAAATCACTTAATAAAAGCAAGTATTCTGGTTCAGATTGTATGCCAATTAGGTTCCGTTCAGAGTATGTTGATGCAATAGCTCCATACTTAACAATCATGCGCAACCGTTCGCTCGTCGAAAAATCGGTACCCAAAGACTGGAAAGTTGTACAGGTCACACCAATATTCAAGAAAGGTAGTAGAAGCAATCCACTAAATTACAGGCCCATATCATGAACGTCGATATGCAGCAGGATTTTGGAACATATATTGTGTTCGAACATTATTAATTACCTCAAAGAAAACGGTCTATTGATACACAGTCAACACGGATTTAGAAACCATCGTTTTTGTGAAACACAACTAGCTCTTTACTCGCATGAAGCGCTGAGTGAAACTGACAAGAGATTTCAAATTAATTCGTTATTTCTGGATTTCCGGAAGGCTTTTGACACTGCACCACACAAGCGGCCTGTACTGAAATAGCATGCTTATGGAATATCGTCTCAGTTATGTGACTGGATTCGTCATTTCCTATGTCACAGTTCGTAGTAATTGACGGTAAGTAATCGAAAACAGAAGTGATTCCTGGCGTTCCCCAAGGTAGTGTTATACGCCATTTGTTGTTCTTTATTTACATAAACTATTTGGGAGACAATCTGAGCAGCCGTCTTAGACTGTTTCCAAATGACGCTGTCGTTAATCAACTAGTAAAGTCATCATAAGATCGAAATAAATTCCAAAACGATTTAGAAAAGATATCTGTATAGTGCGAAAATTGGCAATTGACCCTAAATAACGAAAAGTGTGAGATTATCCACATGAGTGCTAACAGGAATCCGTTAAACTTCGGTTACACGATAAATCAGTCAAATCTAAATATCGTAAATTCAAGTAAATACCTTGGAATTACAATTACGAAAAACTTAAATTGGAAGGAACACACAGAGAATGTTCTGGGGAAGGCTAAGCAAAGACTGCGTTTTATTGGCAGGACACTTAGAAAATGTAACAGATCTAGTAAGGAGACTGCCTACACTGCGCTTGTCCGTCCTCTTTCAGAATACCGCTGCGCGGTGTGGGATCCTTAGCAGGCAGGATTGACGGAGTACATCGAAAAAGTTCAAAGAAGGGCAGCACGTTTTGTATCATCGCGGAATAGGGGAGAGAGTGTCACTGAAATGATACAGGATTTGGGATGGACGTCGTTAAAACAAAGGTGTTATTCCATTCACCAACTGTCTCCTCCGAATGAGAAAAAATTTTGTTGACGCCAACGTACATAGGGCGAAACGAGCACCATGATAAAATAAGGGAAATCAGAGCTCGTACGGAGAGATATAGGTGTTCGATCTTTCTGCGCGCTGTACGAGATTGGAATAATAGAGAATCTGCCAGCCACTTAAATGTGATTTGCAGAGTATGTATGTAGATGTGTATTCCTCGAGTTACAAGTATGTAAAACATGAGTGCTGCTCAGTTCAGCCACACTGTTATTGCAGATGGCTAGTTAAATTTAAAATATCTGTCCGCTGAAATGGACACGAAGGATTATCGCGGTCTGCAAAAGTGGTCTTTATACTACCTAGATGAAGAACTTCGGCCTTAGAGCATAGAACTACCGCGTGCCCACTGATTCCTGTCATTTGGTAGTCAGACAAATAGTTTCGATAGGTCTGTGCGTCATTAAGCATTATTTATTTATCTCTGATTATAAACCGTACCTAACTGGCAATAATAATATCTTAATCAGAAAAAAGCATTACAGCACTGCATAAGGTGACGTCCACATCCCTAGAATATGTTTTCTACTCATCAGCTCAGAATTTTAAAATTTAGCTTAGTTTCATTCCTCCAAATTGTAAGAGTAAATCATCCAGAAATATTTCACTGATTTGTATCTTTACTGCGCAGCTTCTCAAGGAAACTGACAAGCATTTCTGACACTATTCCCAAAATACATTATCTGCCGGCTTGTGCAAAATGTCTGTCAAAATAGATAAGATTTAGTAATCAAAAGTGGAGATAATCTTCCTCAAAACTTAACATCTGATATCATGTAGAAAGAATTCTCCGCCACAGCTCATGTACCTATTACTGTAATAAATAAATGCAGGTAGGCAGTGATAGGTAATTAACGTTGAGGGGGAGGAAAAAAATTTGAAGTTTGCTGATAACATTGTGTGAGAGACGGTAAAGGACTTGGAAGAACAGTTGAACGGGATGGGTAGCAACAAAAGTAAAATAGTTTTAATCGAATTCAGTCGAAATAAATTACATTACGTTAGGCGGTAAGGTTAGAAAGAGTGACACTAAAACTAGTAGATGAGATTTGATATATGGGAAGCAAAATAGGTGATAATAGCCGAAGTAGAGAGCATATACAATGCAGACTGGCACTTGCAAAAAAAGCAGTTCTGAAGAAGAGACATTTGTTATCATAAAATTAAAGTTTAGGGAAGTTTTATCTGAGGGAGTGTAGCATTCTAGAAGCGAATCGTGGATGATATGCGACTGGGACTAGAAATGCTTTTGAAATGTGGTGCTACAGAAGATTGCTGAAGATTATATGGGTAGATCGAATAACTAATGACGAGGTACCGAACTGCATTGGATTGAAGAAAAATTGTGGAAAAACCTGACTCTGAAAGGAGAGCTCTGTCGATGGGACACATCATGGAAGCATCATTTGATAATGAAGGAAAATGTAGCTGGTAAATACTATAAAGACAGACCAAGGTTCGAATACAACAAGCAGGTTCAAGTGGATGCAGGTTGCGGTGACTGCGTGGAGATGAAGAATATTGCACAGGACAGAATAGCCTGTCTGTACAACGATTGATTTTGCAGATTAGACGAAAATAAAGGTTGGGCTAATACCATACCTAATAATGACTTAAAAAATAAAGCGACCATGCTCTTTTTACACTCGTATATTTTTGTTTATACTAAAATGTGTTTTGGGCTTTCACGTAATACATACTTAAAACTTAAGTTAGCACATTATTATTATCATTGACTGTAATTTGGTTGATGTAGCTGCCATGTGTGAATTAACAATTTTGTTTATATAAAACAATTTACGACTTGTAAATGTGCAAAATATTACTCGTTGGATGCACTTACTTTCTATTTATATTTCTTGTTGATCCTAGTTTGCGCATTTACAAACCGTGGCATAAAAACTTTTCATCACCTGTGGTCGCGCGACTAAACCAATGGAGGTCTTTGTGTGATGAACTAAAACAGCGTAAGATCCTCCATGCTGCCGACTTCCACATTTGTTTACATCGAAAAATTATGTCTACAGTTAAAGCTAAACTTTGCTTACAGATTCTAAAAGTACTGCTGAAGAAAACCCGGTGTATAAATTAAATACCTTTAATTTAAATAAATAAAAGGATATATATTTTTGCTGTCATACTCAATGTTGCCCATCCAATGCACATAGCAGCTCTACATCATGTAAGTCACCTGATTTGCTTTTATGCATTCTACGAAGTTTATGAGAAAAATGATGATAATAACTTTTAACATGTCAGTCGTTCTTTTCAACGATCTCCAGAGTTCCAAAATGACGTTCTCTTGAGACATTTTGCAATTTCAGGAAATTGTCTCAGATCAGGTGAATAGTCTGGTACTGAGCGCCACTGGTTTCGAATCCGCGCTAGATGGCATGGACCTCGATTACCACTAGAGGCCTCTGCAGCCGTCACGCCATAAGCCGTGGCTGTGCGCGCTCCGGGCCCGCGTATTATTCGAGGGCGCCACGGTGGATCACGTGGTCCCAGCGGCCAATAGCATGTATTTAAGAGCCTGCCTCTCCCTCAGCGAGTCCTTCCCCATCTCTATAACGTCATCCTGTCTACCAGCTTCTACCCCGACCTGTGGGAAACTTCCCACGTCCTCTTATTCCTCAAACCCAACAAACCCCCTTCCGTCGCCTCTTCCTATCGTCCCATCTGCCTCACCTCCATCTTCAGTAAGATCTTTGAATCCATCCTCTCCTGTCATATTCATGAGCACCTTAATCAAAGCCACCTCCTGCCCCTTAACCAGTGTGTTTTCCGACCCTCCTTCTCCGCCAGAGACCAACTCCTTAATCTCATCCACCTTCTCTCCATCTAACTTAACTCCCATCGCTCCGCCATTTTTGTTTCCCTCGACCTCCAAAATGCCTATCACAGCTTGTGGCATCCCAGTCTCCTCTTTAAACTCCAAACCTATGCAATGCATATCAATTTTGTCCAGCTGGTTGCTTCCTTCCTCTCATTCCGTCCTTCCTGTGTCACCCTCCACAACACCAACTCCCATACCTTTTATCCCACTGATGGCGTCCCCAAGGGCTCTGTCCTCTCCCCTTTCCTATATCTTCTGTACACCACCGATATGCCTAAGCAACCCCCACCTGTCCACCTTCTCCAATATGCTCACGACACCACCTTCCTGGCACTATATCCTACCCTTAAATGGTCCCAACACTCCCTCCAAACCCATCTTGACCAGTTCACCACTCAGTGTAACCAGTGGTTCCTTCGTCTCGACCCCTCCAAAACGCAGGCAATCATCATTGGCCGCACCACTCGCTCCTTCCATCTGCATGATTTCTACCTTACCATTTACGGTCATCCCATCCAGCTCACCCCCACCCTGAAATACCTTGGCCTGACCCTCGACTGTCACCTCATCTGGACTGCTCACCTAGTGACCAGCAGAAAGCCCATACCAAACTCCACCTCCTGAAACTCCTGTCTGGCCGGACATGGTGATTGCATCCTTCCACCATCCCCCGCACCTACAAATCCCTCAACTGTCCTATCCTCTGTTATGCCAGCATTGCCTGGATTTCCACACCCACCTGCTTTTACAAGGCCCTCCAAATCCTCGAATGCCGTATACTCTGCTTGCCTTCCATATCCGCCTTCCTTCCCCCACACAGCACCTATATGACCTCATCCCCTTCCCCCACCTCCTTTACCTCCAACATCTCTGCATCCTTTAGACTGTCTGCAGGCTTGATCCACACCCCGGGTTTCCTCCTACCTCTCCATCCTCCACCAATTGCTATCCCTCTATCGCTGTATCCCTCCCTCTCTCCACCTCCACACCCTCCATCTCCTTCATCAGGGCAATTTCTAGCACCTCCCTCTCCCGGATGTTGAACTTTTCTGTGACATCTAGCCTTCCTTCCAACTGTAACAGCTGGCCACTGTGTTCGAGCAGTTATAGGCGCTTCAGTCATGATCCACACGACTGCTATGGTCGCAGGTTCGAATCCTGCATCGGGCATGGATGTGTGTGATGTCCTTAGGTTAGTTAGGTTTAAGTAGTTCTAAGTCTAGGGGACTGATGACCTCAGATCTTAAGTCCCATAGTGCTTAGAGCCATTTGAGCCAACTGTAACCTGGCCTTCTTGTCCCCCTCCCCAAAGCCCCATTTTTCATCTCCCCTCTTTCTCCCAGAGCGGATTTTTTTCTTTCCCTCCCTGAGTCCCTGCACCCCCTCCACGACTGCTTGCCTCCCACGTCCTTCCCTCCCCAGCCCTCTTAGGAGCACCTCCCCCCGCCTGTCTCCCCCATCTCCTCCTCTCCCTCCCTTCTTCCCTCCTCCCCCCTCTCCTCCCCTCCCTCCCTACATTCTTCTCTCCTCCCTCGTCTCTGTGCCCCTGTCAGATCCTCACTGTTTTCTCATCGTTATTAGTGTACTACGTCAGTGTTGTGTTTGGTGCTGTTCTCCTGGGCGTCATGTGCTGTGATTTTAATTGTGTGCTGGACTTGTACATAGTGTTATTGTCAGTGATTATTACGTGCTAAGCCGTCTGTCGATACTTTTATGATCCAGTGTGTGGTTTTGTTTTGTGTGCGCTAAAGTTTTACGGTTTTATCTCCATTGTAGAGTCCCCCCCCCCCCCCCCTTCTTTCTGTCTGTTCTCGTCCGTATTGTTCCCAATTTGTTTTATGTACGCCATATTTTCTCCATTATGTTGTTTTAAATGTCTTCTTTGTATAATTACTGTCTTTCTGTTGAAGAGCAGCGCATATGCTGCTGCCAGCCCGCCCAAGATAGGGCACTGAAACACAGTAAAGGAAGAAAAAAAAAACTCTCTGCGAGGCAGTCTGATATTCCCGTGTGTTTATCGACATCTCGTTTACTTTGCTTGTTTCCGTGTACGATTGGACGTTGTTGATTCGTGAGGTTTTTCGCTTGTGACCCCGTTACTTCTTGCGTGTTGTTGTTCGTACGGTCTTGCTCGGTCGTCAGTCGTTGTTCGTGTCCGTTCTTTCCCGTTGTCCGTTATGTTTGTTCGCGGGTCGCTCCCGTTCGCCGGCCGCTGTGGGCGAGCGGTTCTAGACGTTTCAGTCCGGAACTGCGCGGCTGCTACGGTCGCAGGTTCGAATCCTGCATCGGGCATGGATGTTTGTGATGTCATTAGGTTAATTAGGTTCAAGTAGTTCTAAGTCTAGGGGACTGATGACCTCAGATCTTAAGTCCCATAGTGCTTAGAGCCATTTGAGCCAACTGTAACCTGGCCTTCTTGTCCCCCTCCCCAAAGCCCCATTTTTCATCTCCCCTCTTTCTCCCAGAGCGGATTTTTTTCTTTCCCTCCCTGAGTCCCTGCACCCCCTCCACAACTGCTTGCCTCCCACGTCCTTCCCTCCCCAGCCCTCTTAGGAGCACCTCCCCCCGCCTGTCTCCCCCATCTCCTCCTCTCCCTCCCTTCTTCCCTCCTCCCCCCTCTCCTCCCCTCCCTCCCTACATTCTTCTCTCCTCCCTCGTCTCTGTGCCCCTGTCAGATCCTCACTGTTTTCTCATCGTTATTAGTGTACTACGTCAGTGTTGTGTTTGGTGCTGTTCTCCTGGGCGTCATGTGCTGTGATTTTAATTGTGTGCTGGACTTGTACATAGTGTTATTGTCAGTGATTATTACGTGCTAAGCCGTCTGTCGATACTTTTATGATCCAGTGTGTGGTTTTGTTTTGTGTGCGCTAAAGTTTTACGGTTTTATCTCCATTGTAGAGTCCCCCCCCCCCCCCCTTCTTTCTGTCTGTTCTCGTCCGTATTGTTCCCAATTTGTTTTATGTACGCCATATTTTCTCCATTATGTTGTTTTAAATGTCTTCTTTGTATAATTACTGTCTTTCTGTTGAAGAGCAGCGCATATGCTGCTGCCAGCCCGCCCAAGATAGGGCACTGAAACACAGTAAAGGAAGAAAAAAAAACTCTCTGCGAGGCAGTCTGATATTCCCGTGTGTTTATCGACATCTCGTTTACTTTGCTTGTTTCCGTGTACGATTGGACGTTGTTGATTCGTGAGGTTTTTCGCTTGTGACCCCGTTACTTCTTGCGTGTTGTTGTTCGTACGGTCTTGCTCGGTCGTCAGTCGTTGTTCGTGTCCGTTCTTTCCCGTTGTCCGTTATGTTTGTTCGCGGGTCGCTCCCGTTCGCCGGCCGCTGTGGGCGAGCGGTTCTAGACGTTTCAGTCCGGAACTGCGTGGCTGCTACGGTCGCAGGTTCGAATCCTGCGTCGGGCATGGATGTTTGTGATGTCATTAGGTTAGTTAGGTTCAAGTAGTTCTAAGTCTAGGGGACTGATGACCTCAGATGTTAAGTCCCATAGTGCTTCGAGCCATTTGATTTTTCACTCCCGTTCGGTCCCGCCGAACTTTCGTTCTCGGCAACCCCGCGACCGTTCCGGACGTGGTTACAACAAATACGGGGCTGTGTCACAACAGGAATGTCTTTTGAGGTGAAAAATGCCGTCACGGAAGTGGCGGTGCGACGTGCAGTGGTATCTTATGCAGCATCCACTTGTCTACAATTCACTCTTTTTCCTGAGCCTTTTAAGGACATATTTGCAAAGCACTTGGTTGACAGTTTGTCTTGGAGGAACCAATTCTTAATGCACGATACCCCTACAGTCACAAAAGCAGATCAGCATTGTTTTTATTTTTGATGTGGTTATTCGAGCTTTTATTCTGTCAAGGAGATGTCTGTGTGTGCCACTCCTCATTTTGCCACTTTGTCTCAGGTTCGTACTCAAAAAATCCAGGATTTGTTATCACGTGGCTGAACCAAGCGATGTCATTGTCAGTCCTCTCACAGACTGTCAATGCAAATGTTTCTTCGATTGTCGTTCTGTTCAGTTGTAGGGTTTTTCGGCACAATTTTGACACAAACTTTTGACATGTGCAGAACTTCGGTCAAAATTTGATGTAGACTGGAAGTGCTTAAATTCGACATGTCACCCCTCATCCTTATTGTTAAACGTTGGTCCGATTTCACATGAGCATGAACACGGTCGACGTCTTCGTCGGTTTTTGAAATTGAAAGTCTCCTTGTGCGATGTTCTTCTTTAACGTGTTCTCAGCCTTCCCAAAATGATTTATGCCAGTGAAAAACTTGTGTTCTTCATGAGGAATGTTCAACATAGGCCTGTTTCAACTTTTCAAAGTTCACACTCTCGGATTTCCCAAAGCTTAACACAAAACTTAATGGCATAACGCTACTTTAAATTTCACTGTTTCATTTTCGTAACAAACAACAAAAACACAACTTCAGTGATTGAACTCTCAAAAATCACGTGATCGGTGTACGGAGGTGAAACTTGGGCTGAGCGTGGAAGGGATGAACACACCGGTCTACCCAAGTAGAGCAGCACAACGTTGCCACATCGCTCGCAGTGTTGTCATTCTAATTAGTTTTCTCACACAGATCGTAAATTTATCTTCACTATGTCAAATTTATTAGTTGTAGGTAACATACGTAATTTTAGTATATAAATTGTAATGCATTATTTTTGTGATATTCAGTGTAGTTTACTTAACAAGTCTCTACTGCACTTAGTAAATAACCATACACTTAGTACATTGGATACTATGCAACTTTTATTTTAATCACTTGGTTTCTTAAATTAAAGGTATTCAACGCATACACCCGGCTGACAAATGAGAGACAGGTCAGTCAGTTTATGCACAAGACAAAGCTGTGTCAGAAACGTGCAATGAACACTTACAACGCAGACAGATATCTGTAGGCGCTGTAACTGTTCGTTGCACGTTTCTGACATAGTTTTCACATTCTTTGGGAATATCGTTTCTGACTATGTTACGATGATCTGAAAATGGGTCTCGGCCAGAAACTAGTCATCGAGAGAATAAAAGAAGTAAAATTTGCAGTTCTGGACTCGGTTTTCGTTGTACTGATGCATCACGAATGTTTTAAATAGCGCAGAAGAAGAAGTTATACGTTGGCTCCGACATCGACCAGTGGAATGGTACCGTGCAGGCATACAGGCCCTCATTTCAAGGTGGCGTAAGGCCGTAGCATTGAATGGAGATTACGTTGAAAAATAGTGTTGTGTAGCTAAAAGATTGGGGAATAACCTGGTGTATTTCAATGCTGAATAAAACAACCCCTGTTTCAGAAAAAAAAATGTGTTGCATTACTTATTGAACTGCCCTCGTAGATAAAACGACGATAAAATGACACAGTTGTAGAAAGCTCCTTAATTGCTTCTTACTGCTGGGTCTTGGATAGTCTTTTAACATGCTCACCTTCAGTGGGTCGAGTTTTAATCCTTCCATCATAAGTATGTGCCCCAAGTGAGTTATATCTTTTCATGGGAACTCAGACTCGTCAACCTGCTATTTTAAAGTGTGCAATCGGAACCTCTCCAACGCTCCTCCAAATCTGGCACTGTGTTCTTCTAAGGCAGCTCTGAACACGAGCGCATCATCGACACATACAAATATAGTGTGTCCCTCAAGTCTGGTTAATACTATGTTCATCAGTCTCTTAAAACTGGATCCACTATCTAACATTCCCAGAAGTAATCTTTTGTAATCCTTCTGAAGTAGACGAGGCTGTCTTCTCTCTACCTTGCTGATTCAATGGTATCTGGTAGTAACCTTATGCACAGTTCAATGTGGTGAAGTGTTTGGCTTTTCCTAAGCCATCTAACATCTCATCAATACGTGGAAACAGTGCTAATACAAATCTCCTAATACAAATCTCATTCAGTCTTCGGTAGCCTGAAACTATTCTCAACTTTCGTTTCCCTGAAGCGCAGATCTTCTTTTGAATCGTCAATTACACGAAATTCCACCCTCTTTTCCTCGGTGTATTGTTATCCTCTCTTAACATCACATCTCTCTCGTTTCGTGTATTGAGACTGTAAAGCACTCAATCAAGTTGAAACCAGAAGCGCAAGGAAAAGTAATAAATATCCAACATACTGTCTCCAACCACGAAGACCTCAAAAACTACAACATGACTCTGTCGACATTTCACTCCTGTACGCAGTCGCTAGCCTGCCAAGAAATGGAGACCAAAAGACCCACTTCATCTCTGATCTGGGAGTGAGCTTCCAAAGTAAGTATGTCGTGACCCACATCCTGTTACGACAGCTCTAATTTCTCTCATGTTCTCATCAATGTCGTTTCGTCAGATATCTGTTGGAGGGAGCAACAAGTTATGCGACTGTTCCCATAATATAGTCTCTCGAAATTTCAAAAGTAAATCTCTACATGAAGCATCTGCCGCTTGAGTTTGTTGAGCATGTCTGTAGTACGCGCACAGAAAGAAAGAAGATTTACTCTCATTGCACAGGTGCTGCCTGCGTAGCAGAAACGATCGAAACATTCTTTGCTCACTTCAGTGTGGCAAATGACAGACTCGCTACGCATGTGGAACGGAGGCACACACACACGTTGGCTGCTCTGAAATATTTCTTAAACGATTTCACAAAAAATATCTGGTAAAAATTTTGATTTTTTTCTTTACTTGTAACCTCGGATATCTGATTCATGGTGAACTACCAATCTTTTCGTTAATGGTCATAGTTATCGCGATATTTCAAAAGCACGTAGTCCGTTGAATGAAGTTCTAGTAGTTTGCAATGAAAAATTAAAGTTGCTATGAGATAAAATTTGGAGCACCATACGTCATAAATTTCTGAACATCAGCTGTAGCTAAAACACTCAATTCTTCCCAAGATCTGTGTAAAATTTTGAAAAAAAAATGGCTTTTATATACCACAATGAATTCTACTCACACACACAAAAGTAACATGAAAGGAATTATTAATACATTTATCATATTACATGAATGATTAAAGATATCGGAACGGATTTTTGGCAAATGATAGTACACAAAGATATGAATATTTTGCCATGCCGGCATGGTTAATAAAGAAAATTTTCATGTATACATATCTGATCTGAGAGTGAGCTTCTAAAGTAAGTATGTCATGAGTCCCGTTACGACAGCTCTGATTTCTCTCATGTTTTCATCCTTGTTGTTTCGTCAGATATCTGTTGGAATATTATGATGTAATGTAATTCTTTAAGGGCTTACAACGACGTAAGTTAAGAAATTAGATGTTTCTTTATTGTGACAATGAGCTTTTTATAAGCTATTAACCTGTCATGTTCTCCATTTCTTCTTTAATAATGATCAGGATTCTGTTAAAATTGCACCTGCGTTAGTTTGTTAGCGAAGTAAAGTTGCCTAAACTCCTTTGTGTTTTCGCTAAGGACCAAAATTTTATGTGGCAACAAGATAAATGTAGGAATTACACAGAACTCACTGCTGATGGCGGTTTTCTGAAGGAAGAAGGGATAGAAAGCAGCCAGGTGAAATAGATTTCTACTTCTGTTGCAACGTCTGGGAATCCTGTAACCCACTGAGTTGCTAATAATAAACGACTGGAAAGGAAATTTAGCCAAGGGGTTTCTTCCTACACTTCAGTGATATGAGGAATATGAAACAATTAGCAGCAATTTATGAACTATCTCTTATTCTTATCGTCATTCAGAATAAAGTGCTTAGCGTTTACACGTAAAATATATTTTGAAGTATGTATTACATTCCAGGAATTATTGTTCACTCCACAGTGGTGTATGCACTGATACGAAACTTACTGGAAGAGCACTTGCCCTCGAAAGGTTGAGGTCCTGGTTTGGAGTACCGATCCGACACACAGTTTCAGTCTGCCAGGAAAAATACTACAAACACGTCATAATTTCCCTTACGTCTTGCATCCACCATCATGTGCAACGTTGAAACTGCCTCTAGCGCCCTTAACTTTTCTAAAGCCAAACTAATCAAGATCTATTAGATCCTCAGTTGTCTTTCAAATCCGTCTGCACAACATACTTGTCAACAATTGGGGTGAATGAGCTGGCAGCTAGTTGTGAGGTAGTTTCCGCACGTATGTTCCCTTGCTATCTTTGGGATTGCGTGGGTTATATTTTTTTCAAAAGTCTTATGCTATTCCTCCAGACTCATAGATTCTACAAACCAAATTCAATAGGCTTTTTGGTTTCGACTTTAACCAACTATTTTAGATATTCTGTAGGAATGTTATCTACACCTTCTGCGTTATTAGATCGCAAATATTCCAATTATTTGTTAAAGTCTGTCTCTAATATCGACTCCTATTTGTTCTTCTGTCACATCATCAGACAGTTCCAGCCCCTCGCAGAGGCCTTCAATTTTTTTTCCTTAAGATTCTTCCAATGGATGTTAGTGTAGCATCCAATTTTGCTAAAATTTGTTTGGTGGAATAATACCATATCAGTCTTCCGTGCACAGTGGTGAGCGTGTGTGGCTGCCTTGTGTACGACCTAGGTTCATTTCTCGGTTCTGTCAGCGATTTATCCTTGATGGAATGTCTGGAAGGGGGTACACTCAGCCTCGTGATGCCACTTTAGGTGCTATTTGAGTGAGCAGTAGCGGCTTCAAGGTCAAGAAGTCTGACAACGGCAGGTAGAACGATGTGCTAGCCCTCGACACTCCATACCGGATCCAATAACGCTATTGGCACTGGGTAACACGGCGATCTGTCAGTCCCGATTGGCCCATAATGACTAGCACGAGGAGCTTTGCTTTGGTTTGCTGTTTAAGGGGAGTTGAACGGAAAACCGTTCCTTCACATTTTCGGATTTGTATCTCATTACAAAATCTGCAATTTTCCGAATAAACTGATGTATAAGTCACTTATAAACTCACATGGGAAGTATTAAATTTAATCTACACTGATTGAAAATGTTAAAATTTTTATGGGCATTACTTCACGATCTGATGTACAAAGAAACACTGCAGAAGAAAGGAAATACAGTACTAATCTGACTGTAGCAGTGTTGAAAGAGGTCACTATTTATCTCTTGCCACTTTTGGGAGCTGGTCGGCAAGTTGTTGAAGGCGCATCGAAGCTGGACTCTTGGAATTGTTGCAGTGTCATCCGAATTGTTCTGCTGCGATTGTTGAAGACTATGAGGATTGTTGCCATACACCTTAGATTTGAGGGCTTCCCACAGAAAGTAATTGCACACTGGCAAATCAGGTGAACTTGGTGGCCACCTACGACAGCGACCAGACTGACCTCTGCTGACAACTCTACCGGGAGTGCATATTGTGTAAATGTGCTCCACGGTTCGGCCAGCTATATGGGCAGTTGATCCATCCTGTTGGCAGTAACAGCAGATACTTTTTTGCTGCTCTGTTAATGCTGCCACAAATGGTTACAAAGTGTTGGCAATGTAACGTGCTCGGTGAAAGAAGGTACGAGTAATAATACGGCATGTAGACATTGCACACCAAACCCCAACCGTCTGATCATGCAGTGGTATTCCAACCTCAAAGAAGGTAGGTGTTGACAGATGTGAAAATTACCGAACTATCAGTTTAATAAGTAACGGGTACAAAATACTAACGCAAATACTTTACAGACGAATGGAAAAACTGGTAGAAGCCGACGTCGGTGAAGATCAGTTTGGATTCCGTAGAAATATTGGAACAGGTGAGGCAATACTGACCCTACGACTTATCTTAGAAGATAGATTAAGAAGAGGCAAACCTACGTTTCTATTATTATTGACAATATTGACTGGAATATTCTCTTTCAAATTCTGAAGGTAAAATACAGGGAGCGAAAGACTATTTACAATTTGTACAGAAGCCAGATGGCAGTTATAAGAGTCGAGGGACATGAAAGGGTGGTTGGGAAAGGAGTGAGACAGGGCTGTAGCCTATACCCGATGTTATTCAATCTGTATATTGAACAAACAGTAAAGGAAACAAAAGAAAAATTCGGAGTAGGTATTCAAACCCAGGAAGAAAAAATAAAAACTTTGAGGTTTGCCGATGACATTGTAATTCTGTCAGAAACAGGAAAGGACTTGGAAGAGCAGTTGAACGGAATACACAGTGTTTTGAAAGGAGGATATAAGAAGAACATCAACAAAAGCAAAACGAGGATAATGGAATGTAGTCGAATTAAATCAGGTAACGCTGAGAGAATTAGATAAGTAAATGAGACACTTAAAGTAGTAAATGAGTTTTGCTATTTGGGGAGGAAAATAACTGATGATGGTCGAAGTAGAGAGGATATAAAATGTAGACTGACAATGGCCAGGACAGCGTTTCTGAAGAAGAGAAATTTGTTAACATCAAGTATAGATTTAAGTATCAGGAAGTCGTTTCTGAAAATATTTGTATGGAGTGTAGCCATGTATGCAAGTGAAACATGGACGATTAACAGTTTAGAGAAGAAGAGAATAGAAGCTTTCGAAATGTGATGCTGCAGAAGATTAGATGGGTAGGTCACATAACTAATGAGGAGGAACTGAATAAAATTGGGGAGAAGAGAAATTTGTGGCACAATTTGACTAGAAGAAGGGATCGGTTGGTAGGACACGTTCTGAGGCGTCAAGGGATTACCAATTTAGTACTGGGTGGCAGCATGGAGGGTAAAAATTGTAGAGGAAGACCAAGAGATGAATACACTAAGCATATTCAGAAGGATGTAGGTTGCAGTAGGTACTGGGAGATGAAGAGGCTTGCACAAGATAGAGTAGCTTAGAGAGCTGCATCAAACCAGTCTCTGGACTGAAGACCACAACAACAATGCTGATTCTCTGCTGCCCAGAACCTGTGAGCTGACATAACCACTCAGGTGAAACCAGGCTTCATCAAACATAAAGAGACCGATGTCCAAACCATTCATTTTTATCTCAGTGAATAGCCACTCACAAAACTGAAGGGATGTATGTTCAGGTCGGGGTGGTGTATTCGTCCACATCATCAATGTGATATCATCTTGCTACAGGTGTCGGGTTTATTTGGGGGAACTCTGAAGCATTTTCTGTTGAACTCCAGCCAGCCGTTGTGGCCGAGCGGTTCTAGGCGCTCCAGTCCGGAATCGCGCTGGTGCTACGGTCGCAGGTTCGAATTCTGCATCGGGCATGGATGTGTGTGATATCCTTAGGCTAGTTAGGTTTAAGTAGTTCTAGGTATAGGGGACTGATGACCTCAGATGTTAAGTCCCATAGTGCTTAGAGCTATTTGATTTGTTGAACTGCAACCACATTTTATGGTGTGCTAGCACGTTGCGGAATATTTTTAGACTTGTTCAAAACAAATCCCGTGTGATACCATTTTCGGACTAAGAGTTACGTGCTTCTTCTCAGCAAACAACTGACCATATCATTTCCACGACTCTGTTGTCAGGTAACTTTCGACAACGAACCCCCGCTGCTCCACCATCGTGCCCTTTGCACTGCTCCACTCACGCTGGTACAGCATGGACTATGCTCTCAACCGGTGTGCTCCACGTGGCGGGCCTACACGAGGTGTGCGAGTCAAAGGGTGTGGTTATATGCATGCATTCACGTCCAATTGTATCCACTCGTCCGGGCCACTTTTATTTTCCCCATCCTGTATTGCAAACGGTAACGGCCTTACATCTCTTCCTTGGGATACTCATGAAATTACCTTCACAAGTGTCGAATTTATTCATGTAGAGTGACGCCTTGAGTAACATTTGCATGTTGTATTCCTTCTCTGAAGGATCAGTTTCACACCTGTTTCGTTCCATTTACTCAAGCAGTTTTCGTAACGATGCTAAATATCTCACTTTTTTTCTTCATTGTACCCGGCGTAAATTGGCCGTGTTATTTCTTCAGTCTTCGGTTCCAGCTGCGATTTGCAATTATCTTCAGATGAGTTTTGTAGCACAAGAATTCTCGTAAAGGCGCTTACCGTTGACCTGAAGATACCTGCAGATCACAGCTGAAATATGTCATTTTAAAAATTAAATCAGGAACTGTCCTCAGATATAAAAAAAGTCATGAGTTTTGAATCACAGTCTCTGTACATCGACAACTACATCGTATATCTACCCTAATAAATCTTCTCAAAAATTTTGCTTCTGTACAAGAGCGGTTTCATCTTCACCTTCCATGTGTAACTTTCTGAACGGCAAGAAAACGTAGTGTCACAAACAGAAATTGTTCGAGAACATTTTTGACCACAAACTTGTTGCAATTTGGCGTCCCCCCACCTCCCTCGCCTTTTTTCCCAGGTACACTTTTCCCCGTGTTAGTTTTCGCAGTGTACAGAAATCTTGCACTTGGGCTCCCCTGTCAGCTCTGCGCTCCACGTGATCGCTGATAATTGTTATACGTCCAGCATTGAAATCTAACAGTCGTGTTTGCCCTAGCGCCCGTCTCAGCACGACACCTCAAGTGTCGGCTTGTGCCTTGAACCAACCCTGCGCACAATATAAGCACAGCACAGACGTGAAGACTACTTTTGTGTGATCATGTAGCCAGATGGGTAGCGAACATTAGGAAAATAATAATTTTGATGTAACCACTTCTGGGCCTGCTAATTAAATTTTTCTTAAATACGTATCTCCCTAGAAAAAGATCTGTTAACTCGTTCGGCAGGAAATCTGCTAAATTATTCTTTCCATCTTCATCATTCTGTGTTTTAAATCAGACTATCTGCAAACAAAGAAAAGATATTTGAATATTGGTATGAATCATTGAACAGGTAAACTCATTTTAACAGAAGGCAGACAAGAATGTTCGTGGGGGGAAAGAAGCTCTCATATTAGTAACTTCACCAGTAGCATATTTCCTTTCTGCAGTTTAGTGTCATTGCTACAGAAAAACATTTTCAAAATGTGTCAAGCATGGGCAAGTATAAATACCTTGTCTGATTGATTTTCCAAGTGTTTGAGAAAAATGAATTAATTGATAACATCGTCGTCTTCCAACAGCTGTTTAGCAGATTCTGATCGTAGCACGCAGCCATCTTTTCCAAATTGGCCATTAGAAATGACGCTATGTTTCGGTGGTGTCTAATATTCCCTTCGTACAGAATGCACTCATTTCCTTAGAGATTCTGAGTGTGAGTGAGGAAATAGGAAAATGTATTAATCTTATCAGTAGCATTACTTGCATTTTCACTCTATTAGATAGAGTAATAAAATTACTTGTGGAAATGAATGCCGTGTTCTGTCCTTCGTTGTTTACTGCATCCATATGCAGCATGAATTTATAGCTTTAGCGTTCGACGGATTGGAGAAACAATCACTCGAAACTAGCGAACACAAACACTGTCCACAATTCCGAATGTCTCTCCTGAATTTTTCGGCTAAGTTACAGATTGTAACGGTTTTCCAAGCTAAGGTGCCGTTGGCTAGGCTCTCCAGTCTGGTATACAGCTGACTCGTTTAAAGATTTCTCGCTTCCTTATCTGCGATCTCGTGTTTTACCATAGGGTTTGACGATTTGCTATGTCTCAATGACTGAACAAATCTTAATGTCAACCGCAACAAGTTTAAACTATTTCTCTCAGTAACACATAGCATTTCTGTTGAAGGCACTACAATAAAGAGTAATTTCGTACACAACTCTGAGCATTCAGTGTACGAATGTTTTTGAAACGTCTTGACAAATTGAAACTGTGCGCCTGACCGAGACTCGGACTCAGGACTTTTGCCTTTCTCAATAATG
This sequence comes from Schistocerca nitens, assembly GCF_023898315.1. Classification (NCBI taxonomy): domain Eukaryota; kingdom Metazoa; phylum Arthropoda; class Insecta; order Orthoptera; family Acrididae; genus Schistocerca; species Schistocerca nitens. Next base: position 526,269,655 of record NC_064620.1, read on the forward strand.
TGCTCTACTGACCGAGCTACCCAAGCACAATTCACGACCCGTCCTGACAACTTTACTTCCGACGATATCTCATCTCTTATCTTCCAAACTTCACCGAAGCTCTACTGCGAAACTTGCAGGACTAGCACTCGTGGAAGAAAGGCTTACCCAATACTATAACAATATAAGCCTGGCGATGCAGGGAACTTATCTATGATGAAATTGTTGTAGGGAGTACACTGCTGCAATGTAACTGACCGGGTGCAACACTCGCGTCAGTTTCCTCATTTGGAATTCAAGAAAAAGTTTCTGTTTCAGTTGAACTCCTTTATCCTATTGCCATCCACTGTTAAAAATTTGTTTCTCTTTAATCACATTACCACATTTGGGCCCTTTGACCTTACTGCAGTGTATGAATCACGCCATTGCATGTCTAGCTCACTGCTTGTGCCCCATCTAACGCTTTCGTCGGACAATTGAACTTGACGACTTGTTTCCAAAACCTTATAGATGCTGGTTTCTATGTTCTTCTCCTTACACTGTTTATTATAATCCCTGGAACATTAGTGCACCTCTCTCATTTTCTCTTTGATTCGCGTACATATTTATCGTAATTATAAAGAACACATATGGGACCTCTTCGAAATACATGCGGTGTTTTAATTATTTACCAACTAACAGCTCATGTCATGTATAAGTTGTTGACTATGGGGTGTGTTGTTGTACATAAATACTGCGAAATGCAGCAGCCATTCGTTCCATTTTTATTGTGCCCTACTGATACAGAGTCGAGGGGTTTCTGATGTGGTTCAATGTAATCTGCTAATGAAAAGCTCATGAGGCTGGTATCGATTTACACTGAGTTACAAAGAGAACACGAGATGTTAATTTCTGACATAGTAAATTCACAGAAGAGGATACTGTAGCCTCACGTAATTAATTCAGAGCAAATAGTTAAATGCTTACATTTAATTCACGATGACATTAAAGATAAGAAGTTCCCAACTGCTCTCAGAGAACAGAGCGGATACCAGTTATTGCGAATAAACGATGCTGATGCGTTTATGTCTGGCCATGCATTAAGTATTGAATTCCCCATTGGTGCAAAATGAACTGTCTAATTTGTAAGGAGTACTACCCCCAACTTCCGAAGTTAATGGAAGTCAAGGTATATTCATGCATATACAAACGGAGGAAGATTATTTGTTAATTGATGAATCCAAGCGGCACTATGAAAAACTGAGTAGTGAACAACTGTCGTGTGAAGAGAGAGGTCACGTTCGAAAAATCTGTAAACAAAATTTTGTTTTAATATCCACTTACGATCATGGAACATGTATAGCTAGTACGTCACGACCAGTAAGGGAAATTCCTAAATGTTGTATTAAAAAGTTAGCGAAACGAAATGATTCTTTTTCGTTCCACTGAAAGAGGAAGGCTTAAAAGATTTTTGTAATGATCACAAGCTGACAAATGTACTGGTCACAGAAACAGGGAAACTAACATTATATGGCAAATGTAAATGATACGGAACACAGTTTTTCTGCGGTTAGAACAAATAATAAGGATTAATGTGACCAGTGAAGACTTAGTACCGCCTTTAAAGGTAGTGATTCATTGCTGAATAATAAACAAGGAAAAGAGGAAATTTCTGAAGTAAGACATGCCGTTGAAGCATGTAATACAGCTTTTAGACGACATTAAAGTAGTAGATCTTAAAATAGCAGAAATGGTAGAGGAAAGAGCTTTCCAAGATCAGCATAGTTAGCCGGCCGGAGTGGCCGTGCGGTTCTAGGCGCTACAGTCTGGAACCGAGCGACCGCTACGGTCGCAGGTTCGAATCCTGCCTCGGGCATGGATGTGTGTGATGTCCTTAGGTTAGTTAGGTTCAAGTAGTTCTAAGTTCTAGGGGACTGATGACCTCAGCAGTTGAGTCCCATAGTGCTCAGAGCCATTTGAACCATTTTGAATCAGCATAGTTTCTCAGAAATGACTTGTTATCATTCTTCTGGCTCTACCTAGGAGGTCCAATAATCGCCATTACATTTACATGTTGCATAAAAAGTTCTCGGTTCACTTGCCACGTCAAATTCGGATTAAAATCCAAGCTTTCGCTGATTACAATTTCGGACCTCATTTTGCTTCCACATAAAATTCCGTAACACCTGTTTTGTTTTCATATACGCTGAAAGTAGTATGAAGCACAGATTGTTTGCGGTTGATTTGCTGCTCTTGATACTCCCCCTAACAATTACTTAGTCATCTGCAAATAAAAACATCAGTAGTAGCACGGATTTTTAAGAGTAAAGGAATAAAATTTCATTTATGTGTATTTACATTTATGTAGAACAAACTGCCTGCCCAACACCTCGGGTTGTTGAGTACTAACATGAAGGGTGTCAGGAGACTACTTATTCGCAATTTAAATAAACGAAAAACTTACGATAAAATAACACAAATAATCCTTTTATTTGTTCTGTGTAATCTTGGATCACGTATTGCATGAGTGATTTAAAAGAACACAAAATCTCCAACACTGACGATGTTTTTCTGAAGCTCGAAACTTAGTTCAGACAGCAATGCGGGATGCGTTTAAAAGCTTCCACAACGAAACTCACTCTAGAAATCTTACAGAAAATCGAAAGAGTTTCTCGTCGTATGTCTAGTACACCAGTGGCAGTACGCAATCAGTAACTCCACTGCTAGATAACAATGTCAATAATACCGGTGACAGTGCCACTAAAGATGAGTCATTAAACACAATTTTCCAAAATTCCTTCACTAAAGGAAAAAAAGGGTCAAATGGCTCTGAGCACTATGGGACTTAACTTCTGACGTCATCAGTCCCCTAGAACTTAGAACTACTTAAACCTAACTAATCTAAGGACATCACACACACCTATGCCCCAGGCAGGATTCGAACCTGCGACCGTAGCGGTCGAGCGGTTCCAGACTGTAGGGCCTAGAACCGCTCGGTCACTCCGGCCGGTTCACTAAAGGAGACTGAAGTACCTTAAAGCACTAAGGTAAGTTTTCTGGTGCAGATGGCATACCAATAAGGTTCCTTTCAGAGTATGCAGATGCGATAGCCCCACAATTGGCAATAATACACTACCACTCGGCCCAACAAATGATCCGTAACAAAGAGCCGGAAATTACACAACTCATACCACCGCTTAACAAATTAAACATGAGTAATCCGCTGAATTAGAGCCCTATATCACTGACGTCGATTTGGAGCCAAATTTTGCAAAATATACTGTATTCTAACAGTAGGCATTACCTCAAAGATAACGGTCTGTTGATGCATAGCCACGCTGATTCAGATAATATCATTCTTATGAAACACAACTAGGTCTTTATTCACACAAAGACATGAGTGCTATCTACAGGGGACCTCAAATTGATTCCATGTTTCTATATTTCCAGAAGGCATTTGGCACAATTCCTTACAAAGGACTTCTGATCAAATTGCGTGCCTGTGGACTATCGCTTCAGTTGTGTGACAGGACTCGTGATTTCCTGTCAGCGAGAGGTCACAGTATGTAGTTATCTACGGAAGATCGTCAAGTAAGACAGAAGTGATATCGGGTGTTTCCCAAGGAGGTGTTACGGGCCCTCTGCTGTTCCTAATCTATAAACCGATTTGGAGACAACCTGAGCAGCCGATTTTTTACAGGTGATGTTATCATTTGTTGTTGTTGTTGTCTTCAGTCCTGAGACTGGTTTGATGCAGCTCTCCATGCTACTCTATCCTGTGCAAGCTTCTTCATCTCCCAACACTTACTGCAACCTACATTCTTCTGAATGTCCTTAGTGTATCCATCTCTTGGTCTCCCTCTACGATTTTTACCCTCCACGCTGCCCTCCTATGCTAAATTTGTGATTCTTTAATGCCTAAGAACAAGTCCTACAAACTGGTCCCTTCCACTTGTCAAGTTGTGCCACAAACTCCTCTTCTCCCCAATTCTATTCAGTACCTCTTCATTAGTTATGTGATCTACCCATCTAATCTTCAGCATTCTTCTGTAGCACCACATTTCGGAAGCTTCTGTTTTCTTCTAGTCTTAACTATTTATCGTCCATGTTTCACTTGCATACATGGCTACACTCCGTACAAATACTTTCAGAAACAACTTCCTGACACTTAAATCTATACTCGATGATAACAAATTTCTCTTCTTCAGAAACGCTTTCCTTGCCATTGCCAGTCTACATTTTATATCCTCTCTACTTCGACCATCATCAGTTATTTTGCTCCCCAAATAGCAAAACTCCTTTACTACTTTAAGTGTCTCATTTTCTAATCTAATTCCCTCAGAATCACCCGACTTAATTCGACTACATTCCATTATCCTCGTTTTGCTTTTGTTTATGTTCATCTTATATCCTCCTTTCTAGACACTGTCCATTCCGTTCAACTGCTCTTCCAACTCCTTTGCTGTCTCTGACAGAATTACAATGTAATCGGCGAACCTCAACGTTTTTATTTCTTCTCCATGGACATTAATACCTACTCCAAATTTTTCTTTTGTTTCCTTTACTCCTTGCTCAATATACAGATTGAATAACATCGGGGAGAGGTTACAACCCTGTCTCACTCCCTTCCCAACCGCTGCTTCCTTTTCATGCCCCTCGACTCTTATAACTGCCATGTGGTTTCTGTACAAATTGTAAATAACCTTTCGCTCCCTGTATTTTACCCCTACCAACTTTAGAATTTGAAAGAAAGTATTCCAGTCAACATTGTCAAAAGCTTTCTCTAAGTCTACACATGCTAGAAGTGTAGGTTTGCCTTCCCTTAATCTATTTTTTAAGATAAGTCTTAGGGTCAGTATCGCCTCACGTGTTCCAATATTTCTGCGGAATCCAAACCGATCATCGCCGAGGTTGGCTTCTACCAGTTTTTCCATTCGTCTGTAAAGAATTCGCGTTCGTATTTGCAGCTGTGACTTATTAAACTGATAGTTCGGTAATTTTCACATCTTTCAACACCTGCCCTGTTTTGGATTGGAATTATTATATTCTTCTTGAAGTCTGAGGGTATTTGGCCTGTCTCATACATCTTTCTCACCAGATGGTGGAGTTTTGTCAGGACTGGATCGCCCAAGGCTGTCAGTAGTTCTAATTGAATGTTGTCTACTCTGGGGGCCTTGTTTCGACTCAGGTCTTTCAGCGGTCTGTCAAACTCTTCACGCAGTATCGTATCTCCCATTTCATCTTCATCTACATCCTCTTCCATTTCCATAATATTGTCCTCAAGTACATCGCCCTTGTATAGACCCTCTATATACTCCTTCCACCTTTCTGCTTTCCCTTCTTTGATTAGAACTGGGTTTCCATCTGAGCTCTTGATATTCATACAAGTGGCTCTCTTTTCTCCAAAGGTCTCTTTAATTTTCCTGTAGGCAATATCTATCTTACCCCTCGTGAGATAAGCCTCTACATCGTTACATTTGTCCTCTAGCCATCCCTGCTTAGCCATTTTGCACTTCCTGTCGATCTCATTTTTAAGACGTTTGTATTCCTTTTTGCCTGCTTCATTTACTGCGTTTTTATTTTTTGTCCTTTCATCAATTAAATTCAATATTTCTTCTGTTACCCAAGGAGTTCTACTAACCCTCGTCTTTTTACCTACTTGATCCTCTGCTGCCTTCTCTACTTCACCCCTCAAAGTTACCCATTCTTCTTCTAATGTACTTCTTTCCTTCATTCCTGTCAATTTTTCCCTTATGCTCTCCCTGAAACTCTGTGCAACGTCTGGTTCAGTCAGTTTATCCAGGTCCCATCTCCTTAAATTCCCACCTTTTTGCAGTTTCTTCTGTTTTAATCTACAGTTAATAACCAATAGATTGTGGTCAGAGTCCACATCTGCCCCTGGAAATGTCTTACAATTTAAAATCTGGTTCCTAAATCTCTGTCTTACCATTATATAATCTATCTGATACCTTCTAGTATCTCCAGGATTTTTCCAGGTACACAACCTTCTTTTACCATTATTATCTTCTGTTATCATTTACCATCTAGTAAAATCAAAAGATCAAACCCGATTGAAAAATTACTTAGATACGATATCAGTATTGTCTCTGAATAAGGAAAAGTGTGAAGTCATCCACATGAGTGCGAAAAGAAGTTCGTTAAATTTCGGTTACACGATAAACCACACAAATTTAAAGGTTGTCAACTCAACTAAACATCTAGTAATTAAAATTATGAGCAACTTATATCGGAACATTCACATGGCTAATGATGTGGAAAGGCAAACCAAAGACTGGGTTTTATTGGCAGGACATTTATAAGGTGCAACAAGTCTTCTAAAGAAACTACCTACACTAGCCTTGTGCTACAGTACCGATGTGCGGAACGGGATCCTTACCATATAGGATTGTCGGAGGACATCGAAAAAGTCAAAGAAGGGCAGCTCGATATCTACTGTCGCGAAATAGGAAAGAAAGTATTCCGGATATGATAATCGATTTGGGTGGCAATCGTTAAAACAAAGGCGTTTTGACCTACAGCGAGATTTTTTCGCGAAATTTCAATCACCAAGTTTCTCCTCAGAATGTGAAAATGTTGCATTGTCGCCAACCTACGTAGGGAGAAATGATGTTCGTAATAAAATAATAGAAATCATAACGCGTACAAAAAGATTTAAATGTTCAGCTTTTCTCACATGCTCTTAAAGAATGGAACGGTAGAAAAATGGCTTGAAGGTGGCTCGAATGACCGTCTGTCATGCACTTAAGTGTGAATTGTGGAGTAGTAATGTAAATGTAGTGATCAGTTTGTTGAATTCCACTATTTTCTGCGTGCAACTTCCAATTATGGCACTAGCTCCGGAATGTCACTCTGCAGCGGAGTGTGCGCTGTTATGAAACTTCCTGGCAGATTAAAACTGTGTGCTGCACTCAGACACGAACTCGGGACCTTGGACCTAGCTGTCTCTCTCTTGCTGCTTTGCATTGGAACTCTCTGTAGCTCTAGGTCTTATGAAGCTCTGTGATTGATGATAGTAGGTGACGGCACACTTTTCCTTCTGTCTGTTTCTTTCTTCCATTTGTCATTGTTTGACGTCTCTCAAATGGATATAATTTACAGTAGTTATCGTAAATGGGCACATTTATTTTCAGAAAGAAGCCTTCTGAAGATTGTGAAAAAAACTATACTTTCAAATGAGATATAAAGTTAATATTTCTTTAAAATATCATTTCTTACAAACGAATCATTTCTATTAATGTCAGTGAAAGAGTGCCTCATGAATCTATACGTATGAGAAAGGTGTCACCATGAAGAAAAGTTTGCAAATTTATAGTGAATATTGAAAAACAAGGGTGATAAGCTGCAACCTTGTCTTTTGTCCATGGTGATTGATTCTGTCTGTACTTGATTACTTTTATCTTCAATAGGTATGTGTGACTCTTCATGCATACTGTCTTTTAATGACGTCAGTTAGTGACAACACTCTATATCTGTCGAATTAATGTGTTAGCTACAATTGCAGTTACTTATTTGAAGTAGTGAACAAGTAACCGTAATTGCAGCTAACGAACAGTGGTCGAGCGGTATGCCCTATTGTGAATAAATATAACAAATTGTGTTAAAATGCTGTGGTATTGGGACAGACATAAACGACGAAACCATCTTCAACAAAGGAGCTCCGGGCTAGCGAGCAAAAGTGGATCGAAAGAGAAGCAAATCGCTGTCTGCAGAGGGGGTAGGCGTGCTGTAATTACGGGCCAGGGAATTGGTGGTTAAAAACGCATTAGCGCTCGCAGCGGGTGGCGATCAGCCGGGACCGGCTGTCAGGGCTGCCACCCTCTGCGACGCGAAGCCTTGCCGGCTCGCCTCGCGCCGTGAAAGGCGTGCATTAAGAATATGAGTTGGCGCCGCTGCGACGCCGGCAGACAAAAGCTGCTCGCAGAGCGACTCTGACGTGAATCATTTCGGAGCGACGGGTACACTCGCAAGTCCGTGCTCTGCAGGCTACGTGTTGTCTCCTGAAAAACATTGGAGGGAGAACAGAGGTAGAACATATGACAACTTCATATGCGCAACTAGACGTTCTTACGAAACAGAGCAGAAACTTTTAAGTGCGGGCCTCTGGTTTTATGAAATTTCTGCATCTTTAGTTACCAAAGCGTCGGATCTTGAGAAAGACACGAGAAAATAATGAGGAAGGCGTTGACAACAATCTTTTTGAATTTTTCCAATCATATGAAGAAGGACTGGCAGCCAAACTACTCTTCAAGTTGGCTAAGATATCAAGGCCAAATAAGTGCGAGAATTATCTACCATCAGCTTGACAACTTATGCATCCAAGATGCTGACAAGAACTGTCTACAAAACAATGAAAAAGCAAGTTGAGGATTTGTCTGACGACAATCATTTTTGTTTAACGAAGACCAAAGGCACCTTAAAGGCACATCTAACGTTGTGCTTGATAATGGCGATAAGGCTTAAGAAAAATAAAGATACATCCAGAGATTTTTTTGATCCAGAAGAAGCGTTCCACGAAGTAAAATGGTGCAATAAGTTCGAAATTCTGAGAAAAATATGACAAGATGGATATGTACAAGAACCGAGAGGGAACAATAAGAAGGAAAGACCAAGAACAAAGCACATGGATTGTTATTGTTGTTGTTGTTGTTGTTGTAGTCTTCAGTCCTGAGACTGGTTTGATGTAGCTCTCCATGCTACTCTATCCTGTACAAGCTTCTTCATCTCCCAGAACGTACAGCAGCCTAAATCCTTCTTAATCTGCATAGTGTATTCATCTCTTGGTCTCCCTATATGATTTTTACCCTCCACACTGCCCTCCAATACTAAATTGGTGATCCCTTGATGCCTCATAACATGTCCTACCAACCGATCCCTTCTTCTAGTCAAATTGGGCCACAAATTTCTCTTCTCCCCAATTCTATTCAGTACCTCTTCATTAGTTATGTGATCTACCCATCTAATCTTCAGCATTCTTCTGTAGCACCACATTTCGGAAGCTTCTGTTTTCTTCTAGTCTTAACTATTTATCGTCCATGTTTCACTTGCATACATGGCTACACTCCGTACAAATACTTTCAGAAACGACTTCCTGACACTTAAATCTATACTCGATGATAACAAATTTCTCTTCTTCAGAAACGCTTTCCTTGCCATTGCCAGTCTACATTTTATATCCTCCCTACTTCGACCATCATCAGTTATTTTGCTCCCCAAATAGCAAAACTCATTTACTACTTTAAGTGTCTCATTTTCTAATCTAATTCCCTCAGCATCACCCAATTTAAATCGACTACATTCCATTATCCTCGTTTTGCTTTTGTTGATGTTCATCTTATATCCTCCTTTCATGACACTGTCCATTCCGTTCAATTGCTCTTCCAGGTCCTTTGCTGTCTCTGACAGAATTACAATGTCATCGGCGAACCTCAAAGCTTTTATTCCTTCACCATGGATCTCAATTCTTACTCCAAATTTTTCTTTTGTTTCCTTTACTGCTTGCTAAATATACAGACTGAATAACATCGGGGATAAGCTAAGATGGATTACAAGAAGAGGAAAACAGTGGTGCCGTCTTTCGCCTGTACTGTTCAATCTGTATAGCGAAGAAGCAATGACTGAAGCAAATGAAAGATTCAGGAAGGAGATTAATCTTTTGTACATCAAGAATATAAATTTGAGTAACAAAGCTTAATTTATGTTCAGTGGACACTGTATGAGCGAAACATAATAAAAAATCTTTCCTTTCAAAGATCACAGTTTTTTTTTGAAAAAAATGTGTGTTGCAGTTATGCAACACTGCGATATCAAGGCGTAATTTTTACTTATGAAGTACAGCACTTCAGGTGTGCTGCTCGATGTGAAACCACCTGAAACAATTATTGAATTTCTTGAAACAGAATTCAACACTACGCTCTTCACACATGATTTGTGCAAAAACTGTACTTTAGGGAATTTGTAAATAAATCACTGGTTAGACAGTATTGGCCAATGAACAATTTCGTCCTGATATGCAGGTTTGGTGGAACAGGCTGTTTGGGGCCTTTGTATTTCATTGCTTGAATATCCTCTTCCACTGAACCCCCTGATTTTCTGCATGCAGATGGTCTTTTGTTTTGATTGCACACCACTTCTGGTTAATCAGGTGGGAATTCTGCTGAATTTATTGTTTCCCTTGAAATCCCCAACTATTTTTGTGTACATTTGTATAGCAGCAAGGAATTTTCTAGAGTCATATCAAGAAACTATTAAAACATACATACGTACATGACATCTCTTGCTCCTCAGAATACTTCGTACCTCGCCACTCACGTGACGATTATATTTACCAACAACCAATCGATGGTCACTGGAAATATTCTCTTCTGAGATTTGTTACAGCATTGCACCTGTGATTTTTACATTTACTCTCCAAATGTTGATACCATATTTGCAATCTTACTATCCCACCAACCAAGCATAGAGACGTCTGCTCCACCAAACATCAGCTAAATGCTCTACCGTATATACACGTTTCCTTACGTCGTCCATGTTGGACTGTTTATTGAGGAAACTGCCATTGTTTTGAGAATAAAAGTTCAAATAAAACAATTTATCTGTGTTAGTCACATTTTCTCCCACTTCAAAAATGCCACTTATGACGACCTGCAGGACCCTGTACACTGGAACGGATCATAAGTAAGTGTATCACCATTTCAAATATATAATTTTAGTGCCATGTGACGATAATAAGTGCCTGTTATAGTTTTTGTAGCAAAATGAAACCTAAAGAAACCACTCGCTGCATCCACCTGGTCCACATGTAACAAGATATCGCTGTTTTCCAACTGAAGATCAGAGTATAAACTCTGAAAACGCATCGTAGGAGAAAATAAAAAGTGACTGACACACATAAATTGTTTTATTTGAACTTTTATTGCGTATAAATGTCCTTTTTCTGCATTTTCTTCACAACTGTTACTTTACTATTTGGAATTCGGTTTCTTCTAGTAGTACTGAGGCTAAGGAGCCCCCCTTGATGCAGCTACTTCGACGAAGGAATTGATGTGAAAAATATACGATCGTTCTGATATCTATCACTTGCCAGACTTATAACTACGAGGGCAGTTCAATAAGTAATGCAACACATTTTTTTTCTCGGCCAATTTTGGTTGAAAAAACCGGAAATTTCTTGTGGAATATTTTCAAACATTCCCGGTTCGTCTCGTATAGTTTAATTGACTTCCGACAGGTGGCAGCGCTGTACGGAGCTGTTAAAGTGGCGTCTGTAACGGATGTGCGTTGCAAACAACGGGCAGTGATCGAGTTTCTTTCGGCGGAAAACCAGGACATCTCAGATATTCATAGGCGCTTGCAGAATGTCTACGGTGATCTGGCAGTGGACAAAAGCACGGTGAATCGTTGGGCAAAGCGTGTGTCATTATCGCCGCAATGTCTAGCAAGACTGTCTGATCTCCCGCGTGCGGGCCGGCCGTGCACAGCTGTGACTCCTGCAATGGCGGAGCGTGCGAACACACTCGTTCGAGATGATCGACGGATCACCATCAAACAACTCAGTGCTCAACTTGACATCTCTGTTGGTAGTGCTGTCACAATTGTTCACCAGTTGGGATATTCAAAGGTTTGTTCCCGCTGGGTCCCACGTTGTCTAACCGAACACCATAAAGAGCAAAGGAGAACCATCTGTGCGGAATTGCTTGCTCGTCATGTGGCTGAGGGTGACAATTTCTTGTCAAAGATTGTTACAGGCGATGAAACATGGGTTCATCACTTCGAACCTGAAACAAAACGGCAATCGATGGAGTCGCGCCACACCCACTCCCCTACCAAGAAAAAGTTTAAAGCCATACCCTCAGCCGGTAAAGTCATGGTTACAGTCTTCTGGGACGCTGAAGGGGTTATTCTGTTCGATGTCCTTCCCCATGGTCAAACGATCAACTCTGAAGTGTATTGTGCTACTCTTCAGAAATTGAAGAAACGACTTCAGCGTGTTCGTAGGCACAAAAATCTGAACGAACTTCTCCTTCTTCATGACAACGCAAGACCTCACACGAGTCTTCGCACCCGAGAGGAGCTCACAAAACTTCAGTGGACTGTTCTTCCTCATGCACCCTACAGCCCCGATCTCGCACCGTCGGATTTCCATATGTTTGGCCCAATGAAGGATGCAATCCGTGGGAGGCACTACGCGGATGATGAAGAAGTTATTGATGCAGTACGACGTTGGCTCCGACATCGACCAGTGGAATGGTACCGTGCAGGCATACAGGCCCTCATTTCAAGGTGGCGTAAGGCCGTAGCATTGAATGGAGATTACGTTGAAAAATAGTGTTGTGTAGCTAAAAGATTGGGGAATAACCTGGTGTATTTCAATGCTGAATAAAACAACCCCTGTTTCAGAAAAAAAAAATGTGTTGCATTACTTATTGAACTGCCCTCGTATATTTGACAACGCTCCCATATTTGGCTCACTGTCTCTTACAAAATTCTCTTTGCCTCTTTTTAACTCAAACTTGTAACCAAACCATGATACACCACTGATCACAAAACTCCTTTTACAATACTATTTGTTCTGCATGCAATGGTTCATTCTGGGTATGAGATTTTATTAATTACATATGATTATCAACAGCCAGATATTTCTCAAGGGGCACTTTGCCAAATGCTTCACTGAGTTTGGTTGCCAGAGATGGTCTGTAGCAGGAAGTGAATCGCTGTTGTCACTCAATGAATCAGCTTACTCATCTTGGGCTCAAGCATGAAATAGTTGGCTTTTGAAGACAATGTGCAGTGTATCATTTAAGCGACTCAGAAATAACTTCACTTATATACGGAAAACGGTGTAATTTTGCAATTATATCTATCAGAATGTGTAAAATGGAAGCCAGCCTAAGTAATACTTTGTCATTTCAGTCTTACATGACACTTCTTTCCGATCTTTTGCACACCAAAAACAATTGATTTCAGGTAAATGTATCCATGGAAAACAATTGACGGATACTCGCAGCAGAGATATTTGGCGGAATCTCTGAGAACTTAGGAAGGAAGAGGAAATGTTGGAGCACTGCTACACTGAGAATTTTGTCCTCTTAAATTCGAGAAAAATTACTTATGGATATTTAAATGGTATGCTGCAGAGCTGCAACATGGCAATATAAAGGGTTAAATTTTTGGATGAAAGAATGTCACTGATGATATCCACTGATGATATTGCTATCCTCAGTGAAAGAGAAAACGAATCACACGACCTGTTGAATGGAAAAACACTTTAGTAATCATACACTATGGCTAGAAAGTAAGTGGTAGAAACGCGATAGTAATGGGGAGTATTACAAATGAGGCTAGCAATAACAATTGGATGCAAAATAGCACGACTGATGAATCAAGGAGACATAAAAAATTAGATTAGTGAGAGCAGGCATGGAATTCTTGGTCATAAGACGTCTACTAGTATCACACTTCGACTTTAATTTGCGGAAGAAATTTCTGAGACTATACTTTCCAATGAAAGCATTATCTAGAAGCGTAATATGATCTGTGGAAAAACCAGAATACGAGAGAATCAAAGAGTTTGAGATGTGATGGTATAGACGGATGTTGAAAGCTGATAAGAAGTGAAGAGGTTGTTCGCAGAATGTGTGAGGTGAGGGGGGTGTCGAAAATAATGACCAGATGTTAGCAAATGTCCTAAGGCATCTGGGAATAGCTTCCATAGTAACAGAGGGAATTGTAAAAGGTAAAAAGTGTAGGTGAAGACGGAGATTGAAATGAATCCTACAAGTAACTGAGGACGTTCGGTGTTTGTGCTACTGTGAGAGAAGGCAGTTAGCAGTAATTCGTAGTGCGCCGCTTCGAATCAGTCACAAAACTGATGACCTTAAAAAAGAACATTATATGTCAAGTTATAGAGAGGAAAATTACAAACGTGCAAACGAAACTAGTCTACAGCTTGTAACAACCCTACCACAACAAAGGTCAAACTTTAATAATGATTGCAGTGTTGCTCACGCTGCTAAATACTGCATTTTCGGGCAACAACAGTCATATTATGTGGCAGGTGTCATTAGAACACAGTTAATAAAGTCATTTCATGTAATAATAAAAAAAAACTAGGCACTCATCTTTTTGTGTTTCCCACGCTGGTCTCGTCGTAAAATCATAGCTCAATCGTTGAAAATCTAGGTGGTTATGATTCCAAGCTCGGATGCAAAGAGGCCCAGGTTTTATCCTGCTGTATTCAAAAGTTTTTTAGATGTGCTTCTCAAACCATTCTTGGAGATTACACTTTTGCTGGACAATGGTGATGTAAAAAAATAATCAGCACTCCGAAATTAAGTTACACTTCCTTTTAATTGCTTTTATTGCAATATCACGTAAACACAAAACATCACTTCACAATACAAAACATACTTGAAAACATCTTCCTCACTTTTTATAAGCCAACTACAATATGCATCTTTCCAACATGACGTCTAAGACTTGACTTTATCAACGTCCGACTCTCTAACAAGATAACAACCAACTAACTATCGCTTACGCTTCCAAAAATCAGAGTTAAAAGCACGTCAAAGATCATAGTGACAAAAGAAAGAATACACATAAGAATAATATCATTGCAATATAAACATATCAATGTATCACAAATGAAATCAAATCTGAATGTTGTCTCAGAAATATGTTAAGTAGTTAACAGAAACACAGTAGAACATTACTGGTATAGAGAGGTTCAGGTGAGCTGCCGTAATGGTTACGTAATTCAAGTACCATTACAAGTTAAAGTACAAGATCGTTCAAATCTAGTCTCAAAACACCGATACATTTTCACACCATTTAACCTTCATCAGTAACTCCACATTTTTTGATTGGGGCAACACAACAGACCGGCGCTACCAGAGCACCGTTGTGACTGTGGGCAAGGGATGAAGTTTCAAGAAGCACGAGTGCGCGCACGTCAGCTGTGTATGCAGTCACGCAAAGTACGACAGGCAGTCGAAATTCTGAAGTAGCATGACGTCATCAACAGGGACGACGCACAGGCCCCTGGCGTCCTGGCTGCCAGCAGTCCCTGTACGGCGGGCTGCGTGCGATCGGTGGGCAGTGCCCTCAACCAAAACTGCCACCTTTTGCTAAGTGAACACTGCGTTCCTAACAGGCGTCGTGTCTCCACAACTGGCAGAAGGAAAACACGGTCCCAGAAGCTTGTTGCAGCATCTCAGTGGGCTACCAATTACCAGCAAACCATGTAATCCACAAATAGCCTGCCACATATCCCATTCTTCACTTCTAATAACGACCGGAAGTATTTTAGGTCAGTAAAATCTTAGAAAAATGACGACAGTGGTCTTACACGATTAGCAGTACAACCTAGTGAACCGCCCACTCTACATCTGATTAGTCTCTGCCCTGAGGAAGCCCACTGCTGTGTGGCCGGAACGTCGATTATTTTAGTATTTTAAACATTTCATTACATGACATGGTAGTACTGTCAGAATGATTTCAGTGTGGGAGTGGAAGCTTGTATGTCTATACCCACGTCATTTATATGAATCGGTAAACTATCCTGTTTCCAAGCTTTTCTTTAGCTGTCTATTGTCATCTTGAAATTAACTGAAACAAGATGGGAAACTAGCAAATGAAATATCACTGTACGGAAGCACATCGATTATACATTATAAATTCTGTCTTCATATGTTCTATTTTCCGACCTTGGTCTTCTTAATAAATTGTCTGCTTCTAAAAACTAGTCTCTAAATGTACTTCTAGTCTGTCTACAAAACACATGCAGCCATTATGGAATCCATTTCATTTATTATGTATGTACTTCAGTTGCACCCTATTAAATCTCACCAGACGTCCTTTGTGAGCAACATTTGAAAATGTAAAGCTGATAGGCCGCGAACTTTTTACTTATTTATTTACTTTTTGTGTCACGTGCCTTTTGACTAGTTCCATGTGGCCAACGCTAATTCTCCTCCTGTGCAACCCTCTGTATCACAGAGAGGCACTATCACTTACAATTATTTTTGTTGGATATATTCCAGTATGTATCTCCTCCTACAGTTTTACCCTCTGCAGGTCCCTCTGGAGCCACTGAAGTTATACCCTGATGTTTTTAAGACAAAACCTATCATTTTGTTCCTCCTTCTTGCCAGTGTTTCCACATATTTCTCTCCTCACCGATTCTGCAGGGAGCATCTTCATATCTCATCGGCCCAATTAATTTTCAACATACATCTATAGCACTACATCTCAGACGCCCCTATTATCTCCTTTTCCAGTTTCCCCACACTGCATGGTTCACTCCTGTACAATTTAGTGCCCGAAATATCGTTCTCAGAAATTTCTTCCTCGAATTAAGGCTAGTGATTGATACAAGTACATTCCTTTCGGCCCTCTTTGCCTTTGCTGGTCAGCTTTTGACGTCCTACTTGTTTGAACCGTCATGTATTATTTATTGCCATAATCAGTCTTGGGATTTTCTAGCGGCTTGCAGCAGTATGCCATAGTTACTGCCCTTCACCGAGGTCAGCTGTCAATTAGCAATGCTGCTTTTGAGTTCTAAAACACAGCTCCCGTAATTTATCCAGCTGACAGACGAGTCTTGTCCTTGGTCGGTGCCTCGTCTCAAAATCTATTTCATACTCGTCCTCTTGTTTAAAGTGATTCATTAGTCTCTGAAAACTATCTTTTGGCACATTCTGTTACGCCTCGACGAGAAGACTAGGAACCCACCTTGTAGATATATCCAGGTTTGTCTGACAAAATCTTATGGACAATTTCAACACTTATCCCAACCGGTGATGCAATCTCGGTAACAGTAGTGTGCCGATTACTTTCCAAAACCTCATTAAGGGCTCACATACGTTTACGGCTTTTCACGTTATCATGAGCGTTTCGAAAACATTGAGCTGAACTGAATACGTAGAAAACTTCCTGGCAGATTAAAACTGTGCGCCCGACCGAGACTCGAACTCGGGACCTTTGCCTTTCGCGGGCAAGTGCTCCACCACTGAGTTACCGTGCTTCGGTACCTCAGTGGTAGAGCACTTGTCCGCGAAAGGCAAAGGTCCCGGTTTCGAGTCTCGGTCGGGCACACAGTTTTAATCTGCCAGGAAGTTTCATATCAGCGCACACTCCGCTGCAGAGTGAAAATCTCATTCCGAATGCGTAGGATTCACTTAGAGGAGCATCGCCAAACTGTGATAGATTTCTCTATAAAATGTCACTTGCTTTCACACTTTCATTGACGAGAAAAGCAATGCGTGGAACGACAGACACTCGTAATTCCTGTTCACTCACAGAGATACTAAAATGGAGGTTCTGAGTTTGTCGACCATTTGTATCGCTGTAGTCTGTCCATTCTCTCACCGCCTGCTCACACCACTATAATGTTTTGGTTTAAAGCTGATGCGGAAAAAGGAAATGAATTGGGACTGTAATGAGAAAGCTGTAAGGGATTTTAAATCCATTTTAGGGGGGTATGTAGATGGAGAAGAGACGGTAAGGATTGAAGAAAACTCATATCTAGAATGATCCGTCCGAAACAAAGGATCTGCTCAAAGAGTATAGTACTGGTGACGGTGATTCCGTTCACATTCACAGGCGCGCGAGTGCTGTACTGTGTCGTGGTGCAGCTGATGGACCACGCAGGCGGACATGTCCGCCAGCCACCCCCTGTTTCCCCCTACTCGCTCCCCCGTCTCGCCCTCCACTGCCACAGCGCCAGCCGCCCCAGCCCGCCGCTCAACCAGACCAGAGTGGCTCATTGGGGCCCTTGCCTTCCCTCTGGAGTCTTCCCCCTCCACCCCCACCTCCCCCAACTCTTTTTCTCCCTCGGGAGATGGATTCTCCCGAGGAAGTCGCCCGCAGATGGCGGAAGTATCTCCTGGAACAAAGGCATCCTCCAGCGGCTCTCGGGATTTCTCTCCAGGGCTCTGCGTTCCAGCAGTCGCTCTCCTTCGGCGCTTAAGGATAGGATGGACACTCATGCACGTGTTCGGTCCACCCTCAGCTGGCTATTAATGCTCGGCTCTCCAGTGCGATATAGACTACAACGTGGGCTCTCTAGAAGTGCTTATAATCGATGGCTTATTTAGTCTATCAATACTGTCAATGTAGACCACATTTCGTAAATTTAATCTCAATATTTCTATACATTCCATAACTTAAGTGAATACCCTAGTTAGCTTGTACATGTAGCTGAAGGGATGGTTACAAGCGGGAGGCGGATGGGGTGGTGGTGGTGAGGGGGTTGGAGGAACAGTTGTCGTGGGATTCGTGAAACAAAATCTGCTAACCACCGCCCCTACCCTTTCCGACCTACACATTATTTATTTAAATTTCCCAGTTCACTTTGGGAGAATAAATCACTAGCGTCTTCTCTACCTCCAAGGATTAGGGTAACTATCTGTTCTCTCATCCAAGGTTGATGTTCATTATATCTCATTTTAGACCCACCAGGTTTTCCTCTTACTCTCGGTCTGTATGCCAACAACTGTTTCGTCGGTCTTCCTTCTGGCACTGTGCTGACTCTTTAAATCTCTTTCAGAATTCCTCTGTTGTCTTGTCTGTCACTTCAACATTCAATACTTCTCTAATTTAATTCCTAAAACCATATTGATGTGTGCAGTCTTTCACTGTCCTTAGAAATCTCGTATCAGCTGCCTGTATTCTGCTTGTACCCCTCTTTGTGATAACCCAGGTTTGACTCCCATACAGCAGAGATGTCACTTCGTTGTTTACGATTCTATTAATAATATTATTTATTGCCATAATCAGTCTTGGGATCTTCTAGTGGCTTGCAGCAGTATGCCATAGTCACCATCCTTCACCGAAGGCAGTCTGTCAATTAACAGTGCTGCTTATATATACAGGGTGAGTCACCTAACATTACCGCTGGATATATTTCGTAAACCACATCAAATACTGACGAATCGATTCCGTAGACCGAACGTGAGGAGAGGGGCTAGTGTAATTGGTTAATACAAACCATAAAAAAATGCGCGGAAGTATGTTTTTTAACACAAACCTACGTTTTTTTAAATGGAACCCCGTTAGTTTTGTTAGCACATCTGAACATATAAACAAATACGTAATCAGTGCCGTTTGTTGCATTGAAAAATGTTAATTACATCCGGAGATATTGTAACTTAAGTTGGCGCTTGAGTACCACTCCTCCGCTGTTCGATCGTGTGTATCGGAGAGCACCGAATTACGTAGGGATCCAAAGGGAACGGTGATGGACCTTAGGTACAGAAGAGACTGGAACAGCACATTACGTCCACATGCTAACACCTTTTATTGGTCTTTTTCACTGACGCACATGTACATTACCATGAGGCGTGAGGTACACGTACACACGTGGTTTCCGTTTTCAGTTACGGAGTGGAATGGAGTGTGTCCCGACATGTCAGGCCAATTCATATTTAATGTGGTGGCCATCATTTGCTGCACACAATTGCAATCTCTGGCGTAATGAATGTCGTACACGCCGCAGTACATCTGGTGTAATGTCGCCGCAGGATGCCACAATACGTTGTTTCATATCCTCTGGGGTTGTAGGCACATCACGGTACACATTCTCCTTTAACGTACCCCACAGAAAGAAGTCCAGTGGTGTAAGAGCAGGAGAACGGGCTGGCCAATTAATGCGTCCTCCTCGTCCTATGAAACGCCCGTCGAACATCCTGTCAAGGGTCAGCCTAGTGTTAATTGCGGAATGTACAGGTGCACCATCATGCTGATACCACATACGTCGACGCGTTTCCAGTGGGACATTTTCGAGCAACGTTGGCAGATCATTCTGTAGAAACGCGATGTATGTTGCAGCTGTTTGGACCCCTGCAATGAAGTGAGGACCAATGAGGTGGTTCAAATGGTTCAAATGGCTCTGAGCACTATGGGACTCAACTGCTGAGGTCATTAGTCCCCGAGAACTTAGAACTAATTAAACCTAACTAACCTAAGGACATCACAAACATCCATGCCCGAGGCAGGATTCGAACCTGCGACCGTAGCGGTCTTGCGGTTCCAGACTGCAGCGCCTTTAACCGCACGGCCACGTCGGCCGGCCCAATGAGGTGGTCGCCAATGATTCCGCACAATACATTTACAGTCCACGGTCGCTGTCGCTCTACCTGTCTGAGCCAGCGAGGATTGTCCACGGACCAGTAATGCATGTTACGGAGATTCACTGCCCCGTGGTTTGTGAAACCCGCTTCATCGGTAAACAGGTAGAACTGCAACGGGTTCATGGCAACAGCAGATGACACACCAACTGCACCCGCTTCTCCTGTGACCGGCCTGTTACGGACCCGTTTGCGTGCTACGACCATACCTGTTGCTTACAGTTGGTGATAGATGTTTTGCAATGTGCGGCACGTTGGATGCTCTCTGTCCGGGTACCGTTCTGCATACACCCTGCAGGCTTCAGCTGCATTTCGTCGACACTCGCCATGGATGAGTATCATCTCCGTCTTCTCAGAGTTCGAATTCACCATGGTCACAGTTCCTACAACACTACACTATCACAGACGTCTGGTAACACGGTGTACTAGAGTTGGTCTGCGTGCGGAGAAGAATGCAGAATAACTATAGCAGCAATCGCTACATGCGTACACTGCGACAGCTAGACCAAACCACAACAGTGCACTACAGCCACACTCGTAAACACGGTCGTCATCGTAAACATGTCCCTGCAGATGCTGCTCGCCGACCGTGGCCCGTGTTTGTTACAACACGCAACTGAACGTTGGAGGTTTCAAGCGTCAACTTTAGGTTACAATATCTCCGGATGTAATTAACATTTTACAATGCAACAAACGGCACTGATTACATATTTGTTTATATGTTCAGATGTGCTAACAAAACTAACGTGGTTCCATTTAAAAAAACGTAGGTTTGTGTTAAAAAACATACTTCCGTGCATTTTTGTATGGTTTGTATTAAACATTTACACTAGCCCCTCTCCTCACGTTCGGTCTGTGGAATCGGTTCGTCAGTATTTGATATGGTTTAGGAAATATATCCAGCGTTAACGTCAAGTGACTCACCCTGTATATGCTGAAACTGATGAAGCTTGTGGTCTACGCCTCTGTCGTACTGTAACTTATTTGACTTCCTAACTATGAACTTCTTCAAGTATTCTGTTACTGATAACAATTTTTGATCTGATTCGCTCAACTCTTCTAAATACCATTAGCTTCGTTTTGTTAACAGATTTTTCTGTATTATATTCTCTGCCAGTAGGGGCAGCTTACGAATGGCATATTGTGATTTATTTGCAGTCTCAAACAAAATAATCTGATCGTATGAAGAAAGGGAGGTGTTTATGTTTACGTTCTGAGATATCTGCAACCCAGGATGTTGTTTCCATCTTTGTGAGGTGTCGTCTTCGTATAAAGGGTGTAACCGATGACTGTTTACAGCGTGCCACAATGGTGTTGATGAACTGACGCGAAGAAGCTGATACGGGAAACTTGCGGTTTGTCAAAACAGAAGGCAATCTTAAATTGGCCTAAAAAAAAACAACTAAGCTACAACGAAATTGCGCTGCACGGTATTTTGGCAGATGCCGCCCTTGAATAATAAAAAAGCCCTTGTTCTTGCTCTTACAATATGTAAAACTGAGATTATTGGAAATTTTGCCTCAAAGCAGCTTAAAATTAACAATTAAATCGTTTTATTTGTCTGGCCTTTTTACTCCGAAACTACTGTCCTTGCGAGGGTAAAGTTTAGATCAAATTGTAAACATAATTAGCTTTTCCCTGACGTTTACAAGACCTCTTCCTTCTTTCATTGCCCTCATGGGAAAGTTTAAATTAATGATGCCAACAAGCTGACTAAGCCAGTGGTATAAGAGACAGGCTACTGAAAATCTCGCGCAGCGTGAATGTGCTATGGCTCAGGTAGCTATTGTAGACTAATTTGAGGCTTTTTCCCGGCCTAATAGGCCGCAGGTATCCTGTATCGAACTGTTCGTCACTATTTCCACTACACTACGGTGGCAAGTCGTAAACAGTTGGCGCTTAAACCCGCATGTTAAATAACGGCTGTGATGAAGTTCGCTTTTGTCTGACACGACTGCTCAGGGTTAACTATTTTATAATCACGTAATATGTGGACAAACTTCTCTTCCTGAAGCCAGCCTCTTCTGTTCGTGGTAGAATAAAGTAGCTTGAAAAATGGATATCTCGAAAATGGCAGGTAATTCACGAAAATTCTATATATGGTTAACACAGTGTATTTTCAATTGCTTACCTGATATTCTGATATTGAGAAGGCTTTACATACACGGTGAAATGTACGTAATTCATTAGACAATGAATCACAGGTGACTGATATACTTTGTGATCTGTCAAAGGAATTTGTATAAATAACAGTATGCTTTCAAGTAAATTAGAATATTACGGTGTAAAAGGAAATGCTGGAAAATGGTTCAAATCCTATATCTCCTGCAGGAAACAAAGCAAGTGACATATATTAAGCTATCAGGCATCATCGAACTGGGAACTAATTGCGTGTGATGTCCCACAAAATTCAATATTAGGGCCCTTACTTTCTCTTGCGTAATTCATTAAACTTTAGTTATTAAAACAAGATGATAAGTTTGTTTTGTTTGCAGATTATACAAACATCACAATAAATAGCGAATCGAGCGCAGTCTTAAAAAGACTGGTTAGTGAAATTTTCATGAACGTTAATAAATGGTTCTTAGCCATTTATTTGTCATTAAACTTCGAAAAAATAAAACATACTTCATACTGTTCAGAGCCTGTAAGACGTTTCCCACCAGTATATGGTTAAAATATGATGGCAGATGGAAGAAGTGCACAGTTTTAAATTCTTCAGATTACAGCTTGATTATAAATTCATCTAGGAGGAGCACACCACAGAACTGCGGAAGCGCCTAACTAAGTTTCTGTTTACAATGTCAATGTTGCCAGACAAAGGAGAATACAAAATGAAAATGTTGGCATACTGTGCTTACTTCCGTTCCATAATGTCATATGAAATTATTTTTTGGAGTAGCTCATCTAGCTAAGCAGAAATTTTTCGGGTGGAAGAGCGTGTAACAAAAATTATTTGTGGTGTGAACTCAAGAACATCCTGTTGAGATCTGTTTAGGGAATGAGGGATATTAATTTCTGTTTACTAACATATTTATTCCTCAATACAATTTGTCATTAAAAATATATCTCTTTCTCAAAGCAACAGCTCGGTTCATAGAATCAATTCTAGAAATAAGAATACTCTTCACCCAAAATTTATAATCACTTACTTTCGTATAAAAAGGCGTCCTTTATTCAGGTAAGCACATATTCAGTAGCTTACGAGCAGCCATAAACATTTTAACTACGAGTAAATTTCAGTTTAAGAGGAGCGTAAACAATTTATAGATTGCCAACTCCTACTTCACTGATGAATTTATAAGTGTTTTACCAATAATATCAAATATGCGAGAACACTTTGACTTATATACAAATTCAGTGAGTAATGCGATCATTGTAAATAAGCGTTGTAAAACGACGTTTCAGTTTAGTACTTACTACTTTCCAAATGAAAATAGGTTTAAATCTTTTTTTTTTTTTTTTTTTTTTTTTTTTTTTTTGGCTGACTGCAGACTCATGGGGATCATTTTATTTCGGATCTGTTGGTGGTACACAAGTATGTTCGTTTTTTATTGTAAATATTTATTGTGTATTATTGTTTTTCTGACATGTTCTACATCATAGAGGATCTCCTGACTCTGGATCAATTGGAAGGAAATACACATATAATCTAATGTAATCTGAGAGCCTGTGCACGTGGCTCGACTTGCAGACTGGTCGCCCACAGAAGGTGCTCCACACAGCAAGAGACAGAGATTCGAAGGCAAACTTTATCTAACATTATCTACTGGGAGCAGCAAATATTGACATAGTTCATGAGACCACAGGCTCTCGCGCAGCAATAGTCTCCAGATCTCTGTTTCTCTGTTCAGACGCGTCGAGCAAAGTGAAATACTTCTGATGTCAAGTGCCCACTACTATCTTGTATCATGTAAACTGTTACATTGTCCTAGTTGTGAGAGTTATTGTTTTTAAAGCAAATGCACAACGCGCAAACGTCTCAATTTGTGAAACGAATGTCTGTCACATGATGTATTTCACTAAATAGCAATTTCTTAGAAGCTATGTTAATGTGATGTACTAGGCATTGATGCAAACCAATTATTATTGTTCTTATATTCAACCATTTTACATGTCATTGTGTATGATTATCACCAAAATCTTAAACCGAGCGAGGTGGCGCAGTGGTTAGACACTGGACTCGCATTCGAGAGGACGACGGTTCAATCCCGCGTCCGACCATCCTGATTTAGGTTTTCCGTGATTTCCCTAAATCGCTCCAGGCAAATGCCGGGATGGTTCCTTTCAAAGGGCACGGCCGACTTCCTTCCCCGTCCTTCCCTAATCTGATGAGACCGATGACCTCGCTGTCTGGTCTCCTTCCCCAAACCAACCAACCAACCAAAATCGTAAGCGTTAGTTAACGTTAAAAGTGGGGTTGACGACATGTTATACATGGGAAGGGGGAGGAAGGAGAATAACAAACTATGTTACCACCAGTACTCTACCGCGGGCCAGCTCCTACTAGCTTAGCCGAAGAGAAATAATCTTATTGTGTCATATGATTAACCGCCTTGTAAGGGTGGAGTATTCGCTGCGATTTACATCTAATGAAACACAAGTATTCCGCTGTATCTATCAGGGACATACAAACACAGGTGATCAATCAGCTACTTTCTGCAATTAAAAATCCATATTTTGTCACAGTGCTAGTACTTGATCTGGATCCCTACTCAGTCATCCACTTTCTGTCTGTTCTACGCCAGATAAAATCTCCCACAGTCCCCTGTTCTTTTCTGCTCTAGCGGTCCATTTCGTAGCCTTATTGTCATCTATTCACTTCACGACACAGGTATTAACATGTGTGGTGAAATGTGTGGTATCATCATTGATAAATTATCCGGAAACCTTAAGTATTCTGCATAACTTTTAATTTTGATAGCGAGTAAGGAGAACCTCTGGGAATGTTTTAAGACAGTGATAAAAAGATTATCACCTAATACGGCCAAGTTAAGGGATTAATATAAACCTAACACTTACTGAAAAAGTGGATTGATACCAGAGATATTTAGAACGTTATGATAGAAATAATATCGAGAAGGACATTAAAACATAACCAGCACATCGTGATAAGACGCAAAATATTTAGCGAATTCTTCTACCAGGCAGAATAATAATCTCTTCGAGTACGATGTTAAGCATTAGGAATAAACAATATAAATTCATAAAATAATATTCGAGCCTGTGTTTCGTTCTAGTTCATATACACACAACTCATTTTGTTCAAATACTGACTATGAAGTACAGCTTTATCTTTTCTTTCTTTTTGTTTTTATTTTTTTAGAGTAGTTCAACAGATGCCATCACTTACTGCCGCATTTTAATCTGTGGATTTGCAATAAACATCTCTTTATACGGGTAGGAGAAATGCTTAAAAGATTCTTCTACTGCGATTCTCACAGGGTAGGAAGTCTTAGGACTACGACTTGTTGCTGTTATTTGGGGCAGCTCCTCACACTGATTTATCCTGAACAAGTCTGTTCTTATCTGCATAACTACTGCGACCTAGCTGCACGTAAACTTCTTTACAACAGTTAGATTGACGTCACATTCTGCTGTCCTATGTCCCTCTCCATTCCCCAAACTTTCATCCAAATTTAGTACTCTATGATGCCATGATAAAATTGTATCATAAAGATCTTTCCTATCCCAGTGCGACACAGTGCCGGTTACTTAGTTACGCAATCTGACAGTCTAACACTCAGCATTCTTCAGTAACACAATATTCTAATAGCTTCTGTTTTCTTCTTCTGTCTGTTGTCCACTTTCCACATCCATACAAGATTACGATCCAGAAAAGTATTTTTTTAAATGACTGCCTAAAAGTTAAACTTATGTTAACAAATTATTCTCTTTAAGAACGGTTTTTTACTATTGGCACTCAGCACTTAATGTTTTTTCTTTACTTCAGACAACGTCAGTTATTTTTTGCTCAAATAACGAAATTCATGTCTAATTGTTAGTGTCTTATTTCTATACCTAATTCTCTCAGCACCATCTCAATTACTTTGACTACATTACATTACCTTTATTTTACATATTTTTGTTGTAACATCTGTACAAAACTTTATACATTCCGTTCAAGTGATCTTCCAAGTCCTTTGCTGTCTCTGACAATATAATCGCCAAACCTTTAAGATTTTATTACTTCTCCTTGAAGTTTAATTCCTTTATCGCTTGCTCTATTATATGGACTGGATGCCAAGAGGGATGTGTTACATTTGTCTTACTTCGTTCTCAATTACTGCATCCTTTCCATGTCCGTCAAGTGTTACAGCTACTGCATTCCAGTTTCTGTACAATTTGAAGAAAACTTTTCGTTTCCCGTATTTTACCTTTGATAACCAAAAAATGTCGAAGAGGGTATTCCAGTCAGGATTGTCAAAAGTTGTTTCTAAATCTAGAAATCCTGTAAATATTGGTACGTCTCTCATAAATCTATTTTATTTGTCATAGGTTCAATATTTCTCCGCGCGTTCCTACACTTCTGCGGGACCCAGTCTGCTCTTCACCTAGGTCAACTTCAATCAATTGTTTCATTATTCTGTAAATAAAGTGTGTCAGTATTTTGCAATCGTTACGCCTTAAAGTGATTTCTCAGTAACACACCTGTCCCCGTCTACCTTCTCCAGTATTGGGTGGGTCACATTCATGTTCAAACCTGAGGGCATTTCGCTTGCCTCACATATCTTACAGACCAGGCGTAACTTTATTGTGGGGTTGGTTCTCCAAAAGATCCCAGTAATTCTGAGGGAATATCGTATACTCTACTTGACATTTTGGACTAATTCATTAAAGTGTCCTGCTATAATTTTCTGCTTGCTGTAGCAAATTCCTTATCCCTTCTTCAGGCAGTCCCTATTTGTTTTCCAAAATGTTGTGTACTAGTTTCTTTCCCTCACGTTGGCCGTCTATACATTTGTTCCACCTTTCAGCCTTTTGCTCTTAGTACTGGCTCACAAACTGAGTTCTTCGTCTTCATGCAGCTGTTTTTCCAGTGGTTTCTTTCATTTTTCTGCTCGTGGCATCTCTCTTTCCTATTGTCATGTTTGTTTCTACAGCTTTGTATTTGTGCTCTTGCCTTTCCTACGTCCGCATGCGCGGCATGTCACTAAAACCACGCACGCATCGCGCACGACGTGGACAGCAAAACGCACTACTGAATTTGTGAAGTTGCTTCAAAACAGCCGTTACAACATCCAAAGGAAGGTAGCTGGTCTTTGAATCTTCCTGGTCGATCGAAACTGTTTCCAAGAGTATCGAGAAACAGAATGAGATCTTTGTCCGTCGTGTTAAGCTGTTGAGCCGTCCAAACACTACTCGTCAGAAAACAGAACGATTAGCTTTGTCTGTACAGCCCTCTGCTCCATTTCCAATCAACTGTGTGCCTTATTTGACAAACGCCATTCGGGAAACCGATGGAGGCCGTTAAAATAGGTCGGAGCATTAGCCGCACTCGGATGTCTCGGATAGTGAAGCATCTCCTGCCAAGTTAAAGGCCAGGCTTCGATCTTCAGTACGCGGCTCAGTTTTAACGTATAATCAAGATTCAATACAGGGCTTTCCCTGTTAAAGGAAAGACTTTTTATTTCGAATGCACTGGAGGTATACTTATCTACACCACTGGCTATTAAAATTGCTACACCACGAAGATGACGTGCTACAGACGCGAAATTTAACCGACAGGAAGAAGATGCTGTGATATGCAAATGATTAGCTTTTCAGAGCATTCACACAAGGTCGGCGCCGGTGGTGAAACCTACAACGTGCTGACATGAGGAAACATTCCAACCGATTTCTCATACACAAACAGCAGTTGACCGGCGTTGCCTGGTGAAACGTTATTGGGATGCCTCGTGTAAGGAGGAGAAATGCGTACCATCACGTTTCCGACTTATAAAGGTCGGATTGTAGCCTATCGCGATTGCGGTTTATCGTATCGCGACATTGCTGCTCGCGTTGATTGAGATCCAATGACTGTTAGCAGAATATGGAATCGGTGGGTTGAGGAGGGTAATACAGAACGCCGTGCTGGATGCCAACGGCCTCGTATCACTAGCAGTCGAGATGACAGACATCTTATCCGCATGGCTGTAACGGATGGTGCAGCCACGTTTCGATCCCTGAGTCAACAGGTGGGGACGTTTCCAAGACAACAACCATCTGCACGAACAGTTCGACGACGTTTGCAGCAGCATGGACTATCAGCTCGGAGACCATGGCTGCGGTTACCCCTGACGTTGCAACACAGACAGGAGAGCCTGCGATGGTGTACTCAACGACGAACCTGGGTGCACGAATTGCAAAACATCATGTTTTCGGATGAATCCAGGTTCTGTTTACAGCATCATGATGGTCGCATCCTTGTTTGGCGACATCGCGGACAAGAGGAAATAGTTGTAGTCGTGCTACCTTCAAACTGAGTTGCTAAGAAAAGCTCATGAGTTAAGAGCCAATATGTTGCTTTAACTTTAGAGAAGAGTAGTATGCATCGTAGGCTTGGTTTGGTTTAGCGTATCATCTCATACTTTTGTGAAGGTCTCCTGTCTATGTGACTGGGTGTGTTAGATGATGTAGCCATCTGCTCTTGATGCAGTAAGCAAAGGATACAAACTGTGGAATGAAATACGCACTGAAAGGTGCTGAGAGGACCCTTGTGAAAATCTGCGTGATGCAATAATCTTGTGTAAGGTAAATGAGTTCAATAGGTTGTTTCGAGAGACAGTGCTCCCATCATCATGTTGAAAACACTCATTACATATGGTTAAAACGCTATGAAATCTAAGGGCACGTGTAGACCAGTATACGGGTTGCCATATCATGTATCGATACCACGCTACCAGCGTATCACAGTTGGCAACGGAATTGCAAGTTACCATCTAACGCTGGTAGTGGTCGTGCGGGATGTGGCAGACCAAATGGTGTGCGACCACTGATCCACGTCTCCAGAAGCTCTGCCGCCCTCTACCGCCGCCATGTAGGACGGCTGGTGGCTACCACCCACTCCGTGTGCGCTCGGAGCCACTTAGCCTCATGACGCTATCCAGACGCCGCCTGGTCGCGGCTCTAACACCGCAGCTCGTCTTAGAACAGCGAGACTCTTCATTGTCGACAGTGATGAGCTGGACCCTTCTTCTTGTTACCTTATTTGTAATGAGTTTTTTACGCTTGGAGAAATACTAGTTCAGTACATCTTATGTTTGTCGTGTTCACTTGTTCACTAATCATTTCTGTTCCTGTCCAGCTTTCTTACGATGACAGCTGCTGCTCCATTCTGTAGCCCACCTCTCCTTACCAGTGTGTATGATGTACACAACAAACGTGGCGACGAGCTCTCGTACCGATATGTTGCAGTCATCAATTGTAGTTTATTCTTCCTGTTCTGTCGTCTTTTTGGTTTTTTTTCTTTTTCGGGTGCTCGTCTTTTGTGGGTACCCAGTGTTTACCTAGCTTGTGTTCTTTGTGTCTAAGTTCCGCAGTTGCTGCTTCTTCGCCCGATTTTGTTTTTCCTGTGTTTATTTGTCTTGTTATTTTGTTCATTGCTTAATTTGTAATGCCTAATGCGCCGCCACCGCCTGCTTCGTCGCCTGCAGTTGGCATAACACAGTTTAATCAGTTTCGGAGTCAACGAATGGTGCAACTGCTTGAAATGATGAACCGCTTCATGGCAGTGCAGGTGATTTCATACAAGACACCGGACCCACGGCAGCGCCACAGCCTGCGTCACTTACGTATGTTCCCCATTTCGTGAGTTTAATGAAGCGAAGGGAGACTGGACAGAGAGTACCTCGTATAGTTCAACACGAACACTGCAGCGCATCGCCTACAAGACACTGACAAACATTCTTATTTCCTGTCCATGGCGGGAGCGACTATGTATCACTTATGCGTTGTTTCCCACGTCCTGCCCTAAACAAGTATCATGCGAGGACCTACACTATGTGATCAAAATTATCCGCACACCTGGCTGAAAATGACTTGCAAGTTCGTGGCGCCCAGCATCGGTAATGCTGCAATTCAACATGGTGTTGGCCTACCCTTACCCTTGATGACAGCTTCCACTCTCGCAGGGATACGTTCAGTCAGGTGCTGGAAGGTTTCTCGGGGAATCGCTGCATTGAGGAGAGGCCTGGCAAGAAATCAGTGTTGCAGAACGTCCCAAAGGTGTTCTATAGGATTCAGTCAGGACTCTGTGCAGGCCCGTCCATTACAGTTATGTTACTATGGTATAACCACTCCGCCACAGGCTATGCATTATGAACAGGTGCTCGATCATGCTGAAAGATGCAACCCCATCCCCGAATTGCTCTTCGACAGCGGGAAGCAAGAAGGTGCTTAAAGCATCAATGTAGGCCTGTGCTGTGATAGAGTCACGCAAAACAGCAAGGGTTGCAGGCCCCCTCCATGAAAAACACGACCACACCTTATCACCACAGCCCCAGAATTTTACTGTTGCCACTACACTCGCTGGCAGATGTCGTTCACCGGGCATACCCGTATCGCCACATTGTTTACCCTGATTCGTCACTCCACACAACGGTTTTCCTCTGTTCAATCGTCCAATGTTTACGCTCCTTACACCAAACGAGGCGTCGTTTGGCATTCACCGGCGTAATGTGTGGTTTATGAGCAGCCGCTCGACCATGAAATCCAAGTTTTCTCACCTCCCGCCCAACTGTCACAATACTTGCAGTGAATCCCGATGCAGTGTGGAATTCCTGTGTGATGGCCTAGATAGATGTCTGCTTATTACACATTATAACCATCTTCAACTGTCGGCGGTCTCTGTCAGTCAACAGACGAGGTCGGCCTGTACGCTTTTGTGCCGTACGCGTCCTTCACGTTTCCACTTCACTATCACAACGGAAACAGTGGACCTAGGGATGTTTAGGAGTGTGGAAATCTCGCGTACCGACGTATGACGCAAGTGACACCCAATCACTGACCACGTTCGAAGTCCGTGATCACAGTGTATTGCAGGCGCTTTCAACGCACTATGAGAGCAGATTACAAATAGTGGCCGCCAGTTACAAATTCCTTAGGTTTTATAAACGACAAGGACAGACATACGACCAGTGGGTGACTTAACTGCAAGGCCTTACTAGGCAGTGCGGATTCAAATGTGACCGTAGCAAATATTAGAGTGATACAGTGGTTCATGACACCATCCTGCACAGTGTCGCTGTCTCTCGAATTCTCGAACAGATTCTTACATACTCGGACTCTTCCTTGCGTCAGGTTCTGCCGAGTCTAAACTATAAGGATTCCTGTGAAAGTGCAGCAGACAGTTTTGAAGTAGGGCCTGTTTGTTCTGTAGACAGCCGCGACAAACAGACTTCGCAGCCGGCTTGCAAACTGCGGCCCAGCCGGTCGCAGCCACACAACACATCAACATGTGTACCGTCTGGCACAAGGTGTGAAGTCGTGCCCATTCCCTAATAAGGCAGTTGCCGTCGGGTGAAGCGGCCTGCTGTTTTTCCTTAAAATCGGGCCGGCCGCGGTGGCCGAGCGGTTCTAGGCGCTTCAGTCCGGGACCGCGCGGCTGTTACGGTCGCAGGTTCGAATCCTGCCTCGGGCATGGATGTGTGTGATGTCCTTAGGTTAGTTAGGTTTAATTAGTTCTTAGTTCTAGGGGACTGATGGCCTCAGCTCTTAAGTCCCATAGTGCTCAGAGCCATTTGAACCATTTTTTGAACCTTAAAATTAGTAAATGGGGACATGTGCAGTATGTGTGCTTAGAGAAGTGTAAGGCACCTCCTTCAGCTACGGCACTCCTTCACGCACGTCTAACAAGGGGAGGCCGCCAATTGGGAAATTCAAATTCGATTCATATTGCGCATAATAAAAGCTCATAGCCAGAGGTGTAATGTGGCAAAGCATCAAGATGCACTTCTCAGCCGTTGTCGAGAAAATCGACAGTTAAAAGAAACTGTTGAGTTGAAATACTCTCTACGATTTGTGATGTCCTACAGCGTCGTGGCGCAGCGGTAAGCGCTCGGGTTCGTAATTCGAAGATCGCTGGATCGAATCTCGCGCCATGCAACTTTTTTTTTAGTATTTGTTATTTGTAATTAATATATATATATATATATATATATATATATATATATATATATATATATATATAAAATTCCCGGCAATCAGTTGCAACAATTATGCATATAATAAGTTGTTGAAAGTCGTTTGTCGTGGAAAAACTAGCGACTTCGAACATG
The DNA here is from genome assembly GCF_023898315.1 of Schistocerca nitens. NCBI lineage: Eukaryota > Metazoa > Arthropoda > Insecta > Orthoptera > Acrididae > Schistocerca > Schistocerca nitens. The sequence goes on from NC_064620.1 coordinate 526,302,014, forward strand.
ATCATGTTTTCTGCAAACAAAGTTGTATTTCACAAATGTTATTAATTGTCTTCATAATGTTTACACGTGGAGTTAACGGAAGACGTAGAAACGATATTCCAAAACGAATACGTATAGTGTAAGTCAAACGTTCGAATTAGATACCCCATGATATATATATATATATATATATATATATATATATATATATATTGACTAATGACCTCAGCAGTTGAGTCCCATAGTGCTCAGAGCCATTTATATATATATTACAAAAAACAAATACTAAAAGAAAGTTGCATGGCGCGAGATTCGATCCGGCGACCTTTGGATTCCGAACCCAAGCGCTTACCGCTGCGCCACGACGCAATAGGAAGTTATATGTCGTAGAGAGTATTTCACCACAACGGTTTCTATTAACTGTCGATTTTCTCGACAACGGCTGAGAAGTGCATCTTGGTGCTTTGCCACATTACACCTCTGGCTATGAGCTTTTATTATGCGCAGTATGAATCGAATCTGAATTACACAATTGGCGGCCTCCCCTTGTAAGTCACAGTGTGTAGTGCGTTTTAAAAGCCCTACAGTGTCGTCAATACAAAACAAAAATGTAATAGCCGTTCAGAAAAGGCTCCCAACTCTTCTGCAGTGCTACGTGGAGACAACAAACTTTTTGTGTCTCTTACTATCGCTGGACAATCAGTCTGTTTGCAGCTTGAGACTGGAGCTTCAGTGACTTTGCCCAATCATAGCAGTTACAAATTGCGTGGCAAACCTGAGTTGTGCACATCGCGCCATTCGCTGACGGTGAATAACGGCCAAGACATCCTGTCTTAGGCACTTGTAGCCTTCCTGCAACTTTCTGATATGTGATGAAGACATGACATTTACAATGCTTTCCTCTCAAGACGCTTCTAACATTTTTGGTCTAGACTCTTTTTTGATTTACATTCATCAAAATTTTTTTGCATCACCTCGGTTCCGAGAGTTCCGGAATCTGTACAGAAAATTGGAATAGAGCTCAACATAAACATCATTTCCGCTCTTTTTATTGCTCATGAAAACCACACATTGCATGTTGTACCGCCATACAGCGAGACTTTCAGAGGTGGTGGTACAGATTGCTGTACACACCGGTGCCTCTAATACCCAGTAGCACGTCCTCTTGCATTGACGCATACCTGTATTCGTCGTGGCATACTATCCACAAGTTCATCAAGGCATTGTTGGTGCAGATTGTCCCACCTGTCAACGGCGTTTCGGCGTAGATCCCTCCGAGTGGTTGGTCCATGAAGACGAATGCCTCGCCAATATGCTGTCGATATGGTGGTACTTTCGGTCGGTGGATGGCATCGTACAGCCGTTACGGCGCCTTCCATGACCACCGCGTCGTACGTCGGCCCCACATAATGCCACCCAAAAACAGCAGGGAACCTCCATCTCGCTGCACTCGCTGGACAGTGTGTCTAAGGCGTTCAGCCTGACCGGGTTGCCTCCAAACACGTCTACGACGATTGTCTGGTTGAAGGCATATGCGACGCTCATCAGTGAAGAGAACGTGATGCTAATCCAGAGCGGTCCATTCGGCATGTTGTTGGGCCTATCTGTAACGCGCTGAATGGTGTCGTGGTTGCAAAGATACACCTCGCCATGGGCGTCGGGAGTGAAGCTGCGCATCATGCAGCCTATTGCGAACAGTTTGAGTCGTAACACGACGTCTTGTGGCTGCACGATAAGCATTATTCAACATAGTGGCGTTGCTGTCAGGGTTCCTCCGAGCCATAATCCGTAGGTAGCGGTTGTCCACTGCAGTAGTAACCCTTGGGCATCCTGAGCGAGGCATGTCATCGACAGTTTTTGTCTCTCTGTATCTCCCCCATGTTTGAACAACATCGCTTTGGTACACTCCGAGACGCCATGACACTTCCCTTGTTGAGAGCCCTTTCTCGCATTCGGACGCGATCGAACCACGGTATTGACCCTCTAGGAGTGGTTGAACTACAGACAACACTAGCCGTGTACCTCCTTCCTTGTGGAATGACTGGAACTGATCGGCTGTCGGACCCTCTCCGTCTAATAGGCGCTGCTCTTGCATGGTTGTTTACATCTTTGGGCGGGTTTAGTGACATCTCTGTACAGTAAAATGGACTGTGTCTGTGATAAAATATCCACAGTGAACGCCTATCTTCAGGGGTTCTGGGAACCGGGGTGATGGAATTTTTTTGTGTGTGTGTGTGTGTGTGTGTGTATTTGGGCATTCAGGGTAATGTACTAGCTATTTCTTTCTTTAATCCTTGGGATAGTGTAACTAAGCAATGTGAGAATTTCAGGATTTGTTTTTCTGAGGGTTCAGGCAAAACCAATAATTTTGCTGCCCATATCACAATGAAGGACAATGCACAGCCACGTTTTGTTAGAGCTCGTCTTGACCCTGATGCTTCGAGACTAGGTGGCTCAGGAAATTACTGCTTTGTACAACAGTAGGGTCGTAGACCCATCACTACCAGGCAGTGGGTGTCACCCTTGTTATTCTAACAAAGGCGCCCGGAAGACTCTGGCTGAGCGCCGATTTTAAGAAAACAGTGGATTCGTAAACATTGACAGTTATCCGGAAGAATTGATGTATAAACTGGGTGCCCGTTGTTTCATTTCCAGAAGAACTGATTTGCGCAGCGGTTAGTTACAAATCCCTCTGCATGAGCAGCCGCCACAAGCCTTTGTCATTAACAGTCACCTTGGTCTCCTGAAATTTTTGAGATTGCCGTTTGGCAGTGCTTCCGCACCTGCAATATTTCAGCGCTTTCTGGAGCAGATGATCGCAAAACTTCCTTTCTGCTCAATTTATTCAGATGTCATTTCTGTCTCAGGTCGCACTCCTGAAAAACTCATTAGAAATCTTCGCACTCTGTTTCAAGTGTTGTCTGTAGCTGGCTTCACATGTAATAGGCTGAACATGAGTACCTAGGATATGTCATTAACGGCCAGCGTGTTCGCCAATTGCAATCACATTTGCTTGCTATGCAGGACCTTCCACACCTGCGCAATGTGCGGGAATTGCAGTCCGTTTTAGGGGTCACGTATTAGATCAGATTTATTTCTAATTTTTGTCAAATCGCAGTTCCCTTGCAATGCTTGTGCACGAAGAATGTTCCTTTCGTTTGGGTGCAAGAGTGTTAGTCTGCTTTCCATAACCTGTGATATTCTTTGCTTAGTGATCAGTGCCTTGTACATTTTTATCCAGCCAAACTTATGGTCTTGACTGTGGCGTCAATGCATAAATTTGGTGCTGTTAACACACCGACTGCCTTTGCTTCGTAGTTGTTGATTACCTGTGGTATCACCAAGTTTCCCCTGTGTCTTTTTGGTAGAAAATTTTAATTTGTAATTGACCATCAACATCTACAATCTTTGTTTACATCTTCTCAGTCAGTTCCAACTCGCTCAGTGCAAAAACTGCAACGGCGGGCTTTTCTTTTGTCACATTACTAGTATGAGATTGTGTAAAGACGCACTTCTAAGCATGCCAACGCAGATGTTTTTTCTCGTTTCACCGTTAGCTCAGCTTCAACGCTCGATGAGTCCTCTGCTTCTTGTTGCTACACTGATGTGCAACACACGGACGCTTTGCATAGCCTTCCGCTTAATCATCGAAAAATTGCACAGGCCACAGTAGGCGGACCCTGATTTGCAGATTCTGTTGCACTAACTCTGCAATGGTTGGCCGCCTTCGGCTAGACAGAGTCGGAGCTCTGGAGTTAACCAATATCTTGCTCGTCGGCACACGCCTGCAGTTCATCAAGGTGTTATTTCGCTTCGCATCGATATTGAGCACTGACGTGTTGTACATCCCCAGGCTCTCCGGCCTGCCGTGCTTCGTTTGTTAGACCAAGGTCACTGTGTTGTTGTTCGCACTAAGCAGTTGGCGCGATATCATTGCATTTGGCGTGGTCTGGATGCAGAAACTGAACAGCTGACGTCTCGGTGCCAAGTCTGTGCTGAGCATCAGTCAGCCCTCCTCAGCAGTTCTCTGAATGTCCCAAACATAAGACTTGAATTTCTCAGGTTCCTAGTAGAATACGCAATGGCTCATCATGGTTGAGATTTTGAACTAATTTCTCTTCATGGTTCCTATGCACTGTTCTATGGCTCGTTCCACGGTTCGGCCTTGCCGTTCATCTTTTGCCTCAACAGGCAGCATGAAGGAAACGTGACTGACAACAGACTTCAATTTGTTGCCATCGAGTTTGAACAGTTCGATTGTACTAACATTTAAGCAACAGATAGACAAACTTCCTGCCTCCCATGCACAGGACCAAGCTCTGTGGTTCTTCTCGTCTTTCTACCGCTCTCAGCCACGCGACGGACCATCACCGCCGGAGTTGTTACGTGGGTAGTGAGGCTGTACCTTGCTTCAGTTGCTGCACCCGCCATGCCCGCGGTGCTCACTCCACACAGACAGACATAGTGTCAAACTAACGATTCAGTATTTTACAGATATTACGGAGGATGGAGACGCTGAAGGCACTATTTTAGGTTTTCCTGGATGCTCCCTACTTTTACTGTAGGGACTGAGAGGATTGCTGCGTCACCATCAGAGTCAAATTCATCCGTGTGAATTGCTTGATCCGACTGCAGGCTTTGTTCTTTCAGATTTGGTGCCGGCCGAAGTGGCCGTGCGGTTAAAGGCGCTGCAGTCTGGAACCGCAAGACCGCTACGGTCGCAGGTTCGAATCCTGCCTCGGGCATGGATGTTTGTGATGTCCTTAGGTTAGTCAGGTTTAACTAGTTCTAAGTTCTAGGGGACTAATGACCTCAGCAGTTGAGGCCCATAGTGCTCAGAGCCATTTGAACCATTTTCAGATTTGGTTCCTGCCTAGACGTAGCAGCCCTCGCTTCATCCGCGGCCCCTATGGGTCCTGTGTCATCGACACTGGTCCTGAAGCCAAATCAAGTCGATACCCTTTTGTGGTCGAGGCCCTCTCGACAGTCATTGTCGTCTGGCGATGGGGCCTGTTCACAGGAGCTATCCCACACGCTGCCTCAGGTCCCTCGCCAGTCGTCAAGATGACTCCATCTTCATTTTCTACTCTGCCTTTGGATGTGCGTGTGACCCTCTGCCCAGTTTCTCAATTGGTGTTCCCGAGCAGGCACAGGGCATATGGCGGGGTGTGGGCGGGAGCTCGACAACGGCCTGAGTTCCGGCTCCCGTCTCCTCATTGCCATCTGCATCCAGACATCCCCTATGTCGTCGTACACTCGTCTACAACACATGACAATGGTGAGGGAGTTTCTGAGGGAGGAATGTGGTATCACATACCGATACCACCTAATGGGCATATCACAGTTGGCAACGAAATAGCAAGTTCCTGCCTGACGCAGATCTCGCAGGACCAATGGTGCACTCCCCCTGAGCCACGTGTCCAGTGACTCCACAACATGAGCGCCCTCTACCACCTCAATAGAGGATGGCCAATGGTAGCCTATACCTCACTTCCATTCTGAGCCATGTGACGCTATGCAGATGCAGTGCAGTCGACGCTCCGACACCATAGATCCCTGTTGACAACTAATGGGATGAAATCTGTTTCATGCTGCATTATTTATAATGAGTCTTCAAACGCTAGGAGAAATACAAGTTAAACAAATTTTCTGTTTGTTCTGTTAATTAGTTCGCTAATCACTGTTGCTCCTGTTCAGTCTTCCTATGATGACTGTTGCCCGCCTCTCTTTACCTTTGTGTACGACGCCGTACACAACACAGGTAACATCTCAGCCTGAGTGATAACAACAACAATTGAACGTTAGCTGCGAGTAATTTATTTGCTTATTTATTTACTTTTGCAGAAGGAGTCTGGCGAAGACGCAAACATGGTACAAGATGACGAGTCCTACTAGTTTCATGAACTTAATTGAACACTTGACTGAGAACCTTACAAAAGTAGCCTTGTCCAGTTATCGCTCGCTCTAGCCTCATATTTTCGTCGCCAGACTTTTTTTTAAACTCATTTACTTTATACAGAATTTTCTTTCATAGCCATGGTGGTCCAGCTCGTGGATCACTAGATTCCCAACTTCGAGGTCTCGGGTAGAGTCCCAGATAGGGAGGGTACTTTACTTCTTTCTGGTTCCTACAGGATGGCCTCAAATGAGTACCAGAGATCTATGCGGGGGGTTGAACTTGGCCTTTGCAATTGCCCACCGCCCGCCTCCCTCCTAGTGTTGCAGCGGAGGAACGCTGTACTCTACCGACAGTTCGTCCAATAGCCCAGTTTCCAACTTGCATCACAGTAACTTTTGTAACCCCTGTTGGTGTTTGTAAATGTTACTGGAGTGTGTTTCTTATTCTGTATGCTATATGTAATCCGGTCTTCTTACGTTTGTTTGCTATTCTGTATGTTTTGTATTTGGATGTTAAAGTGCATCATTTCTTTTTGTTAATCGTATTTGGATGCTAAAGTGCATAATTTCTTTTTGTTAATCGTATTATGGGTGCCCCTGTTCTACGTGTACAGTAGTGCCTGTATTGTCTACTCATTTTTGTGGTACTTGTGTCCTATACTTGTTTTCATTTTGCTTTAGGTTTGTTTTGATTTTGTGGTTGACGTTTGCCTTGTGTCATAGCCGTTTTTGACTATGAGCTATATTGTCTCTACTACTTCCTCATAATTTTCTCTGCTGAGTGGAATTGTCTTTAGCCAGTGTATCATATGTTGGAAAGCTGATAGTTCGTGGTTTAGTATGGTTCGACGTGCATGTATACTTGTGATTGTTGCTGTTGTCTTCCTGTAAGCGTCAAATTTGTGCTTATTGGCATCTCTCTCTTTACTGTTATTTCCAAGAAGTGTATTTGTTGTCATGTTTCGTTTCTATGATGAATTTTGTTATGCATACTGCTTACATTTTTGCATGAAGTTGATTTCTTTTTATCTATTGGTTCATCTACCATACAGATTATATCATTCACAACCTCTGTGCCAGTGAACAATTATTTATCCTCTCTTGTGATTTTTGTATGAAAGAGAATATGTTTTGTGTATTCCTGATACTAGGGAACTCAATGAAGGAACACCTTTTCGTAAGTAATATTTCTTTTGAAACTGGAAGTACTTCTGTGATGTGACCATTTTAAGCGTTTTGATCATTTCTCTAATTTGAAATTTACAAATAAGAGACATCTATGGACTAGAATTAAAAACAATATAGCTCATAGCCTCATAATACAAATTTCAATCACAAAATCAAAACAAAAATGAAAATAAACATGGGATACAAGCACCACAACCCAGCACAGTCACTACAGTGCTCACAAACACACAGATCACGAATACCTGTGATATGACTAACAAAAGAGAATGGAACACTCTAACATGAAAGCCGGCCGAAGTGGCCGTGCGGTTAAAGGCGCTGCAGTCTGGAACCGCAAGACCGCTACGGTCGCAGGTTCGAATCCTGCCTCGGGCATGGATGTTTGTGATGTCCTTAGGTTAGTTAGGTTTAACTAGTTCTAAGTTCTAGGGGACTAATGACCTCAGCAGTTGAGTCCCATAGTGCTCAGAGCCATTTGAACCATCTAACATGAAACACAAATCAACATGCAAAATAGCAAATATACTAAAAGAAGAAGGGTCTAAAAAAATAAGGATTACACATGACATTCAGAACAGAAACACACTCCAGTCCAATTTGCAAACACCAGTAAGAAAACCAGCAAATACCAAAGAGCTGTTATGTATCAGTCAGAATATCGACTGCAGATCAGAATTTCTAGGACTGTTAGGCAAAAATTTCAAAACTAGAAATAAAGAAATAAATAGCATTCTCCCATTGCTGAACATTTAATAAAGTATGAACATGAACTATCTATCACATAAAAGGATATGAAAGTCGTCAAGATAACGTATCACAAGAGAAAACTCCTACATTTCAGGAAAACTTTCATATACAAAGTTCCATAACAAGAAACAGTGTATCTCCAAATCAATGTAAGTAACAACTCATTGATCATGTTAGCAAAAAAGAAAAAAAAACAGTAAGAAACAGATATGTTGAACACAAACAGATGAAATCAATAATCGATGCATACACACGCACACACAAAACCAATAAAAGAAAATTAAACTATTTACAGACGCTACAAAACAAACGAAAAGACGAACGAAAATACAGAGCGACTGTTGGCAATTGGCAATACTGTATTCAGTAAATACAACGAACAAAATCACAGTGAACAGTGGAAGTGACGTGTTAAGTAGAAATGTGCTCGTAAAACGCCATAAATTCAACACCCTGAGTACGCATACCAACTAAGTGTAACTCCAAGACGGCACACGTGACCAATAAGACCCAAAAACGTAAGTACAAATAATAGTAACTGAATGTCGTGCAACTTGTACTACAGAAAATTCTCACGTAAGAGATGTCAGCAAGATACTTATAAAGAATTGTAATGTAATAACAGATCCGTAATCATTATATAACGCAATTATTATATACGAAACTGACCATGACTTGCAGGCCACTGAAGATGATTCACTAATAAAAAGAAGCGACACGTATGTTGCAGACTACAAACAGCCTCCCATTTAGTTCCATTAGAAGAACCACGTTCCCAGCAATATAGAAACAACAAAGGAGCGACGGAAAACATAAAAAAATCACGGCGTCACTAACAATTTATTCTAGTTCGAGTAGAGACTCTATGGGCCCAAAGTTATCGATTTCTTCCGTCTGCTACATTTTTTCACTGCTTCTGTCGTAAAATTCTCTTTATGTCCTTTCCAGTATTTAAATTTCTGCCACAATGATAAAGTTGTTCCTGATGGCATACATTTCTTTTATCTCATCAGCTTTTCTTGACTTTTCCTTTATGATATGTATTGAGGTGTCGATTTCTGGTAGCATTTAAAACTCTTAACATTTGTTATATAGCGTAGTCTTTTAGTTTCCTCTAATTCTGGTTACTTAAGTGGTAGTTATTTGCGTGTATTCTGGATGTGTAGTATGTTTGTACAACTTTAATATTTGTAATCAGCTCTCTAAGTACGACAAAAGGCAGCTGATTTGTTTCGTTACTTCCGAATACGCTGTTTCAACGATACTTTCGAGTGAACTCTTAGTTCTAATTATTTTACACTTTCTCCTCAGTTAATTCCTTTGTCAGTTGATAACAATCGGTTTTATAATGTTTGTCGTCCTTCCACAATGTAAACTGCCAGTCTTTCCATTATATTTATCTTATTATTATTTTGTCGGCATATTTTTTCGAGTCCTACTGGCTGTATTGGAAATCTTCTTACATTGTCAGAATGATTTCTTCCTCCACTAAGAAATGCAGTATCGCCAGCGAATTGTGCTAGCATGATACTTCCTTTCACGTACACTTTGAGTAAGATGAAAGATAAAATTGTTCCCTTTTGTTATCCTTGCTGTTATTATTTTAATGTCTGATCTTGATTCTTGGTTTAAAAGTGCGCACCCAGCTTTAATGTACCTATATGGTGGTTGTATACAATTTCACTTTTGCTATGAAGTCCTCTGTCGTAATCCTTTCGCTTTTCTAGAGTGTTCCTGCGTTTTTGGCTTAATTTCATATTTTTAACATACGTTCAGTTACTCTCAGAAGTTTTACATTGGCATAGATCTTCATTTGGAATGCTAGTTGGTGTATTTGGATGGTTTTCTCTTGTGTGATGACGTCTGAATTCAATTTCATGTAGTCCTTTCAAGCAAATTTGTCATTGAGCTGAGGAGGTTAACTGGACGGTACTTTCCAGCCTTTTTAATTTCTTTTCTCGATTTTATAATTGGTACTGATTTGAGGAGGTTCCATTTTTTGTGGAAAGTTCATTGTTGTGAGAAATGCGAGGGCGTCCTGGATAGCTGATTCACTAGAATGTGAGGTGTTGTGTATGGGCCTGTGGCCCGGGTTCGATTCCCGGCGGGGTCAGGGATTTTCTCTGCCTCGTGATGGCTGGGTGTTGTGTGCTGTCCTTAGGTTAGTTAGGTTTAAGTAGTTCTAAGTTCTAGGGGACTGATGACCATAGATGTTAAGTCCCATAGTGCTGAGAGCCATTTGATTTTTGGGCCTGTGGTGTGAGTTTAACACGTTTCTTAACATCTCTTTTTCATTGGTGATAAGAAGTTGTCATCTTGAGGGTTGTGGGATGACAATCTAGTCGACTGTGCACAACGGGGCTGTCAGCTACTGAGAGGCATCATTTCGCCAGCGGGAATTGGAGAAGCCAACCGACAGGAAAACGCCAAGCTGCGTGAACAGGTAGGGCACGCCGAACTCAAATATACGACATACGGACAGAGGAAATACCAGTGCAGAACAAGAACACGCAGATGTTCAATGGCTGTCTAAATGAACGGCCGAAGATAGAGTACGATGTCGTTGCGGTCTTTAGTCCAAAGACCGCTTTAATGAAGCCCTCCAGGATAGTCTGATCTGTTCAAGCCTTTTCATCTCTGCGTAGCTACTGAAACCTGCATCCATTTGAACGTGTTCGTGCATCCAAGCCTCGATCTCCCTCTACAGATTGTTACTCCCCACATTTCTCTTTGTCACCAAGTTGGTTGTCTTTAATGCCACAGGATATGTCGCATCAATCTAGTCCTTTTTTCAGCCAAGTTGTGCCATAAATTTATTTTTTCTCCAATTCTATTCAGTACCTCGTCATCTGTATTCAATCTACCCATCCAATTATCATTCCACAGTAATATCATATTTCAAAAGTTTATATTCTCGTCTGAAATGCTTATAGTCAGCGTTTCCTTGTTGGTATTCCGAAATTCTCCTATAGCAGACAAAAAAATTCCGAAAATGATACACTTTTCCCCCAATAATCTTAAACCAGCATATTCCTTTATACTATGATCTGTTCTCAGTATTGGCAACTTGAAGATGTGGAAGTATGTGTTCAGGGCCGCAAAATTATCGTACATATCAAACAATTACAGCACATAAACCAACATTTTTAATTTGTAAATAAAAGCAATAGCCAGACCTACAGTAGCCACATTTGATTTATTCACACTTTTTTCAGACCGTTAACGCACCACCTACATCTCACTTCACAGCTCGACTCCTGTATCCACTACGCTACTGTGAACACATAAAATCCGTGCCTGTGGGGACACATCTGTCCACTACTCTACTTTGAACACATAAAATCGGTGCCTGTGTGTAGTACTTACACCACTTGAGGACTCTTAACAGCCATTAAATTACATTTAATTATAACGAAGCATATCAATACCGAAGCATTTTCGAGGAACTCTCAGTATCTGAAATTGCGCATATTCAAAGGGCATACATTATAATATAAACCTCATCAAATACACTCTCTTACTAAAACGACGAAATCCAATATGGTGTCTCCTCAGAACTCGAGACGACCACTAATGCTGATAGACTTTCCAAACGGTCTACACTGGTCATGTAAACGCCATAATGACATGGCGCAGAGGTGTCTCCGCGATCTCTCACAAAGGAAAAGATGCATCGACTAGTTTGAAGGGAGAGTAACGTCTAGTGAAAAGCTAGAATGGTAAGCAAGTAGTGTTTGAACTAAAATATCGCAGATGGCATTAGTAGTAAGGCTAGGCAGATAAAATACTTCCCCAATTTCCTTGTTACGCAAACTTTTCCCCTTAAAATTTCACCAACGTCTCCGTTTCCCAACAGTTACACCCCCCCCCCCAAAAAAAAAAAAACGTTTTTCCTCAAAACCGCGAGAAAACCCCAATCTTGAGTCGCTACTTGTAGGCCATATTTTTCTTCCTTGCAAAGCTACTCTCCACACAAATATCTTCAGAAAAGACTCCCATGATATGAATTTATTTTCTTTTTTTTAGAAATAAGGAAGTATTTTACATCGTCTCCGTTTCAAGTATGGTGTTGTTTTAATACTCTAATAACAAGGCTCAGACGGCCACTGTGGCCGAGCGGTTCTAGGCGCTTCAGTACAGAACCGCGCTGCTGCTACGGTCGCAGGTTCGAATCCTGCCTCGGGTATGGCTGTGTGTGATGTCCATAGTTTAGTTAGGTTTAAGTAGGTCTAAGTCTCGGGGAATGATGACTTCAGATGTTAAGTCCCATAGTGCTTAGAGCCATTTCAACGATCTGAACAAGGTTTCACCTACGACCTTTAGAGTCTAATTTTCTACTGTAAGTTTCTCAGCACTGCCAGATTCATCGCATTTATATTTCACTACCATTGTTTTACTTTTGTTGATGTTCATCTAGTAGCTCTTGACACTACTATTTCGGTTCAACTGATCTCCCAAGTCCTGTCTTTGATAGAATTACTATGTCATCGGTAGACCTGAAAGGTTCTATTTTTTCTCCCTCCACTTTAATTCCTTTTCAAATTTGTCTTTGGTTTCCATTACTGCTTTCTAAGTGTAAATATTGAATAACATTGAGGATTCGCTACGACCCTATGTCACCCAACTTTCAACTACCGCTTCCCTTCCACATCCTTCGACTCTTGTAACTATCGTCTGTACAAGTCATAAATAACATTTTACTACCTACATTTTATCCCGGCCAACTTCAGAAATTCAAAAAGTCTGTCCCAGATAACGTTGACAAAACCGTTCACTAATTCTGCAAGTACTATAAACGAAAGTTTACTATTTATCCAAGGTAAGTCGTAGACAGTACAATAGTAGCACGAGGGTTGGAACTTAAATAGTGGCAACTATTTATCCACAACCGATACAAAAGAGTTACATGTTTGCACCTGTTACTGTCCTTCAAAGCAGTCACCAGAGTTGTGTAGAGCCCGTTACCACCGATGTGGAAGGCGTAGTATACCGTTAGCAGAGCCTGTTCTGTTGATGGTGCGAATGGAGCGGTCCACTGCCTCTCGAATCCTGGGAACAGTTCTGAAACGAATGCCACGAAGTGGTTCCTTCAGCTTCAGAATCAAATCAAGTCACAAGGACGTCAGTCCAGGGAGTATGGTGGATGGTACAGTACTTCCCAGTACAGTACCTCTCCAAAAACGAACAGTAATACTGTCCATTGACTGTCTGCCGTGGAGGAACGTAATGCGTTAGGATAACATCATCACAGTCGTATACCATAATCATCATAAATTTAGCCGGCCGGGGTGGCCGAGCGGTCTGGAACCGCGCGACCGCTACGGTCGCAGGTTCGAATCCAGCCTCGGACATGGATGTGTGAGATGTCCTTACGTTTAAGTAGTTCTAAGTTCTAGGGGGCTGATGATCTCAGAAGCTAAGTCCCATAGTGCTCAGGGCCATTTCTGAGCCATCATAAATTTAGACCACTCCATTCACACTATCAACAGAACAGGTTTTGCTAACGGTATAGTACGCCTTCCACATCGCTGGCAACGGGTTCTACATAACGCTGGTGACTGCTTTGAAGAGCAGTAACAGGTGTAAACATGTAACTCTTTTGTATCGGTTGTGAATAAATAGTTGCCACTACTTAAGTTCCAACCCTTGTACTCACGGGGTGACAGTTATTGAACTATATGAAAAAAACGCAAATTAATTACAAACCTTAATGACTGTTTTCAGATATTTGCGATTATCGCTGTCTTTAACATAGCCCCACAAAAACGACTCGGATGTTTCGGATCCGGAGAATATTGTGGGCAATCGAGGCCCATGCCAGTGGCTTCTGGGTACCCCGGAGCCAGAAAGCGGTCCCCAGAGTGCTCCTCTAGGACATTAAACACTCTCCTGCTTTGGTGGGGTCGAAATCCGTTTTGCATGAACCACATCTTGACTAAATCTCACAAAACCTACACGTACCGTATCAAGGAATATCACACCGATTATTCCGTGGCTGGATACTGCACACCACACAGTCATCCGTTGAGGGTGAAGAGACTTCTCGATCGTGAAATGGGGGTTCTTAGTCCCCAAATGCGAGAGTGTTGCTTATTGACTAACCCATCCAAATGAATGTCGGCTTCGTCGTTACATCAAATCATATTCATGAATGCATGCGTATACTAATTCCCTTCACGCCCCGCGGCCAACCGTGGAGTTTGAACGTCCTAACGCAAATAGTTCAGAAGTTACGACGATATTATTTAATATAGTTCAATAATGGTCACCCTGTAATTGCAGCATTGATGCAGATACAGCTAACCGGTGGACACTGTAATACAGTCACTAAATCGATTCTACAGATAATTACTTGACCATCTTGAACTAAACAAAGTGCACATTATACATTAATAATTGTAGGAGTGTGAGCGAGGAAAGAATGAAATATAGCAAAAAAACTACAAACTCTCTAACTAGCAAATGTAACAGAAATAGAAAGGTCATAAATAGAAATAGAAGAACGCTATCAAAAGACATCTTTACAACAACTGCAGTTTTAACAGTTTTTAAGCAAGCTATGAAAAAAAAGATATTAAATTAATGATGTACGCGTAGTTAAGTGCATACAAACAAACAATAGCAGATGGCATCTGTGACTGAGCTACATCACGAATAGTTAACAGTTCCTTTCTTCATCACTTTATATTTTATCCAATGGTTAATGCAACTCATTCGACAACGGGGCTACAAAATGAAAACGTAGAAATAAATGAAGACATTGCATCGTAATTTGAACCTTATTACATTTTTAGGAATTTTCTTCTTATGTGAATGTAGCATAATAGCGTAATTACCACGGCTTTGATCGCGATTATATTTTCTTTCTGTGTTAATGTAGCAGAATGCCAAACAAGTAATTAGTCCTTTGCTGCGACGCTTCGGTCCGATTTTTGTAATGTGAAGTGTCATTTTTATTTGGCATTAAAGTGCACTTCGAACGCAGTTTTAAGATTATGTGTAGCGTAAGTAGTTTAGATTTTGTGAATTGCCTGCAATCAGCTAAATGACCTTTAAATGGGCCATAAGAAGGGAATGACGGCCCTTACTTAAGAACCGCACGAAGTTAAGCACCGGCGCTCATTGCTAATGGAGTACCTTTTAACGGCGTACGGACGAGGAACGGTATCCGCCATTTCAGTCGCTCTATTTGCAACGTTCAAACTTTAGAGCTTTATTCAGTCGAAAAACGTATATATACACTGATGATCCAGGACATCATGACCACCTGCTTAATACAGCTTCGGTCTACCTTTGTAAAGTAATTCAGTAGCGATTCGACAAGTCCTTGGTAGGAGTCACCAGATGTCTAGGCACAAATCATGCAGTTCCCTTAAATTACGAGCCGGTGGTTAGTGGGTGCAAGATGGCGCCCATATAGAATCCTAGATGAGATCTATAGCGTTCAGATCAGGCGAATTAGGCTACCAAGCCATAAACGCGAGATCACTTTCATGCCTCTCATACGACTTGTGGCACACAAGGCACAGAAGATATGCTGCTGTAATATGCCATTGCAGTTAGAAGACATCAAGCATGAGGCGATGCAGATGGTCCATAGTAATTGTCGGGTAGACTATAGCTATTGCGGTAATGTCGATTACCAAGGTAGCTGTAACGCGTCCTCTTATATTATTATGTTCTGCTATTGTTATTGTTAGAAAAATCTATATTCAGTCGGTCGTCGAAATTTTTAAATAAAAGTTATGGTCGATATCGCGTAATAAATATTTCGCGTGAAGCGCTGTTGCGACACAGGTAAAGATCCATTGTGGAAACCAAGTCACTGAATATTACAAATAATGTTATTAAAGAATACGACCGACTGACTACATCAAATAAGAGGGCACTTACATTCGCGAGTGAGTGGTCAAAAATAAGAGTTAATACTGTGTAGGAAATGAGTCTTAAATATAGTTACGCTTGTACACACTCAAATGTATGCGAACATACGAACGGGATAGAGGCATGTACATTTTGAGTGCAATCATCCCCCGTGGCCTGGATAAAAAGAAATACAGTTAAATGCATCTATTCATCTTAGAACGTAAATGCGTGGAATTCGAAATTAAATGAAAAGAAAGAGTGCAGGTTCTGAATGTCGCTGCCGGCCGGGGTGGGCGAGCGGTTCTAGGCGCTACAGCCTGGAACCGCGTAACCACTACGGTCGCAGGTTCGAATCCTTCCTCGGGCATGGCTGTGTGTGATGTCCTTAGGTTAGTTAGGTTTAAGTAGTTCTGAGTTCTAGGGGACTGATGACCTCAGAAGTTAAGTCCCATAGTGCTCAGAGCCATTTGAACCATTTGAATGTCGCGGCAAATATATTGAAATTGACGGTAGCGGCCACGAAAGGAAAAAGATGAACACATTCACGTACCTCTATTTTTGAGCAGCGTCGCCATGAAGATCGTCGCCTCCATCTAAATTCTGTGCATAAAATTAAAATAGTAGTAATAATTTTCCAGAATTTCAGGAGCTGGGACTCACAGTATCACAAAAGACGAAATCGCTCTGCTTCAAAATCACTTTCATTATTTAACCCACTTTTATCAGTAATAAATGGCACAACATGTCTTAACACTAACACAGGATAACAGCGAAAGGTAACTTAGTCTAAAACTAATAAACGAAGAGCGTAAAGCTTCTTTTGTTCAACAAATGCTTTACACATTAATCTCTGGTAGTTGAACTAGTGTCTGTATAATCATAAAAAAATTTTATGTAATTCCTTTACATAGCCTAGGTGAATGTCCCTCACTGCATAATACTGCTACCAACGTGTGGCATTTATGTCCCACGTCCACCCACATTTGTTAGATTTCATCATACACTGTAAAAAGTCTAACGCTGCTGCACGCAGTTTTGGTCGGTAGCAATCCCCATAGCATTAACACTGAAGTAGTAACATTGGTCTCTCATATCACGGCACCCTATTTCCCTGTGATATTGCCTTCACTGATTAGCCTCGAACGCCGAGCTATGCGTCACATCAACGTTTGTCTTTGATGTGAAAACATGGATTTGTAATTGTTGCTACACATTGTTACAAATTTATCAGAAAGGCTGGGTAGAGCGGTGTTACTGTTAACGTAAGTATATTTTGTGTACCTCTGATCTCTTATTTCACAAAAGATCGTTGTTGTTTTCTAGTATATTACAAGTAATAGTTCACTCTCTTAGTAAACAATCACTGTTAAGTAATATATCGATGTTTTCATTTCAGTTTGAGTGAAAATGTCGAAAGAGAAACTGTAGGTAAACGTGTCACTCCAGAGTCACCTGATGGTCAAGTTAGCTTAGCTTTACAACAAACAAATGTTAGTTATGACGGCTATGGTTCAGATGACTCCTTTGTTACTGAGAATGATGATCTATCATGTTCCAGTCGTAATACAGATTCTGAAATTGATGAAAAGGAAAGTGAAAATGGTGAATGCCATCTAATGTAAGTTCAGATTCTCTTACAACAGAAGAAGAAAACAGTCAGTTTTTCTATGGGAAAAATAAATGTTGCACTTGGAACTCACAGGAACGATACAGTAACGGTTAAATAAGGCAAAGTAATGTTATAAACGTAAAAGTGACGTCACTAAAAGCTAATTCCTTGAGTCTGAATAAAAATTCTATGGCGATTACTTTTCAACGTTGAGATAATTACGAAGTTGTGAGGCACACAAATACAAAGATAGAGGTACTTAGAAGGAAAATGAAAATTTAGTGATTATAGTGAACTTGAAGGTCTAAATGGGTTGATGACAAATGCGCCATCTTCAAATCTGGACGAGAGAAGCTCCAGTCACTGTTATCGAGGGGTTATGTCCTTGAAAAGATAAGTCCACTTATTAGCTTTACGATTTGATGACTCATCTATTCGAAAAGAAAGAGGAAAGGAAGATCCAGCTGCAGCAGTCCATTTTGTTTCCAAGGCATTAATATCAAACTGTAAGAACCTGTGCAATACTGAAGTACATGCATATATAGATGAAGCACTAATTCCGTTCAGAGGCACGTTTCGGTTCCGAATGTTCACGCCGAATAAACTAGCCAAACACAGAATAAAGCTCATGTGTCTTGCTCATAATGTTATCTTCTAAATTCATCCTAGTACTTGGGGAAGGACAGTGACGGAAAGGCATTGTCAGTTGAAGAGAAAAAGTTGAGCAAACGGGCACAATCTTTGTGCACCTTGCTGCAGTGACGGTGGAAACCAATCTCAGCACAACGGCAGATAATTGGTTCTTATCTCCTGAGTTGGTTTCTGGATTGGGAATGAGGAAACGCACCTGCACTGGAATTCTAAGCAGTTTCTTCCTAATAAAATTAGAGAAGTTGGCTCTTCAGTACATGGCTTGACTAGTAAAGCAACACTATTCTCTTACGTACCTAACAAGTCCAAAGCTGTGATACCTGTGTCATCGGTGCAGCAGCCAAAGTTCGCAGATGTGACAAACAGCAAACTGCAGATCATTTCCTTCTATAATGCCACCAAATCCCGTGTTTACACAATGGATATGAAATGTGCAATCTCTTCAACAAATCGGTGAACTAGGATATGGCCTCAAGCTATTTTCTGTTTTATGATACCAGTTTTCTGTGTAGATACATAAATAATTCTCACAGCTTCAAAACACACTCAACATCGAAAAGATTCGACTTCATGAATATATTAGCAACAAATACAATAAAAACCCTTCTGATAAGAAGGCTACACATTCCAAATTTGCCAGCAGAAGTAAGGAAAATGATGACAGACACTTTCCCACAGCAAGATGCAGGAACACAGACCACAGATCTGACAGACTTGAAAAAACAAAGACGTGCCATTATTGCCCACATGACAAATTCAGAAAAACTAATTACATTTGCGTCAAGTACGAGACACCAAATTGCTTGGAATATTCTAAGAAGTTTTGCAAAGAATGTGTCATGAAATTGTAACTTTTTTCTGGTGAGACAGCAAGTTTGTGAACAAGACAGACACTACTAAACACAATTTTATATTATTACTACGTGAAATAAACTCTGTATCAGTGGAAAAGTGGGATATATGAAAATTAATTTCTCATAAGCTTCATAATTTTCTAATAACTGCTTTTTGTTACTTTCGATGGTTAAACAACAGGTGATCACAGGGCATGAGAAAGGAGATGCAGCCATGAGCTGTGTTGTACTAGAGCCTACAGATAACACGGCTATTCGCACTGTGAGACTTGGCGGCTAAGGCATACCTTATTTCAATAATATTAAATGTTTAAATATATATATATACAAGGTAGGGGGTGGAATGTGAGAAGTCTGATTAGGGTGAGAGGCACCCACATGCCTTGCTCATACTGTGGCATCAAGCAGTCAGGCCTGCAAGATGAGTGGTCTGCCAAGCGAGTGGATTCATTCTTATTTATCAAGTAACATGAACTCTAATACTCACAATTAAGTTACAAATTATTCTCCTGTTTGAATATTACGCAACGGAAACGGATAACGCACATCTGACTGTTAGTAATTTACACAACTCTGACTGTTCACTACGCACTGGCAATACCATATTTTCTTTCTTACCCAACGGCTTTGATCAACACGTGGCCATCGCACTGAATATGAATGGCGCACACATTATAAATTCTGGGTATCATGACAACATACTATTCGAAGGAAAAGGCCACCAATCTTTTTCTTTTCACTATCTTTTTTATTCCAATAAATTCTATAACCTAAACACACCATTACATTTTCTACAACAATTACACGTGAGAAACTTCGCCCAGTGGGCATGGCTTTACATTGGTGATTCTCTATGTTATGGTCTCGTAATTATCTAACACTACAGTGCACTTTCTGGATAGGATGGTGGATCTTTTGCTATATCTCACACTTCGGCTCTCACACCCATCATCACGAAAATTTCCTCCCGACCGTGTGGTACGAAAAGGAACATGCATAACCCTCTGCCTCTGAAGCTATCTTGCTACTCTCCCATGCAAACCACACATACTTAAATTACATAAAGTAGACCACACTGGCAACATGGAATACAACACAAGGAATAGTCACAACGTTATAATAACATCACTTTCAGCTTTCCCACTTCAATTAGTATTCATCCCAGTTTCACACGACACTGCCCCACTTCGTAACTTTTCTTTCCTACTATGAACTCTGGAGGATATATGCACGTCTTCCTGTGCAATACAAACCAAGTGGCGTTGCTGGATAGACGGCTGACTCACCTTGCTGCACACTCAGAGTATTATAGTTTGAATCAAGCTTCACACGGAAACATAACACGCAAAGTAATATTAAGAACATAATCGTCACACACGCGAGTCCTCAACTGATACCATTGACGAGTACTTCTCTTTATCCTTTGTCTCATACACAGATTGCGGGTCGCACAGTCCTTACCACGTGGAAGTACCCGTCTCTAATTTCAAGTCCTGCACACGCCATTTCTTAAATATTTCCAACTTACAGTACACACGCCAGTAATTCAGCTTAACTTTAGCATTCGGAAGTATTTCAACTTATTTCTACACGTGGTTTCATTGTGACCGTTGGTCACTACCGAAAGTTACTACGATCTCCTTAATATTACCTGCCTGTCATTTAATTCTCCCCCCCAAAAGTTCCTGAAACAGAGAAATAATTATTCCAAACTACTATTAAGTATTTCACATGCATACCTTGTCTCCACTCTTTCGTCTTTACGGAGCACACCTAAGACAAGTGTTACCAACACAAGATCCAGCGCCAGAGTGCTGAAACATGGCCGTTCTTCAGGTCAGCTCACACCTCCTTCAAGGTGGGGTCGCACCATGTTATCGTATTGGTCAGCCACATATCAGGCACTCAAAGCTCAGGTAAATTTCATCTCTTTGGTTCCACCAAAGGTGACCAAAGACCGTCTCAAAGATGATCATATATTACCCATTCACTATCTGCGGTTAGCAGACGACCATACATTCATTAATTTCGCAGATCTCACCAAACTGGATATAGGGATTTATTTTGTGGGAGTGCACATGTGATCAATTAAATAAATAAATTATCCATCTTTCCTTTACTGGTTTCCGGCTTCGGTGTATTAAGTGAAATTGAGTTATTATTACAAAAAAATATGTTGTTCTGACAAGAATAACGAAGAATGTTGTACCTGTTTTCAACGTCGGACGGTACTGTACCCTTTCAAGGATAGCGAAGCTGGAAAATAAGAAAAGCGAAATGCAGAGGTACAGTCTATACGGTGTAGCACTAAGTGAAGCGAAATGGAAAGAAGGCAAGGATATTTGGTTAGATGAAGTTAGGATAATATCAGTAGAAACAGAAAATGGTGTAACAGGTATAGGATTCGTTATGAGCAGGGAAGTAGGGAATAGAGTGAGTAACTGTGAGTAGTTCAGTGACAGTTGGAGAAGGATTCCTCCTTATGCAAGATCCCTTTAAAGTTTTGCTTTCATCTGTACATGTTCCTGCTCTTCTTGTGCTACCTTCAGTGGTTTTATTCATTTTTCTTTCGCAAAATTGTTGTTACATGTTAACCTTTAAAGAATCATTTGGTAAAAATCTTTACATTTCTAAAGTGAGTGACCGTTGTCAAGTATTTTACATTGGTTTGCATACAGTACAGAGTTGAGAGATGTATCACTGAGCTGAAGCGTTCTTTGCTGTAATTTATGATATTACTAAAGGTTGAATTTTTGTAGTACATTTGGAAAAAAGTGAATGAATAAATTTATTTACATACCATGCAAGACAACCCAGGACTTGGGTATGTTTTGGAAGGCGACAGGCGAATCTGAGATACCACTCTGACAGCAATCACTTTAACTAGTAAAATTTCCATCTGACGACCTGTCCCGTGCATCTGCTAAAGTGATTTTGCCCTTTAGTTGTATTTGTTATTGGTAGTCTGTGAAACGCCCCGCTAAGCCCGCAGGACAGGACAGGTAGTATAAATGGTGGAAAGGGGCCAGTTTTTGGAACTTAATTACTGGATGAATGCACCATACAATCTCGTGCCTTAAGGACAAGATCACTTTAATTTAAAATCGGCTGAAAGCCAATACATTAAGACTCACACCAAAATCAGAAACTTAAAAGGCAGAAGTTCTTATCTTAAATCATTTCTTTCAATTAGGCTGAAGGCCCAAACAATCTCACACCTTAAGAGCAAAACAACTTTAATTAATAAAAGAAACGGCTGAAGGCTCATCTCTTAAGACTCAAACCAAAATAAAATTTTAAAAGGAAGAAGGCCTTATCTTAAAACCGTTCTTTACTTATGCTGAAGGCCCAAACAATCTGACGCCTTAACAGCAAAACAACTTTAATTTAACATCGACTGAAGGCCCATCACTTAAGACGCAAACCAAAATAAATTTTTAGAAGGACACAGGCTTTACCTTAGAGCAGTTCTTTAATTAGGCTGATGACCCAAACAATCTTACGTCTTAAGGGCAAACAACCTTAATTTAAAAATCGGCTAGCTGCCATACAAATACAAATAACAAGAACAAATAAGAAAAGGTAGTACACCCAACGATGCTCAGAAGTTTCCGAGGTTCGGCCTGGAATTCAAACACGAACGCTCGTTTAGGGGAGACAGGCAGTCGGCCCACCCAGTCTCGATCCGACAACCCAACCGACAGACAGTCAATGGACCCACAGAAAAGATAACTTCCGCTCCATCCGAACAGCACATTACAGGTAGTTCAATGGAACAAATTAGAAGGTATTGGCACCCACAACCAATTATACATTGAGCTGTCAAACTACACACCGTGCTGGACAGTGAGAACACGATGAGGAAAATACACTGCCTGAATTTACGTCAACGGCCAGGGCAGGTAACTGGAACGTTAACGGCGAAAAGGCAGAAGATTCCGCTGGTGCACTTCAATTCAAATAACTAAGTACTATTAAACTCCAACCGAGGGTGGCTAAAATTTGCCAACTTGAAAACACACGTTGTTGCTCGCGGGAATGTCCCAACACCCGACAACGAAATCCAAACGACACCATGTGAACAGTCGTGACTTGCTGGTAGATGATCGGTGAGCCACGGATCTCGTAGCAATGGCAACAGCCCTTCACACTGCAACCGCGCGTGGACGCTGCCAACGGCTTCGGCCAAATTAAGCGCCGCGGAGATTTCCTCGCTGCCCCACGCCAACCGACCGACTGCTCGCACACAGCACAGCCGGAAACTATAGGCGCCAGGCCAAAGATAGTACAAGGTGTGAATATCGATGCACACCGCTGCTGTCACTCACGGAGAGAGAGAGAGAGAGAGAGAGAGAGAGAGAGAGAGAGAGAGAGAGAGAGTGAGAGAGAGAGAGGATAACAACATAACCGCGATGACAGCGGGAGAGTAAACACAGAATAGCAATCAAGGTTTAATCCAACACATAACATGAGCCAGCCACTGCTCAGTCTGCATTAACGGTTATCAGAATCTAAATGGACCTGAATGCTGAAATATTATTAATGAAATGTCTTTATTTTGGAGGGTGATAGGTGATTAATATATGATGGGTCATTAACGTATCAACACGCGATTGATCTTTTATAAAAGTCATGGCATAAATTTTTTGATTAAAACTGGAGAAAAATACGTATTGAGACTGTTGACAAAAAAAGAAACAAAAAAAGAAAAGAAGCATCATATGATCGCAGCGCAAATATGCAACAAACATTTGTTAATCCTGTGGGGCGGCTAGTTGGCATAGACTAAGGTTTGTCTGTTTGAACTACGTACTCTGCCTCTAAATACGGATAACGCAATCTGAAATTATCTAACACTGAATAGGTCTCGATGGGTTCATTCTACACAGAAGTTATATTACGTTGGTGCAGCTGAGAACAAATGGTGAGATTGTGAACTTGATTACCCTAACGCAGCCGCTCTACAGTACCTCTTTTTTCGATGCGTGGTGCTCTCTAGCTGGCCGCTGTGGCCGAGCGGTTCTAGGCGCTTCAGTCCGGAACAACGCTGCTTCTACGGTCGCAGGTTCGAATCCTGCCTCGGGAATGGATGTGTGTGAAGTCCTTAGGTTAGTTAGGTTTAAATAGTTCTAAGTCTAGGGGACTTATGACCTCAGATGTTAAGTCCCATAGTGCTCAGAGACATTTTTTGTGGTGCTGTCTCAGGTGTTGGCCATGGTTCAAGCGTCTGCAGAGTAGCGCTGTGCTGTGCCTGTAATTCCCTACTGCGGTTACGAAAAAGAAAAAGTCAGGGCTAGCGGAGCCCTGCAATCTCCGCAGATTCCAGCGCGTGACACTCCCGTATACCGGTCATACCGTGGACCAATTTGACTCACATATACGGCGGTGCACACAAGGAGGTCAAACGTCAAATGGGCAGACCTTTCACGAATAAGACTGCCCTCAGCACAGCGAGTTGTCCGAGATGACTGAGTTCTCAACTGTCAATACAGCTGAGCTCACACCATATGCTCCACAGTCAGGTGCAGCGTAGAGTCATGCTCAGATTAAGTGTTCCAAGTGCACCCCACAAATAACAGAAGACGAGAATCCTCTCCAGACTGGATTCTGAATCAGAAGAACCAATCGAGACAGCCATCTCAATGGAAAAGACCCACTCCAGACCGGAATCTGAAACGGAGGATCCAATCCAGGCAGCAGTTTGAATCGTAAAAACGACCAGACCTGAAACTGAATCAGAAGACCCACTCTAGATGGGGTTTGAATTGGAAGACCCACTCCCGACCGGTCTGAATTGGAAGACCCACTCCAGAGCGGAGTATGAATCAGAGGAACAACTATTTCCTCTCCTCACTTTCTGTCAAACCTCGGTGATCTCCACAAAAGCACTCCTGCATTCGTCCTCACCACCAAGAGTTTCGTACGAGTAGCAAGATTCTTCGAGCTAGCTATAACTCATCGGCTCTACTCGTCCGCCAGTCCTAATCAGAGTTTAACGATATTATTTTTTCAAGACAAATAGCAAGTCCCTGCTTTGCAAATTTCCGCTCAGACGGAAGGAGAAGTTGTACTCCCGACGTGTTAATTTTTTTTCCCCCCACGGCCACATTAGACAGTATGTTATTTTGAGCTTTGAGCTGCGTCAATGTCAACGACGAGCTGGTATTTTTCACTGTACCTTGTGTGATAAGGGGATAACGCAATTGATTACTTACCAAAACGTTCTGAGTCCTGAGTTCGAACACAGCCACTCTAAAAGTTTTGAATAAATATCATCAGCAATGGCGGAGGAGCGGACACTGTTTCAGAACAATCTCTTTCCCTTGCGGTAGGAAACTGCCCTTAAAAGGCGGAAGAATCAGCAATGATCAATGGCACGAGGATTCTGAAGGCAACAGAAACCAAGGATATGTATACTGCGATGAAAATGGTTCAAATGGCTCTGAGCACTATGGGACTTAACATCTGAGGTCATCAGTCCCCTAGAACTTAGAACTACTTAAACCTAACTAACCATAACGACATCACACACATCCATGCCCGAGGCAGGATTCGAACCTGCGACCGTAGCGGTCGCGCGGTTCCAGACTGAAGCGTCTTTAACCGGCCGGCTACTGCGATGAGGAACACCAGACAGGCAGTTCAGTTGGAGAGGAGTTGACTTTTCTAAAAAGCCAATCACAGATGTTGGACAGCAAACATTGGTACAAGGAAGGTAATTAAAAAGAAATCTTGAGCGACAGAAGAAATGCTTCAACGGACTGGTGAAGGAAGGAAATAGAAAACGTTCAGGAAATGACAGAAATACAGCAATATCAATCCTTTGGGAATGAAATAAATAACAAGTGCAGGGCTACCAGGGCTAAGTGGCTGCGAGAAAGATGTGTAGAAATCGATAAAGAAATAATCGTCCAGTGCACTGACTCAGAGTGTAGGATGAAATTATAGGTAGGAGGTTCGATAGTGTGTTTAAGTTCAGAGTCAAGGGACATGAAAGACAAGTGCAGATGACGATACTGTTATCCTCAGTGAGTGTGAAGAGGAATTACAGGATCTGCTGGATGGAACGAACGGTTGAATGACTACAGAACATGGACTGAGAGTAAAGCAGAAAAAGAAACAAAGTTAATGAGATGCAGCAGGAATGAGAATAACGATAAACTTAACCTCATAATTGGTGTCTACAAGGCACCTTATTTGACGTTGAAAGCAAAATTACTCATGATGAACGATGCAGGGAGGACATAAGAAGCAGATAAGCACAGATACGGTGCGTTCTTGGCCAAGAGAAATCTGTTGGTATCTAACATAAGCCTTAACTTGGGAAAGAAGTTTCTGAGAATGAACGTTTGGTTCAAATGGTTCAAATGGCTCTGAGCACTTTGGGACTTAACATCTGAGGTCATCAGTCCCCTAGAACTTAGAACTACTTAAACCTAACTAACTTAACATCACACACATCCATGGCAGAGGCAGGATTCGAACCTGCGACCGTACCGGTCAGGCAGTTCCAGACTGTAGCGCCTAGAACCGCTGGGCCACGCCGGCCGGCTTTCTGACGACTGTCTAGTGTGGCATGGCCTTGTTGATCTGTTAAAAATAGCGACAGTGATTATTATTGTATTCTCCCCTACGGAATGCAAAAATAGAAGTTTTGTAGAAATCTTTGAGTATCATCCATTTTGACTGCCCTAAGCCAACCTGCTAAATTCCTATTATTCGGATTTGGCGGTCAATGACGCGACGAAATTTACGTAGTCGCTGCTGTTACCATGTTATTTCACTGTCGGAGTACCATCTTCAGCAGTGCAACTTACCGATACCTTCCCCTTGCCGGCCGGAGTGTCCGTGCGGTTCTAGGCGCTGCGGTGTGGAGCCGAGCGACCTTTACGGTCGCAGGTTCGAATCCTGCCTCGGGTGATGTCCTTAGGTTAGTTAGGTTTAATTAATTCTAAGTTCTAGGCGACTGATGACCTCAGAAGTTAAGTTCAAAATGGTTCAAATGGCTCTGAGCACTATGGGACTTAACATCTGTGGTCATCAGTCCCCTAGAACTTAGAACTACTTAAACCTAACTAACCTAAGGACACACACACATCCATGCCCGAGGCAGGATTCGAACCTGCCATCGTAGCAGTCGCGCGGTTCCGGACTGAGCGCCTAGAACCGCGAGACCACCGCGGCCGGCCCAGAAGTTAAGTCGCATAGTGCTCAGAGCCATTTGAACCATTTTTGAACCTTCCCCTTGTGTAGTGCTCTCCACACGTAGCTTTGTCACTCGTGATAAAAAAAAATTTTTCAGCTTTTCTCTGACAGCTGAATTTCGCACATACTTCTGCTTTTACTGCTAAACAAACTTAATGAGCAAAGTTGTGAAGAGTCTGAAAGATGGATGAATCTTCGCCAACCTACTATCATCAGTACATCTACAATATTTATGTATGTTTACCGTGTACCAGGCAATTATTCAATGGTTTGCAGTACATACAGACAAATATCTATAACTGTTCCTTGCTGAAATCTACTTTCGCTGCTACTTTCGCTTCTCTGCAAAACTCATGGCATCACAGCACCAAACGCTAGGACTGAAATGCTTTGCTAAGTGTGTCACATGACGACACGTCACGGAAGTACGTTCCATCGTAGACAGTTCGGAGAAACACATCGACTTACACTTGTGGTGAACGTCGAGCAGTTCAGTAGCAACAAGGCAGCTCTTAGGGGGCAGAATTGCCAACCGACATCCATCTACTGAAACCATACTGTTGCTTCTTAGAGAGTGAGCTTTCTTCGTACTTGTGTCGCAGAGAATTGATCTAACTCGCATCATGTCAATTCATGGCAGTTATACATCCTTTGTGTTGGTTTATCTAATGCACTATTTCAGGCGATGTGAGGCGGTGAAGATCTAAAGTTATCGCTATGTAAGGCGATGTGTGCTAACGAAGATACTCAACTGATGTTTTTGTAACTTTTCCAGTTCGTGGTAGCTGTTGCGATTTGCTGGTAAGAACTTCTCACGATGTTGGTCCAGTAACGATCTTGGAAGTCAGTGTTGTGCAAACAGCTTTGCCTGATCTGGTAAGTACTTCATTTATATCCCTGAGCGAGTAATACTTGTTTTGCATAAATCTGGGTTAGTTCTCTGAGCCTTCAACTCGATGAATACCTACGTTCTATATAAAACATTGTCTCTGTCTAGATCACATATTTATATAATGACATGAAGGGTTTTCACTATGATAACAATCATCTTCCGATCATAAAATTGTCGTTATTGTGCGTAACTCGTCGCATGTTGTACAACCAGGTACTGAGTCACTCTGCTTTAATGGCTCAGTACTTAATTTACAAGTGAGGAGCTATACAAGGCAATGGTAATTTTATGATCTGAAGATGATTGTTTCTGAAAAATCTGAAGTAAAAATACTGATTACTGAGCACCTCTTTTTAACTTAAAAAAAACTGAGTTTATTTACTCACTGTGACATTTACCACAAGTTAAATTTGGTTAACTTTGAATTCATTATGTCTGAGACAGGGTTTTAATGAAATGGAACAGAATCTCACGTTCACGTAAAAAGTTCTTTCAGCGCAAGTTGGAAGTTGAAGTTCCACAACTGCGAGCTAAATAAACTCCAAGTTCACATCACTCGCATAAATAATCTCACTAAAGCTTTAAAGTTCAGACTAGCTCCCGAGATGCGAAGTATTCTACGTCCCTACGCCGAAAATATTTCAGAGTATTTGCGACTCACCCAAAATATCACAAGTCCACAACTCAATATTTGGAGTAATTTCAGTACCTTCGAGAGGCGACCTGCTGCCACGCTTACGTACTTACACTCCATGTCCTCAAGCCCGACTGTACAACGAATGCCCCTCGCACAATAGCTGTCACATATTTAAGCCCTCATATTGATGTGTGTCAAGAGTATATTTCCGACTACTATACTTGAAAACTATAAATTTTATGTTCTTTACATTTATCGTATATGAATTTGCACGTAATTTTCCTCAGATTTCTGTTGGTGTTCTTAGTTTTTGTCTAACTTAAATAGTCTATTTATAAACAATAGTTTTATCAAGGTAAACACTACATTTTATTGCTGTGTTACTAGTAAATACGAACGATTAAAACTAATCCTGCTACTACTTTTGGCCTTTCATTTATTACTTACGTAACATTTCATGTTTTTATGCGTGAAATGCACATTCCGGCCTGTAAGTCAAAATAGGTAAAATTTATAAAAAAGCAACTGCAATAGTCCGGTAGTGCCCAGTAGGACCTGTCCATAGATACTTCGTTTGTGAGATATTAATTAGTAATGTTCATTTTTTACATAAAACATAATATAAAATAACATATAAACTACACTTCGCATGCACTTGTCTTAATTTTGTCTTTCTTTGTAACCGTATTACTGACTTCTGTGCTTCTAGGTGGGTTTAGTTTTTATTGGGTTTAACTTTAGTTCAGTTTTATTCTGGGTACTCAATCCAGCCATGGAGGTTACACGTGACACGCCAACTGCCGCAACGCCCGGTTCTTTTTCTGAACACGTGGCCAGAGCATTCGTTTATCTGACCTGCGGTCCTCGTAATTCTCATACCCAGAGGGTTCACCAATCACGTGCATCTACTGAGCCCTGCTCCGCTACGTCTCCACACTCTCCTGGTTGTCAAATACTCGGGCCGGCTCCGTTGCGCCTGCTCCTAAGTTCACAAATGGACGCGCACCACGGTTGCGTCTACTTTGTCGTTACACCTATAAGTTTCAGCTTTTAAGCCATTAATTGCGATACACCCTGCCCTGCCTCAAGACATACACACAGTTTCTGACTTCAGTATTTGTCTTGTTGAGTTAAAGCTTTAAAGTAAGATTGTATGTCTTAATTAATAGATTATGATAGCATTTTAAATTTTAGTCCATAATCACGTGAAATAGTGAAATAAAATTTTTTTCCACTAGAAGATGTTAAATAGACAACCTGAAAATAGAATATGTGACTGGTTCACCGTTGAAACCGTTAAGTAATACAGAAATGTTGGTTTTAGTTGAAGCAAGTATGGACTGCAACCGTAGCCGTGAATGTTTGTTCTGTAATTTAAGGAATTTGGTCTTGGGGAGTCAGTGTACACGATGAAAATTGGAAAAATAAAGTAGAGCAGCTTGCAAGGTAAGCACACTGGACTTGAATTCGGGGAAGGCAGACTTCAGACCTCCATTGTGGCGGCCATAGTTAGGTTTCACGTGGCCTCCTGAAATAAAATGCGGCAAATCTTGAGATGGTTATCTTTAAATTTCATGGCCCATTTTCATCCTCAGCAGTGTCCGGTACGAGCATGTGCCCTGTCTCCAGTTGCACATGACAGGTCGTTAAACGTTTATCTTTCTTTCTTCCTTCCTTTCTTCCTGGTTTCGAAATAAATTGCCCTTGACGCTTTGTTATATGCATAGTTACTACTCACTGTACAGGGCGCCCCATCCGTCTTGACCATTCCAAACAACTATTTGTCCAGAATCATTTGTTGCCCTTCATGGCAGTCCATTCTGGGCTTACATTTCAGAACTTCTACTGCGTGTCTACGTGCATGTCAAATCCTACATTGACCAGGTCACCGGACTCCCCAGCTGGGAGCGTTTGTAGCATTATGGACAGGGCTCTCCCCCAGCTCGGAATTTTGACGATCTAACTCACCATCTGGACAGAATTTGGCACGCTATCCCTCAGGAGGA
The DNA here is from genome assembly GCF_023898315.1 of Schistocerca nitens. NCBI lineage: Eukaryota > Metazoa > Arthropoda > Insecta > Orthoptera > Acrididae > Schistocerca > Schistocerca nitens. The sequence goes on from NC_064620.1 coordinate 526,332,546, forward strand.
CGTCCAAAAATTCCATCTATCAATGGCAAGGCAGCTTGCAAGATAAGCACATTGGACTTGAATTCAGGGAAGGCAGACTTCAGATCTCCATTGTGGCGGCTTAAGGACCAGAGGTGGAACAACGGCTTATTGACATGCTCAGTTTGTGAAGCTCCTTGTCTTGAATAAATCATCCAATTTTTCAGAAATTGTTGTAACCCGTTTTTCTGTTCACGTACTTCACATCTATCGAATTCCGTCAGATTAAGATAACTCCTTCGTAGTTCGTCGTTTATTTATGTATTTATTTTATTTTATTTATAGTTTTTGTCTTTAATTGTACCAATACTTTTTATTCGGTAACCAACTTCCTCTCCTCAAGACATGTTCAAAAGTGCAGCACGTATTCACACAAACACAGCGTTCAACTTAGTAAGAAACAGAAATGGGTTCCTTTAGTAATATGTTGTCATCCATTAGTGGCACAAAAAGAAGAAGAACATTAAAAAGTGCTCAGAGTGCTGACCATGGACAGTTGTTAACTGGTCCACGCGTTAGATGAAATAGTTCATTTCTGATTCTAGTGTTGCCCACTGAAGGGAGTTACAAGCAAGCACAGTACATTCCTGCACATTCTCTGAAGTAGTTGGAATGTTGCAATACACGTGTTTTATACAAACGCAAAGTAAAAAGTCCGCAGGAGTTTGTCATATTACCGAGCAGGCCATCACACTGTTCCTCGTAGATCAGTCCATCTGGTAGGATACCTCCGGTTCAGAGCACGATGTGCACACAAGGCATTATGTGCTGGACACTACGTGCTGAGCATCGATCGTGTTGGTACCACATAAGCATTCTGATTCTTAGCAAAACTTCATCCAGAAGACGAGGAAGAACTCGTATGACGAAACCCAGCCGTTTGCGTTAGCATTGAAGAAATAAGGGCCAGTAATTGTAGTACCAATGATCTCAGATATTAACTCTCCATTGATACCGATGTTATACCAGTCTAGAGGGTTGTCGCACGTTTTTCGCTGGACCAGTAGTACATATCCGTTATACACTCCTGGAAATGGAAAAAAGAACACATTGACACCGGTGTGTCAGACCCACCATACTTGCTCCGGACACTGCGAGAGGGCTGTACAAGCAATGATCACACGCACGGCACAGCGGACACACCAGGAACCGCGGTGTTGGCCGTCGAATGGCGCTAGCTGCGCAGCATTTGTGCACCGCCGCCGTCAGTGTCAGCCAGTTTGCCGTGGCATACGGAGCTCCATCGCAGTCTTTAACACTGGTAGCATGCCGCGACAGCGTGGACGTGAACCGTATGTGCAGTTGACGGACTTTGAGCGAGGGCGTATAGTGGGCATGCGGGAGGCCTGGTGGACGTACCGCCGAATTGCTCTACACGTGGGGCGTGAGGTCTCCACAGTACATCGATGTTGTCACCAGTGGTCGGCGGAAGGTGCACGTGCCCGTCGACCTGGGACCGGACCGCAGCGACGCACGGATGCAGGCAAAGACCGTAGGATCCCACGCAGTGCCGTAGGGGACCGCACCGCCACTTCCCAGCAAATTAGGGACACTGTTGCTCCTGGGGTATCGGCGAGGACCATTCGCAACCGTCTCCATGAAGCTGGGCTACGGTCCCGCACACCGTTAGGCCGTCTTCCGCTCACGCCCCAACATCGTGCAGCCCGCCTCCAGTGGTGTCGCGACAGGCGTGAATGGAGGGACGAATGGAGACGTGTCGTCTTCAGCGATGAGAGTCGCTTCTGCCTTGGTGCCAATGATGGTCGTATGCGTGTTTGGCGCCGTGCAGGTGAGCGCCACAATCAGGACTGCATACGACCGAGGCACACAGGGCCAACACCCGGCATCATGGTGTGGGGAGCGATCTCCTACACTGGCCGTACACCACTGGTGATCGTCGAGGGGACACTGAATAGTGCACGGTACATCCAAACCGTCATCGAACCCATCGTTCTACCATTCCTAGACCGGCAAGGCAACTTGCTGTTCCAACAGGACAATGCACGTCCGCATGTATACCGTGCCACCCAACGTGCTCTAGAAGGTGTAAGTCAACTACCCTGGCCAGCAAGATCTCCGGATCTGTCCCCCATTGAGCATGTTTGGGACTGGATGAAGCGTCGTCTCACGCGGTCTGCACGTCCAGCACGAACGCTGGTCCAACTGAGGCGCCAGGTGGAAATGGCATGGCAAGCCGTTCCACAGGACTACATCCAGCATCTCTACGATCGTCTCCATGGGAGAATAGCAGCCTGCATTGCTGCGAAAGGTGGATATACACTGTACTAGTGCCGACATTGTGTATGCTCTGTTGCCTGTGTCTATGTGCCTGTGGTTCTGTCAGTGTGATCATGTGATGTATCTGACCCCAGGAATGTGTCAATAAAGTTTCCCCTTCCTGGGACAATGAATTCACGGTGTTCTTATTTCAATTTCCAGGAGTGCATTAACCTGTACTTCGAGAAGAAACATTCACCGGTAAAAAGAACATCGGAGAAGTTCTAGTAGGTTAGGATTTCCTACTGTGCTTACTAACAGAAATGTACACGGTTCTAGAAATCAATTCTATGCAATTCTTGGTGTATGTGCACGTGATAAGAATGCAAGTGGTGATGTATTAGAATGCATTAAAAGCCTACAATGATTTCAGGAATGGCATCTCCTGTTCGGGCCATCGCGTGGTCACGTGTAGGTCCATTGCAAAAGAAGCGAGCACAGTAGCTTTGGTCACTCCGTCTGTGCAAGTTCTACGACGATTGCGTTGCCTTGTTTGAAACTTTCCGATTCTGTAGACGAGGAAACATGTGTCGGAAGGTACAGTGTTGTCAGGATGTTGCTGTCTATTAAGTTCTTCTGAGTAATATTACTGAAATCTGGTTCGCAGGACAGAGCGGATCAGGTTGTGGAAAGGGGCCATGGTCAATTACTGTTATTTATACAAGAACACACACAGCTTTATTCCTCGAACCAATGCACAGTTTTCTTTTTAAAACTACGAAGATTAATTCACGGCTGAGGGCCCAGGTAACTTCTCCAGAATAAGTTTAAATGATTGTTTTAGAGTAACGGCCGAGGGCCTTACTTAAGCAAAATTACAATATTTTCTCGGCCAAAGGCCGAAATAATATTTTCGATCAGCTAAGAAAATTCTTTAAAAGCCAAGCGTTTACAAATTCCGGCTAAATGTCATATTAAGGATAATTCAAGTTACTTCTTCAGCTGAAAGCCCAATAACAAAATTTTCTTTACATAATAAAACGGAGGCTTCAAAGATAAGCTTTTACACAGTACAGCAGAAAAACATCTTAAGAAAACTTGAAGTATCTTGTCGGCTAAAGGCCCAAACAATTACTCTAGAATAATTAAAGACAACCTTAAGATAAACATTTACAGAACACGGCTGAAGGCCGTTTCAAGACAGACAAGGATTTACATATTAAAGCCACAAATTCTGAAACAAACTCGGCTGAAGGCCTAAATACAGAGCAACAAGAATTTTAAATAAAACACGGCTAAAGGCCTAATCTTAAAATAGACAAAAATGGTTCAAAAGGCTCTAAGCACTATGGGACTTAACATCTGAGGTCGTCAGTCCCCTAGACTTAGAACTACTTAAACCTAACTAACCTAAGGACGTCACACACATCCGTGCCCGAGGCAGTATTTGAACCTGCGATCGTAGCGGCAGCGCGGTTCCGGACTGAAGCGCCTAGAACCGTTCGGCCACAGCGGCCGGCAATTATGCATACCTTCGCCTACTATACAGGTAAAGTAATGATGATTCAGATCTTAATAAAGGCCTGCCATTAGTGTACATATCTTTTAAAAGTTCTGCAGCACTGCACCACATGTACTGGTATTATAAAAGAAAAAAAAAACATTATTGTAGTTGGTGTTCTCTTAACTTACGTTCTCTATAGATGAGTGGCATTTCTACCTTCTGTTCTCTGATATACACTCCTGGAAATTGAAATAAGAACACCGTGAATTCATTGTCTAAGGAAGGGGAAACTTTATTGACACATTCCTGGGGTCAGATACATCACATGATCACACTGACAGAACCCCAGGCACATAGACACAGGCAACAGAGCATGCACAATGTCGGCACTAGTACAGTGTATATCCACCTTTCGCAGCAATGCAGGCTGCTATTCTCCCATGGAGACGATCGTAGAGATGCAGGATGTAGTCCAGTGGAACGACTTGCCATGCCATTTCCACCTGGCGCCTCAGTTGGACCAGCGTTCGTGCTGGACGTGCAGACTGCGTGAGACGACGCTTCATCCAGTCCCAAACATGCTCAATGGGGGACAGATCCGGAGATCTTGCTGGCCAGGGTAGTTGACTTACACCTTCTAGAGCACGTTGGGTGGCACGGTATACATGCGGACGTGCATTGTCCTGTTGGAACAGCAAGTTCCCTTGCCGGTCTAGGAATGGTAGAACGATGGGTTCGATGACGGTTTGGATGTACCGTGCACTATTCAGTGTCCCCTCGACGATCACCAGTGGTGTACGGCCAGTGTAGGAGATCGCTCCCCACACCATGATGCCGGGTGTTGGCCCTGTGTGCCTCGGTCGTATGCAGTCCTGATTGTGGCGCTCACCTGCACGGCGCCAAACACGCATACGACCATCATTGGCACCAAGGCAGAAGCGACTCTCATCGCTGAAGACGACACGTCTCCATTCGTCCCTCCATTCTCGCCTGTCGCGACACCACTGGAGGCGGGCTGCACGATGTTGGGGCGTGAGCGGAAGACGGCCTAACGGTGTGCGGGACCGTAGCCCAGCTTCATGGAGACGGTTGCGAATGGTCCTCGCCGATACCCCAGGAGCAACAGTGTCCCTAATTTGCTGGCAAGTGGCGGTGCGGTCCCCTACGGCACTGCGTAGGATCCTACGGTCTTGGCGTGCATCCGTGCGTCGCTGCGGTCCGGTCCCAGGTCGACGGGCACGTGCACCTTCCGCCGACCACTGGCGACAACATCGATGTACTGTGGAGACCTCACGCCCCACGTGTTGAGCAATTCGGCGGTACGTCCACCCGGCCTCCCGCATGCCCACTACACGCCCTCGCTCAAAGTCCGTCAACTGCACATACGGTTCACGTCCACGCTGTCGCGGCATGCTACCAGTGTTAAAGACTGCGATGGAGCTCCGTATGCCACGGCAAACTGGCTGACACTGACGGCGGCGGTGCACAAATGCTGCGCAGCTAGCGCCATTCGACGGCCAACACCGCGGTTCCTGGTGTGTCCGCTGTGCCGTGCGTGTGATCATTGCTTGTACAGCCCTCTCGCAGCGTCCGGAGCAAGTATGGTGGGTCTGACACACCTGTGTCAATGTGTTCTTTTTTCCATTTCCAGGAGTGTACATTGTATTCACAACAAACATTCAACTGAAGATGGTCGACTGAATGGCCAATGTGCATTCGACTTGTGTCCAACCCAGGAATTTTACTATCTACGTTACCCCGGTACCAGCACTGTGTGCTAGTACGGAATAGTGACAGTCGATTTTGTGTTACGTTCTCAATAAATTCATGTTTACGTGAATTTTATGCTGTAATCCTTCTTTGAATAGATCTTGAGGAAGTGGAGTGGTTTGTTGTATAAAAATATAGAACGCTATTTAATAAAAAATTGGGCAGGTGTGAGAAGGCCTTGCGCGCTGAGGGTTCCTTGCGATCTTAATTATGTGTGTAGACTTTACACTTTCCGGAAATGAAAAATCTCGACCATTTTTGCCTGTATTGATTTTGATATTCGCAAGATATCGCGTCCAGGGGTTCCCAGATTTTCGAGAATTATTGTAATTCCGATAATATGAATGTGACATAAAGTCATGCAAGAGTAGGCGACAATTATTATAATAATCAGTATTTCTCCATTCGGGCTTACTGGGTAGTGATGGTAAGTGTCAAACGTCAGGCAATAAATGAGTTTGTTGCTCGTACGACGAGGTTTGGTATTTATCCGTCATCACATATCCAGGAGCGATTACTCCACGTAAATACGGCATTTCACATACAAATTGAAAATTCATATATACGTGCAGTAATCTCTGCCAGATACATGATGATGGATAAATTCTGAAACACGTCACAGGAGCAATAAAGTCATTCCCTGTCTGGTGTCTGACTCGTACCATTGTGACCCAGTCAACCTAAATGCAGAACTAGTAATTGTTTTAAAGCTTGACGTCGGATAACAAACGTCAAAAGAATTATTTTTTTCGTGTGGTATAATTACAAATTAAAAATTTTCGGTTTTTTTTTCCTTCACTTCGCAACGGTCGCAGGTTTGAATCCTGCCTCGGGCATTGTTGTTTGTGATGTCCTTAGGTTAGTTAGGTTTAAGTAGTTCTACATTCTAGGGGATTGATGACCTCATATGTTAAGTCCCACAGTGATCAGAGCCATTTGAACCATTTCCCATCACTTGTACTGTGATAACCTTCTTCCCGAATTTCGTCATTGTACATCAACGGGAAGTACCGTACAGGTTTTGATGAGTGGGTTTGCAAGTATCAAAACATGTGACATAAATGGCCGTAGCTTTTGATTCCATTGATTCAGAAGGTAAGGTTTATTGCACCGCCAAGGGACAAGGGACAGTGGTATGCGGCACAAATTTGAACAAGACACGTCTTCCCTTTCCTGAGAAAAATGGGCAGTCTGATAAATGACAAAACAGTTTTTTCGTGTGATATAATGACAAATTTCAGTCTTCTGAATTTTCTCTTTGGTTTTACTGTGGACCCTTGCTTCTTGCCAAATTTCTTGATCATAGGCCAACGGGAACTACCCTATAGGTTTTAATGAGTCAATTTGCGAGTATCAAAATACGTGACGTGAATGGCCGTAGCTTTTGGTAGAATTGACTTACAAGCTTACGTTTATCACACCGCCAAGAGACTATAGACCTTAATATGTGACATAAATTTCATCTTGATATGTCTAGCCGTTCCTGTAAAAATGGGGTCTTAACAGACAAACAAACAAACATAAAGTCAGACAAGAAATGACAAAAAGTTTTTCTCGTGTGATATAATTAAATTTAGAGTTTCCGGATTTTATCCTTAGGTTGAAATGTGCAACCATCCTTTTCGCCAAATGTTTTGATTCTAGGGCAACAGGAAGTACCCAATAGGTTTTGATGATGGTTAAAATATGTGACATAAATGACCGTATCTTTCGATCGTAGTGACTTAAAAGCTTCAATAGACTTAAGTGTGGGATATAAATTTCAATTGGTTACGTGTAATGGTTTCGAAGGAAAACGTTTTTAATGGTTGGACAAAGAGATAGAGAGACAGAAGGACGGACGACTGTGCTATCGTTTAAGAGATCCGTTTTTACCGACTGTGAAACAGAATCCTAAAAAAATGTGCTGTTGATCATATATTCGTAACGAACAATGTTACAAGAAAGGTAGTTGGTTAATATCTCCCTGGTATCTAAACAGCATTATGATGACGCACTTTCTATTTTGGTTCTGGACAGAAAGTTACTTGGGTGGTCGACATATCCCGAACAATAAAGTCATTCCCTGTCTGACTCGTACCATTGTGACCCAATCAACCTAAAAGCAGAGCTAGTAATTGTTTTAAAGATTAACGTCGGATAACAAACGGCAAAAGAACTATTTTTTTCGTGTGATATAACTCCAAATTAAAAATTTTCGGATTTTTTTTTCTTTCACTTGTACTGTGATAACCTCCTTCCCGTTCCTGTTAAGACCCCATTTTTACAGGAACGGGTAGACATAGCAGGATGAAATTTATGTCACGTATGAAGGTCTATGGTCTCTTGGCGGTGTGATAAATGTAAGCTTATAAGTGAATCCAACCAAAAGCTACGGCCATTCACGTCACGTATTTTGGTGCTCGCAAACTGACTCATTAAAACCTATAGGGTAGTTCCCGTTGGCCTGTAATAAAGAAATTTGGCAAGAAGCAAGGTTTCATAGGAAAACCAAAGAGAAAAATTGGAACACTGTAAATTATTTTACTTATTTTTTACGTTCTACTGAAATAGCAGTTTTCAAACGATGGAAAATTTTAAGCTTTCTGTCATGCTGATCATACTTTACTAGTGTTCAAGGAGTGGGTATCTCGTCTTTTTGGAGAAAATCCACAGTGAAATGTGTACAGGACAGTTTCGGCTAGTTACAGACGCCGCAACCGGACTACGAATACATTAGCAGAAGGGGGGACCCACTCCGACGCCGCAGCAATTTACTGTGGTGCAATAAACAGTGGCGGCCCTGGGAAGGCCAGACGAGGAATTAGTCGCAAGACGAATGGCGCCGAAATTGATAAATAGTTGAGCAGGCACCATCTTCTGCCGGCGCGGCGGCAAGAAAGACTGGCCGGATCACAGGGAATCAAACACAAATTAGATAAACGAGCTGGGAAGCGCACACCCCCGCGTCGGGGATCCGAGGCATTCCTTCCGCCGGCTATTGGGTTTGAGGGGGTGGGGAAGAGGGGAGGCGGTGATGGCGGCAAGGGGAGGTGGGGGAGGGAGGGCAGTTCTGCGGTGATTGCCGCCGTCGGTGCGTGACTGAGGGGTGGATATCCCGCAGAGATTTCTCTGTGGCTGCCTCGGCAGTTACTTGGAAACGGCTGCTGGCCTAGGAGTTTGTTCCACCGCATACCACACTGCCCCATTCACATCAGAGATCCAGCTGAAAAGTTGCAGAGCTGGCATTAAAAGAGTGCAACCGTATTATGTAAAGCATGATGAGATAACGATATGCAGACAGGTCCACGAGACTCAGAGGGCCATAGACACGAGTTCCCAGGTAGACGCCGTGTTTCTTGACTTCCGCAAAGGCGTTTGATACAGTTCCCCCACAGTCGTTTAATGAACAAAGTAAGAGCATATGGACTATCAGACCAATTGTGTGATTGGATTGAAGAGTTCCTAGGTGACCGAACGCAGCATGTCATTCTCAGTCTTCCGAAGTAAGAGTGATTTCAGGTGTGCCGCAGGGGAGTGTCGTAGGACCGTTCCTATTCACAATATATATAAATGACCTTGTGGATAACATCGGAAGTTCACTGAGACTTCTTGCGGATGATGCTGTAGTATATCGAGAGGCTGTAACTATGGGAAATTATACTGAAACGCAGGAGGATCTGCAACGAATTGACGCATGGTGCAGGGAATGGCAATTGAATCTCAATGTAGACAAGTGTAAAGTCCTGCGGTTACATAGAAAGGAGTATCCTGTATCATTTAGCTTCAATATAGCAGGTCAGCAACCGGAAGCAGTTAATTCCATAAATTATCTGGGATTAGTCATTAGGTGTGATTTAAAACGGAATGACCATATAAAATTAATCGTCGGTAAAACAAATATCAGACTGAGATTCATTGGAAGAATCCTAAGGAAATGCAGTCCGAAAACAAAGGAAGTAGGTTACAGTACACTTGTTCTCCCACTGCTTGAATACTGCTCACTGGATCTGTACCAGATAGGTTGTGATAGAAGAGGTAGAGAAGATCCAACGCAAAGCAGCGCGCTTCGTTACAGGATCATTTAGTAATCGCGAAAGCGTTACGGAGATGATGGATAAACTCCAGTGGAAGACTCTGCAGGAGAGAGGCTCAGTAGCTCAGTACGGGCTATTGATGAAGTTTCGAGAACATACCTTCACGGAGGAGTCAAGCAGTGTATTGCTCCCTCCTACGTATATCTCGCGAAGAGACCATGAGGATAAAATCAGGGAGATTGTAACTTCCCCACAGAAATATTTTATAATGAAAGTGGACCATGCGTAAACTCCCCACAGAATTATTAATTAAAAAAATTTTTTTTGTTAATATTGTAACCTCAGAACAAAATTGGCTCCCATTTATAATCTGTGTGCAGAAACGGATTCACATTTAATGTTCCCACAAAATTCTTTTCTCATTTAATGTTAAGTTCGAAACAGAAAAATTCCTAAACACCAAAATAAAAAAAAATAGTAACCTGGTAAATTTTATGAGGACAGCAGCGCTGCCCTTCGGCCCTGTATTCTGAATAAAAAAGCAAAAATTCTTACCTCAATAAAAACTGCAAATATATCTGCTTTTATGTAGAAATTTTTTGACACAGCTTCGTGCAATGCTGGCGTATACTTTTTTTGATTCTTGGAAGGAATGACCATGCATTGGAAATATTCTTTAAATTGAAATGAATGCTTTTCTTTAAAAAGAGTTACTTTATATTATAAAAATTATTATTGGGGCATTTTTTTGAAAGAAATAAAATAACAATTAATATACATTACTAGATACGCGCAAGGCTGCTTATTTACCTTCTACAACAATACTCATCTTCCAGAGTTCTGACCAGAGTCCCGAGCAGACTGCCGACACGCGCCGACTACCGCCGACTCACACAGACTACTCAAGACTACTGCTTACTATGCTTACTAGCACGGACAGAAGACTAAAGCCGACAACTGTGGTCAGAGACTCTGTCATGCCTCGCCCATTGCCGGCGACGCATACGTCTTTCATAACCCTCCACTGGGAGGGGGGGGGGGGGGGCAAAAATTTGGCAGCGATGGTGAGTCAATTGGACTTGCCATGAGCAACAAATTTTTCTTAATGAACTAAGTTTACAAACACAAAATATATACATATTTATATGTGTGTGTGTAGAACATGAAATAAAATATAGTGCACATGCACTGAGTACAGAACACATCAAGCAAAGACACAATGTATACACAATGAGTACAAAACATATTAACAAATGACAAAAAGTGCACATGCACTGTAGTACAGAACATATGAGCAAATCACAAAATGTATATGCAATGAATACAAATCATGTTAACAAATGACATAAAGTGCACACGCACTGTAAAACTCTTTAGCATTTGACAACAAATAAACATATCAAGGAGTGAAATAAAGTGTACACGCACTGTAGAAGTCTTTAGCATTTTTACATAACATATCATGGAGTGAAATAAAGTGCACACGCACTATAGAAGTCTTTAGCATTTTTACATAACATATCATGGAGTGAAATAAGCTGCACTCGCACTGTATAAGTCTTTAGCATATTTAGGACACCTGATCTTGTTAACAATGAAATGAAGTGCACTCGCACTGTATATGTCTTTATCATTTTACAAGAACTAGGAAAGGAATGGGAAGGATTGCGTCATGGTTGTAGCACTTAAGGTTAAACACAGCTGCACTAAAAGTCCACATCTTTCTATAGAAGCACAACACCAAGTGAGACAATCTGAAGTTCTTTTCCTTGAAGTATTAATCAGTGTAGCCAAGACACTGAAATGTCGTAATAATATTCCATGTTATCATTTTGGTAGTACATTAGGTGGGACCATAATAACATCTCCATCGCTCAAGGTGGTGGACAGCACGTCGTGTCAACCCCACGTTCTTGTAAGGTACACCAACGTAGAATTAGTGCAAAAACCAAATATAGTGCTCCATGGTCATGAGGATAGACAGGACAAACGGATATTGCAGTAATTTCTGGTAATTAGGTCAGAAGGTGAAGGACATTAAGTCACATACTAGTCTTCATTGAGAATTACACTAGTCTAACAACTGATTTGAGTAATTGGTGGCACTCATCGCCCAGTTACTGAACATTTCTGTACCATGTATGAAGTATTACAGAATAATGTTCATACGTAATCTGTGTACAGAGAACATTGGGACTCATTGGCCAGTTACAAACCATCAGTAGTCATCATTCAAAACAGGAGCTAATGAATGGCATAGTATTAACATAATTCACTTAGTTATAGTTATCATTGGCACTCATTGGCCAGTTACAAAGATATAGCAAGTATTGAATAGTACAAAACATTGTTTCATCATTCACGTGACATACGACACATTTAAAATAATTATTGGCACTCATTGGCGAGTTACAAACATCAGAAGTCATCATTCAAAACAGGAGCTAATGAATGGCATAGTATTAACATAATTCACTTAGTTATAGTAATCATTGGCACTCATTAAAAAAAAAAAAAAAAAGCTCCGTCTTTAGGCCACAAGTGGCCCTTCCGGGACCGTCCGACCGCCGTGTCATCTTCCGAGGAGGATGCGGATAAGGAGGGGCGTGTGGTCAGCACACCGCACTCCCGACCGTTAGGACGGTATTCTTTGACCGAAGCCGCTACTAATCGGTCGAGTAGCTCCTCAATTGGCATCACGAGGCTGAGTGCACCCCGAAAAATGGCAACAGCACATGGCGGCAGGATGGTGACCCATCCAAGCGCCGGCCACGCCCGACAGCGCTTAACTTCGGTGATCTCACGGGAACCGGTGTAGCCACTGCGGCAAGATTGGCACTCATTGGCCAGTTACAAAACATATAGCAAGTATTGAATAGTACAAAACATTTTTTTCTCATTCAAGTGACATACGACACATTTAATATAATTATTGGCACTTATTGGCGAGTTGCAAACCATCAGAAGTCATCATTCAAAACAGGAGCTAATGAATGGCATAGTATTAATTAAATTCACTTAGTTATAGTAATCATTGGCACTCATTGGCCAGTTACAAAATATTCTTATATTTTTATAAAACCTTATTCAGTATTATTCAGAAGTTATCATTCAAAATGAGAGTCAATTATTGGCATAGCATTTATAGAGTATAGCAAAATATTATTTACAGTAATTATGGGCATAGTATTTATGCATTATTACTAAGCATCATTCAGTATTACTCAGAACTAATCATGCCAGTGACATAGGACAAATTGATAATGTAACGTACTGTAACTGTTATTCAAGGTCTGTGACTAGAAAACATTACTCAGAATTACTCAGAACTCTCTCTTTTTTTTGTGCTAGCAATGCATTGCGTTGAGATCGATAATTAATCACTGGGGCATAACAATATTTGCTTTTGAGTTATTGCTGCAAATGAAGATGTGTAACGTCATTCGTCATGAGTCAGCTGTAGCAAGGTTATGAAACAAGTAGAGGATATGTGATCACATTTATGAATGGCACAGGTTTAATGACCAACTGCTTATAGCACATTAATTTCATGAATAATTTCTCCTGCAAAAAATACAAAATGGATTATTAAACTGAAAGAAGAAACGCATATTATGCTGAAAAGTAGTGAACTTCGAATTAACAAGTAGTGAAATGTGTATAAAATATATATGTTCTCTAGCTGTCCTTTCCAAAACCTTCAGTCATCATACCATGCGACATAAGACATACTGTCAAAACGAACTGCAACAAATACTTAAATAACTACATAGCAAGAATACATAAACTTCAACATAATCCTCATCTGCAAAGAAAAACTTCATCACCTGCAAAGAAAAACTTCATAATTCATGTCACTATAACTCCATTATTATCATCATCTGTAAAGAAAAACTTCATTATCCATAGTAGCATACTCTTCATCACTATTCATCATCTTTCATTATCATCTACAAAAAAGTCACATCATTATTCATTATACAACTATTCCTTATTTCTAGCATATTTCATTCATCACTAAAACTAAGATGTGTAGTTCTGTCTGACAGCCTGCATCAATCGCCTCGTATTCTGAAAGAAAAAATTAGTTAAGACTGCTATTCTACGATGTGTGTAGTATTTTCTTGTTAATGCTTATTAATTCTGATCCATTTACTCTTCGTCACGAGGTATTGCATCTTCTTTCGTTCATTTCGAAGGTGAAATTCCCATTTCTGTTTAATTTATTTCTTTTACACGTTATTTCTTTCTGAAAATGATGAACAATGATTAATGTCTTGCATTTAAATCATATACCCATTAAATAAAAACTGGTTTATAGTAACATAATTGAGCATACAGCATAGCATGACAGAAAACGTAATATGTCAAAAACATAGACAGTGTGCAGGTGCAAAAATGTACACAGAGTATCACAATGTAGCAGCAAAAAAAAAGTGTAAAATTGTCACGATGTTGAGATATCATAAGGCAAAAATGTCAAGGTCAACTGGTGTTTGTGATATCTTAAATATTTCATAGTGCATACAAACAAAACAGGAAAACAATCATAGATACATGAAAAATGGAAAATATGCACGGTCTGATATATAACGACAAGAAATGTGACCTTCTTTGTGTTCAACTTGTATGTTGTGTAGTTAATAGAGGCGAGAATTGAAGACTTTAATGGAGAGAAAATTTAATAAAATTAATATGTCACTAGATAGAATTGCATAATTATTCATAAGACACGTAAGTTTATCTGGAAAATGTGCACGGTCTGATGTGTAACGACAAGAAAAGCGACCTGCTAACCTTACCTTGCCGGGCACTTACCAAGAAAAAATACGATAATCATCAGTAAGTAGTCACATAAATATAATTGCATAAGTGGTCATAAAATGTGCAAGTTCATCTGGAAAAATATCCACGGTCTGATGTGTAACGACAAGAAGAGCGACCTGCTAACCTTACCTTGCCGGTCACTTGCCAAGAACAAAAATACGATAATCATCAGTGAGTGTGCATGTGAATATAATTGCATAAGTGGTCATACAAAAATTAGGAAATGACATTGCAGTGTGATAAATCAAAACGTATGTTCATTCAATAAAAGGTTTGACGTTCGACACGTGGTGTTTCCCTTTGGTTTTTCTGGTTCTCAAAGTTTCGACGTGTACTACATTGGGGTGAGGAATGCTGCGAATTCGATATGGACCTGCGTATAGAAGCTCAAATTTACTGCATCTACTCTTTCCTCTGTTGGATAAATAATGTGTACGTACTAATATCTTCTGTACAATTTGAAAGTCACGGCGTGTATAAATCTGTTTTTGCTGTCTTCTCCGGCGCTCTGCGGCAAGTTTGATGTTGTTCAGCGCAATGTCAATTATTTCATGGTGTCGTAGTCGACGAGATGTAGGAAAGGTTACTAATTCTTTAATTTTGTTAGGTGGTTCAATATTTTTCAGTATAACAGACAGAGAGAGCATAGTAGATTCATTTGGTATGGAATTAATTACATCCGGGAATGAGAGTATGTATGTGTCCCAATCAATATGTTTTTTATGGCAGTATATTCTACGCAGTTTACCAATTTCTTTCATTAATCGTTCACATGGGTTCGAAGAAGCATGGTAGGGTATATAGATCGGAGAAATGTTTCTAGCTCGTAACATACGTGTCCATATAGCAGATCAAAATTGTGATCCATTGTCGGAAATTACTTTCAACACATGACCTACATGAAATAGAAAATGTTTTACAAATGCTTTCGAAACAGTTTTAGCAGTAGCTTTGCGTAACGGAGTGAAGGTAACAAATTTTGAAGTGAGTTCAACAGCGACAAAGATGTAGCAAAAACCTCTATTAGTTCTAGGAATCGGACCAAAAATGTCTACAGTGGCCATATGTCTCAATTTAACAGGTACAATGGGATATAATGGAGGAATATGTGAAGTCGTGTCTGATTTAGCTTTCTGGTAGATTTTACATGACGTTAAAACTCGTCGAATACGTTTCTCCATGTTGGTAAAATAACAGTTCTGTCTCAGTATAAGAAAACATTTTCTGGCTCCGTAATGTGCGTAACTTAAATGAGTATATCAGATTAATTTGTTAACAAGTTCGTCAGGAATGCACAGTAACCAGTTGTTGCTGTCAGGATGAGAGCGGCGAAACAGAATGTCATTGCGTACAGTGTAATGGTTTCTAATGGTAACATTATTCCTATCTTGCCAAAGGTGTTTAATTTCTTTCCACACGTTGTCTTTACTCTGCTCTTGTGCTATGTCTTGTAATGGTGACGAAATGAAATTTTCAAATGCAACTGGTTGAATATACATGACGCTGAAATTTGCTTTGCAGAAGTTGGTTGCGATGTCTTGCTGATTGTTGCTAAGAGAACGGGATAGTGCGTCTGCTACAATATTTTGTGTGCCGGGAATGTGAACAATTGTAAAATTAATTTCCTGCAAATAAAGTTTCCATCTACTTAATCTGTCGTGTGTAAATTTAGCTGAAAGTAAAAACTGTATCGCTCTATGGTCTGTATAAACGGTCGTATGTCTTCCATAAAGGAAATGCCGAAATCTCGTAAATGCCCATATAACACATAATGTTTCAAGTTCTGTAACAGAATAATTGCGTTCAGCAGGTGACAGAATGCGACTCGCAAAGGCTATGTTTTTAATTACCGTAGTCCCATCTTCAATTACCTGAAAAATGTGTACGCCTAAAGCGGTGTTAGAACTGTCGGTGGCAATGGAAAAATTTCTGGTAAGATTTGGGTGCGATAAAAGTGGTGCATTCAACAAAGCTTGTTTCAGGTTCACAAATTCAGAATATGCTTGCTTATCCCAGGACCAAATAGTGTTTTTACCTGTCAATTGACATAATCTAGGGGTGTCTAAAGCAGAGTAATGAATAAATTTACGAAAAAAGTTAATTAAACCCAAAAAGCTGCGTAGTTGTTTCTTCGTCGTAGGAACAGTAATGTCACGTAAAGCTTGAAGTTTTTCCGGGTCAGGCGTAATGCCCTCCGCTGAAATTACATGTCCATGAAATTTTATAGAAGTTTTACCAAAGTGCGATTTACTGAGATTAACTGTGAGTCCTTGTGCACGAAAAGTTTGCAACAGTTGTTCAAGAATCAGATTGTGTTCAGACCAGTTAGCTTCTGCAATAAGAATGTCGTCTACATACGTTGTGATTCTGTCGGATGTCATCAAAAGTAGTAAAATTTTCGTGAACAAGATTCTGCGTGTCAAAAGTATTGCTTGCGTTGCTGGAAGATGCAAGCTGTACTGTATCTAGTCAAATTCTATCTGACGTGTTATTATTCTCAGGAGGATGCTGCGGCATTTCAACTATTTGAACTGTTGTGTTATTTCTTCCTGACGTATTACGTTCGGGATGATATCTACTGTCTGGTTCATTCATGATAATATGTTGTTGCGGATGATTTTGCTGCTGATAAGACCGACTGCTATTAAATGTACGCTGAAAATTTTGCTCATTACTTTTACGTCTCTCATGATAGTCATTTATATACTGTGCATTGCGATAGGAATTGAAATAGTGTGTTTTCTGTACGCAGTGATTCCCTTGTTGCTGTGCGTTACTATTTGTTGGAGCTAATGCTATACGTGCACGCGGCGAAACATTAAAGCTAGGTTGACCTTATACATTACATTGTTGGTTAGGTATGCTAACTGGTTGGCTTTCATGCTGTTGCGGAGAAAAACGTCTATTGTTACCAAAATGTGTTTGCGACTGCTCAAAATTTTGTACATACTGATGATTAAAATTTTCTCTGATATTAAACTTACGCTGGAGTGTCTAAAGAGAAATGTCACTTTCGGTAAAATTTGTCATATCAGGTTTTCTTTACTCATTCTTAATCCTAGATAGAACGATAGTTGAAGAGCTGTTTTGATAGATATAAAGGATAGTAGAAGAGAAGGCAGCAGTGTAGAAAACTAAAGATGAAACAGCACTACTATGGCTCGGGGCCCTGTGCACGCTACGGCACATATTCATCGAAGTGTAATGAATCCCCTGCGGTCAATTACGCGCTGCAAATAAATTTTAGCTTTTGCGTTACAGGCAATGGCGGTGAAAATTCAAAAACAAATTGTTGTATCAATGCTAATTCAAGTTTCTGCATTACAGGCCAAGCTGTTGAAAGAACAAAAATAAATCGACGTATCCAGTTCAAAGCGTGTACCTGTGCTCTATCATTTTCAAATACCTTAATTTTTTTTACAGATACAAATTGCTTATAATCAACGTTATCGTCACTGACTGTGTGAACAGGTTCACGATTGCATAAGAATCTGTTTGTCTGTGTCACTTCGTATTCTAAGTCACGTAGTCTCTGTAAATTACCTAAATTACACTGGCTGTGTGAGTGTGACAAATGTTCGGAATGCGCCCTATGCTGTGACGTGTTATTGACTGCAATATTTTTTATCTCTGTCACCTCTTGCTGAAAAGTTGACAATTTTCTACGTAATGTATTATTGGACGAATCTATCTCACTGATCGTCTGCTGTAAATTTGGGAATTCAGGTGTTTGATTAAACGAAATCGGTGAAGTATCGTCTGATTTGCAGTCATTATTACTTTCAATAACGTCAATACGACTGGCCAATTCATCATATTTTTCAGTCAGTATTTTTACCTGATCATCGTTTTTAGTGTCACAAGCATTAATTTGTTTTTGTATTTTACGTGTGGTTTCGTTCAATTTTTTAACGTCTGCTTCGATGACATCGGGATTCTGTATTAGTTCTAATTGTTCGAGTCTGTCGGTCACTGTCTGAAAGTCTACTGTGTGTGTGTCTGTTTTTGTTTTAAGATCGGAAATTTCATCACGCAATTCGGTGTTCAACTGTTTGATAGTATTAATTTCGTCTGATACTGTAGCAATATTGTTGTCTACGTATGTTTTTGCTTTCGTAAACAATTTACGTTTATCTTCCTGTCTCTGAGCAGTAATTGTTTCCATGACTTGTCGTTTTACTTTATTTTGTTCCTGTATGAATTTACGGTAACGCGTTTCACTGTTTTGTAGGTGGTGATTAAAGCGTTCGTCAATTTGACTGTTTTGTTGGTCGAATTTCGCATCTACTTTTGCATCCGGTGTGCGTGAAAGTTCTGCTGACATTAATTTAAACTCCTCGCGTAGCTGTGTTGCGTTTTCAGAGCATTGTTTACCGACTGCACTAATTTCGTCTCTAAATGATTCTGTTGCAGCTGCTTGCATATTCCTTAATTCTTGAGCAACAGATCTAATTTCTTCACTACTATTCCTACCACAAGCCTCAATTTCCACACGTAATTGTTCTTCAGTGTCATGACATTGCACGGCAACGGCTGTAATGTGTTCGCTAAGCTGTCTGGAATTGTTGTCTAATTTTTCATTTATCTGTTTGCAATTGTTGTCTAATTTTTCATTAAGTTGTTGTTTGAGATTTTCATTATTTTCATTAAGTTGTTGTTTAAGATTTTCACTAAGTTGTTTGAAATTTTCACTCTGTTGTTTGAAATTGTTGTCTTGTTTTTTATTATGTTCATTAATTTGTAGCAACAATGCCATAATTTGATCCGAGCCAAAATTAGCAACTCTATTCTCTGTGCAGTGTGTTGGTGTATCTGCATTTGTCACGTTTTCCGTAACCATTTGGTCATTCTGTAATTCTTGAAAAGGTTTGCCAATCGAATGTGCACTGTTAGTCACTACCTCGGAATCAAATAAATCTGACGTACTTTGAGTACATTGTTCATTTTCGTTACAGAAATTTATCCATTCACAATTCAAATTTTGCAAACCGGGTGTGTTAAACTGGGCAGCGTTCATTGTAACAGAACGTCCCGCGTCATCAATTGTCGTTAAATTAACATAGGACATATTTGAATTTATTTGTTCATCATTAGGATCAAAATCATTACTAGTGGTCGGTACGCACTGATTGTCTATAAATGAAGGATTGTGATCATTACACTGAGTATCGCAAGTATTATCGGTCAAATTATTCGAGTCGGCTATTTCACTCATTACACATCGCGATGTACTGTTAACAGTTTTTCGCGGCATTTTTCACAAATCACAATTACGCACAAAAGAAACAATGCAAAATGCAACAAACACAATTACAAAAAAGAGCAACAAATTGCCGATGATCTGTGAAAGAAAGGGTGTCAAATTAGTAAATGCGTTGCGCCAGATGCAAACTACATTTAAGTAAATAAGAGCAGATATATGACTACCTCTCAGAAGATTCACAAATAAATACGATCCTGGCCGCATGTCGCCAAGTGTAACGTCCCCACAGAAATATTTTATAATGAAAATGGACCATGCGTAAACTCCCCACAAAATTATTAATTAAAAAAATTTTTTTTGTTAATATTGTAACCTCAGAACAAAATTGGCTCCCATTTATAACCTGTATGCAGAAATGCATTCACATTTAATGTTCCCACAAAATTCTTTTCTCATTTAATGTTAAGTTCGAAACAGAAAAATTCCTAAACACCAAAATAAAAAAAAATAGTAACCTGGTAAATTTTATGAGGACAGCAGCGCTGCCCTTCGGCCCTGTATTCTGAATAAAAAACCAAAATTCTTACCTCAATAAAAACTGCAAATATATCTGCTCTTATGTAGAAATTTTTTGACACAGCTTCGTGCAATGCTGGCGGATATTTTTTTGATTCTTGGAAGGAATGACCATGCATTGGAAATATTCTTTAAACTGAAATGAATGCTTTTCTTTAAAAAGAGTTACTTTATATTATACAAATTGTTATTGGGGGCATTTTTTTAAGAAAAAAATAACAATTAATATACATTACTAGATATGCGCAATGCTGCTTCTTTACCTTCTATGACAATACTCATCTTCCAGAGTTCTGACCAGAGTCCCGAGCAGACTGCCGACACGCGCCGACTACCGCCGACTCACACAGACTACTCTAGACTACTGCTTACTAGCACGGACAGAAGACTAAAGCCGACTGACGCCGACTCGCGACAAGCAACAACTCTGGTCAGAGACTCCGCCATGCCTCGCCCATCGCCGGCGACACATACGTCTTTCAAGATTAGATCCCACACAGAGGCATACCGACAATCTTTCTTTCCACGAACAATACGAGACTGGAATAGAAGGAAGAACCGATAGAGGTACTCAAGGTACCCTACGCCACACATCGTCAGGTGGCTTGCGGAGTATGGATGTAGCTGTAGATGTAGATGTACAGATGGCTGTAGTATGCTATACACAAGATATATATGGGTACTACATTGACGGAGCTGTTAATCCTACTCAAGTTAATATGTGAAAAGTTTTCCGACTTGACTATGACTGCACGACGGAAACAAACTAACTCTGAACGCGGGATGGTAGTTGGAGCTAGATGTATGGGACATTTCGTTTCGGAAATCGTTAGGAAATTCAATATTGCGAGTCCCACAGTGACAAGAGTGTGCCGAGAATACCACGTTTCAGGCATTACCTCTCACCACCGGCAACGAAATGGCCGACGGTCTTCACTTAACGACTGAGAGCAGCGCCGTTTGCATAGGGTTGTCTGAGCTGCCAGAAAAGCAACCTTGTGTGAAATAACCGCAGAAATCAATGTGTACGACAAACGTAGCCGCTAGGACCAGAGCGGCGAAATTTGGCAGTAGTGAGTTGCGACAGCAGACGACCGACGCAAGTGTCTTTGCTAACAGCACGACATCAAAAATTGTTCAAATGGCTCTGAGCACTATGGGACTTAACTTCTGAGGTCATCAGTCCCCTAGAACTTAGAACTACTTAAACCTAACTAACCTAAGGACATCACACACATCCATGCACGAGGCAGGATTCGAACCTGTGACCGTAGCGGTCGAGCGGTTCTAGACTGAAGCGCCTAGAACCGTTCGGCCACTCCGGCCGGCAGCACGACATCACCTGCAGCGCCTCTCCTGGGCTCGAGACCATATGGGTTGGACCCTAGACGAGTGGAAAACCGTGGCCTGGTCCGATGATTCCCGATTTCAGTTGGTAACAGCTAATGGTAGGGTGCGAGTGTGGCACAGACTCCATGAAGCCACGTGGTGCCTCCATAACGCTGTGTGCTGTGATTACATGGAATACATGGAATGGTCTGGGTGCTGTGGTCCAACCGTACCGATCATTGACAATTAGCTGATATGTTCGGCTACCATCCGCAGCCATTCATGGACTTCATTTTCCCAAACATGTCACCGGATCACAACTGTTAGCAGTTCTGGACAATTCGATAGAATGATATGTCCGCCCACATCGCCTGACATGAATATTACAGATTATTTATGGGATATACTCGAGAGGTCGGTCCTTGCACAAAATCCTTTACCGGAAAAACTTTCGAATTAAGGACGGCTATAGAGGCAGCATGGCTCAGTATTTCTGCGGGGGACTTCCAACGATTTATTGAGTCCACTTGTAACTCACAGCACCGAATGTCATAGATCTTTCTCAGTAACAGCGCAGTGACTCAAGAGCATTATACGAGGTGTGGCTAGAAAAAAACCGGACTAGTACTAGTGAAACAATAAAACGAATGCAATAAGGCTGAAAGTCGCGTGGCCTGTCACGTGACTCTCGCTCCGCCTACTGCTCGAGTTTCATCTGCCTCCTGCACTCAGTCTGCCCGTGGCGTCTGTTTTAAGTAGTTGACGTTTTGTCTGTGCGTCGGAAAATGTTGAGTGTACAGAAAGAACAGCGTGTTAACATCAAATTTTGTTTCAAACTAGGAAAATCTGCAAGTGAAACGTTTGTAATGTTACAACAAGTGTACGGCGATGATTGTTTATCGCGAATACAAGTGTTTGAGTGGTTTAAACGATTTAAAGATGGCCGCGAAGACACCAGTGATGACACTCGCACTGGCAGACCATTGTCAGCAAAAACTGATGCAAACATTGAAAAAATCGGTAAACTTGTTCGACAAGATCGCCGTTTAACAATCAGAGCAGTGTCTGAGTTAACAGGAGTTGACAAGGAAAGTGTCGAACAAGTTTACCGATTTTTTCAATGTTTGCATCAGTTTTTGCTGACAATGGTCTGCCAGTGCGAGTGTCATCACTGGTGTCTTCGCGGCCATCTTTAAATCGTTTAAACCACTCAAACACTTGTATTCGCGATAAACAATCATCGCCGTACACTTGTTGTAACATTACAAACGTTTCACTTGCAGATTTTCCTAGTTTGAAACAAAATTTGATGTTAACACGCTGTTCTTTCTGTACACTCAACATTTTCCGACGCACAGACAAAACGTCAACTACTTAAAACAGACGCCACGGGCAGACTGAGTGCAGGAGGCAGATGAAACTTGAGCAGTAGGCGGAGCGAGAGTCACGTGACAGGCCACGCGACTTTCAACCTTAGCATTCGTTTTATTGTTTCACCAGTACTAGTCCGGTTTTTTTATAGCCACACCTCGTATTCTTTCGAATAGTTCTTGTTTCACACTTTTGTGGGTTTCAAAAGGTTCAAATGGCTGTAAGAACTATGGGACTTAACATCTGAGGTCATCATTCCCCTAGAACTTACAACTACTTAAACTTAACTAACCCAAGAACATCACACACATCCATGCCCGAGAAATGGATGTGTGTGATATACACATTTCATGTTCATATTTTACGAATCGAAACCGGCTTTGCACACAGCTAAGTTTAAGGGTTCAATCGAAAATTTTACAGCGTTTTCTTTGTCACTGGAAGCTATTACTGCACTTGTGTGATTTGGGCTTGGAAGGTAGTCTGTTTTTGTTCTGGACTTAAATTAGCACAACAAGCATCATTCGAACTGTAATTCCTGGAATCGTCCGGGTTACGTCCTGTGTCTTCTAATGCAGTGTTTCCCATCCTGGGCGTAATTACTCTCTGAGGGCTAAAATGAAATTTTGTGCGCGGTAAAAACAAAATTGTTCCACTGTGTTTTAGTCAGGAAACTAAATTATTTTTAAAAGTTATTACTGTTATCATTATTTCGTAATACTGTAATACTGATTACATAAGTGACCAGTAATTGATTTCTCTCAAATACTAACATTAACGTGTGTCGCTATGTGGTGGAGATTACAGATTACGAAGCGAAGATATGAACATCTTACTCGCATAATCCACTCACGCCACGTATATTTTGAACTTTAGGTAGTTCCCGAAATGGACTAGAAATTGCTTCAATATTCACTCCGCAACAGATAAACGAACTAAGTGACAGCACAACATAGCCACAACTGCATAATGGCTACTGTATTGTTGTAAGGACCACAATTATTATTTATTATTAGCGGTTGTGGTTAGACATGGAGCATTCGCAGTGGAATTTTTTGAGTTCCTGTCATTTCAGAAGTAAGGAGTCGAGACATCAAGTAAACTGCAAGTAATACGTATAACGCACATATCTTAACCTGGTTGATCTTAAATGGGGGTGAAGACTATGGGTGAAGTAGGTGTCACTAGTGAGAGGAGTGAAGGAGAGGAAGCATGTCTTGTAGCAAGTATCGATCCTCAATGTCGAGAGTCAGCTTTCTTTTCTGAAAAGGAGTTGTAGGTAGCACCTGCGATGGATTGAGAAAAGCTTCAGTATTCTTTTTTAAAAAAAAAAGATGGTTAGGAACACGCTGTAGCTATTGTCTCATTTCATTGACTTACTCTTTCGTGGGTTAATAATCTATAACAACTTCATTTTAAAAGTAAAAATGTTCCAAAAATATTGGTTTTGATTCTAATTTATTAGTTAGGCCCTAATCTTGTAGATGATGCGGGGAGAGAGGGGGGGGGGGAGTGATTCCAGCGGGGTTGGGGGGTGCTGGCTAATATCTGGTTACAATCAGAGATAATGGTCTTAGAAAGGTTGAGGACCACTGTTCTAATGTGTCCACAATATCCATCGCAATGTCGACATCACTGGAATGACTGTCCAAGAAATTAAGCAATTAATTACAAACAGGTAGATCCTCAGGAGAAGTAGGCGATTTCAACCGCATACCACGTACTTCGTATATCATGTTTGTAAGTTGAAAACATTAACTGGATTCCTCTTTACTGTGGAAGTCTGGAACCTGCACGAAGACAGAGCCTTTAGGAGGCATATACCAAGAAATCGCAAATAAAACTGACACGATTTTATCTCCATTGTTAAAACTTAGCCATACTACAACCACAGATGTTAATTATTGTGGCTATTAAATTAGCTGAAAATTTTTTGTGAATAGTGACTGTGGACAACTGTGTCAGAGGAACTATCGAGGGAAACTGAAGTTCGCTTTACTAATTACGATCGCGTTGTACCGTGTTATCTGTTTACCGATGTATCATCAACCAATCGTGTGTGCTATAGTTGTTGCTGCTTAGACATTGAATCAAAATGTAAACTTGTGACTTGATCATCCATTTTATTTCACAGTTTTATCATGTTAATAAGACACGCAAATAGTCAGGCAATTGACATATCACAAAATGTTCTCACTTTTACAAACATCAGCTTTATATAGACGAACATATATATTTTGATGGCTTGTGTTGCTCACAAGCATGATGATTTTTGACACTTGTAACACTTGAAAATTGCCTGAGGCTGAAATCTGGGTCGTTTAATAAAGCATATCATACAGTCAAATGGCGATTACATCTTTCCATATGTTTTATATGACTGTGGCTCCATATGAAGGAAGAATCATGAATTATATTTGTTGATGAGTTTACACCCACACAATCTCCAGCCACTTTCCACTCCCATCGTTTCCTGAAGCACAAACTTCAACAACCACTTGGGTCAAGTCATGACTAACATTAACAGAGCGCAGTGCGTACTCCAGAAATTCACATGAGAAATTAGTTCTGGAAGTCAAAAACTAGTAGAAAATTCCTTCCTGCGCCCTCATGCGTCCTTTAAAGTACACCAGTAACCCCTTCCTCACCCATGATTATTACCCTACGATATTTAATGACACTCACATTCATTTTTTTTTAATTCGGTGAGCGTAGACCTTTGATCGTAGTCGTATGAGAACTATTTTCCAACACATTTCTTTTTCTTTCTGTAAACATTTATACAACCGATACTGACAACTATTTACATTTTTCGGGACAGATAGTTTTTCTCCTAAGCTATGTGTCGTACAGTGATGTAATTTTTTAGGTGTCTTCGGTGGTCCATGTGGATACTGTCTGCAAAACTCGTGGCGAGTAGAATTAGTAGTAAAGAAATAATGAATTAAAACGTCACGCTTCTCACTGAAGTTTTACCACATGAACAACAAACATTTAGTAAACGATAAACTGCTTCCCATTCATGATTTTGTTTGGCTGTAAGCAAGGGAAAGTTTAGAAAAGCAAGCCACTAAATGTTCTCGTTCTCTAATACTGTATGGATACTGTCTGGGTAATTTTTGCTCCATCAGTTATTCTTTCTCAAGACATGTTTTAGTATCTCCGCTGGTGGCCATTTTCGCCAGCTAACATCGCCAGCGGTCCAAGACGAACGGGGAAAGCCGGAACACCGATGGGAGGAACCGACTTTGTCCGCACAGCTCCGAGACGACGTGCCATACTGATCCACTATTTGCCACTTTCACCATGACTACGAAGAATGTGAGATGATTCATTCCTCCCTCATTCCCCGTAATAACTAAGTCGTATTGACACCCAATCAAATCGGCCCTGAGATTTGTATTTTTATATGTGTGTGTGTAAGAGATGCTGAAATAATTGCATTCAATATTTTATTCATCTAAAGAATATGTTCCATTTGCTTATCAATCCTCTGCTCTCATAATCTTTTGCTCTTCGATTTCGCTTAATTACTGATGTCAATTATTCGCTCCCAACGTGGGGCGATCTCTTCGGTGATTTGCATGCTACATTAAACAGCCGATAATTCTGGAGGATTCACTACGTTTTTGGCTCCCAGCGTGCGACAGTGTACTTAGATATTTTAATGTCATTTTATGCAAGAGATCAATGAACTACAAATTCACAACATTTTTGGGGCCCAGTATGGGGCACGTTATTTCATGCGAGAGATGAATGAATTCTCAATTAAACACAATATGAGCAGTTTCTAAATTTAATACCTCTTAATGAGTGAACGAGTACTGAGTAAATTGTGATACCATCTTAAATTATTACATTCTCTCTGTGATTA
The DNA here is from genome assembly GCF_023898315.1 of Schistocerca nitens. Classification (NCBI taxonomy): domain Eukaryota; kingdom Metazoa; phylum Arthropoda; class Insecta; order Orthoptera; family Acrididae; genus Schistocerca; species Schistocerca nitens. The sequence continues at coordinate 526,359,251 of NC_064620.1, forward strand.
TATTAAACACCGAAATTCAAATTTTTATTGCCCCTGGAATCTGTTAGATAGGCAAAATACACTCCTGGAAATGGAAAAAAGAACACATTGACACCGGTGTGTCAGACCCACCATACTTGCTCCGGAGACTGCGAGAGGGCTGTACAAGCAATGATCACACGCACGGCACAGCGGACACACCAGGAACCGCGGTGTCGGCCGTCGAATGGCGCTAGCTGCGCAGCATTCGTGCACCGCCGCCGTCAGTGTCAGCCAGTTTGCCGTGGCATACGGAGCTCCATCGCAGTCTTTAACACTGGTAGCATGCCGCGACAGCGTGGACGTGAACCGTATGTGCAGTTGACGGACTTTGAGCGAGGGCGTATAGTGGGCATGCGGGAGGCCGGGTGGACGTACCGCCGAATTGCTCAACACGTGGGGCGTGAGGTCTCCACAGTACATCGATGTTGTCGCCAGTGGTCGGCGGAAGGTGCACGTGCCCGTCGACCTGGGACCGGACCGCAGCGACGCACGGATGCACGCCAAGACCGTAGGATCCTACGCAGTGCCGTAGGGGACCGCACCGCCACTTCCCAGCAAATTAGGGACACTGTTGCTCCTGGGGTATCGGCGAGGACCATTCGCAACCGTCTCCATGAAGCTGGGCTACGGTCCCGCACACCGTTAGGCCGTCTTCCGCTCACGCCCCAACATCGTGCAGCCCGCCTCCAGTGGTGTCGCGACAGGCGTGAATGGAGGGACGAATGGAGACGTGTCGTCTTCAGCGATGAGAGTCGTTTCTGCCTTGGTGCCAATGATGGTCGTATGCGTGTTTGGCGCCGTGCAGGTGAGCGCCACAATCAGGACTGCATACGACCGAGGCACACAGGGCCAACACCCGGCATCATGGTGTGGCGAGCGATCTCCTACACTGGCCGTACACCACTGGTGATCGTCGAGGGGACACTGAATAGTGCACGGTACATCCAAACCGTCATCGAACCCATCGTTCTACCATTCCTAGACCGGCAAGGGAACTTGCTGTTCCAACAGGACAATGCACGTCCGCATGTATCCCGTGCCGCCCAACGTGCTCTAGAAGGTGTAAGTCAACTACCCTGGGCAGCAAGATCTCCGGATCTGTCCCCCATTGAGCACGTTTGGGACTGGATGAAGCGTCGTCTCACGCGGTCTGCACGTCCAGCACGAACGCTGGTCCAACTGAGGCGCCAGGTGGAAATGGCATGGCAAGCCGTTCCACAGGACTACATCCAGCATCTCTACGATCGTCTCCATGGGAGAATAGCAGCCTGCATTGCTGCGAAAGGTGGATATACACTGTACTAGTGCCGACATTGTGCATGCTCTGTTGCCTGTGTCTATGTGCCTGTGGTTCTGTCAGTGTGATCATGTGATGTATCTGACCCCAGGAATGTGTCAATAACGTTTCCCCTTCCTGGGACAATGAATTCACGGTGTTCTTATTTCAATTTCCAGGAGTGCATAACTGGGGGCTGGGTGACTTCGTGATCACTGACCACTTTACGCTTTTATTAATACAGGTGGAAGAACATAGGTTAAACGTCCACAACATAAACGCTTGTGGTCACCATGGAAAACAACGTAAAGCCGCGTTATATAGGTAACGGAGAATAGACATATTCATCTCTGCCAACAATGCAGCGGCCAGTCGCAAATACTGCGTGCATGGTGGCGCATACCACTCACGTGTTGATCCGCATAGAGCGATGTGTCTCACGAAATACACGCTAGGGGCGTCAGTCGGTGACGTCACTATCGACGCTGTCGCTACTGAGTTTGTTCTCATAGACATCAGTAGCCAAACTGGGCGAACTAGTTTCGTTTACCGATATTACTAGAGACAGAATCGGAGAAGGACCAAAGATAGCGATTTAGTTAAACACGTTGTGATCTGCTGAATCTTATTTTACGATATGGATGACAATATAAATACGGCTAGGTCAAGTACTAATAAAAATTAGAAAATGATGCAATACCTAGGAGTGTTAAGGACAAGGAGACAACGTAACAGAAATTGCAGAAAGTTACTGAGAGAAGGATTTGCTCGGACCAACTAAATTGCATTCTGTCGTATAAAGATTTAACCAAAAATACTACGAAAACAGTAATTGAATGTGTAAGAATATGTAGAACAGTATTATAAGATTTTACACACAAGAATAAAAGAAAGGTAAATGGAAGCTAGAGAGTTAAGGCCTACTGTCGAATAACGGGAAGGAATAGGAGAAGACATCGAGAAAGAGAGAATTAGATTTGAGACAATGCAATCAAAGCAGACAAGTGCTCTTTGCACGACAAGAGAATGCATTCGTATAGATGGCTCACGAGATTATTACATTGGACATGCCCAAGTCGGCCAAAAAACGGAAGAAGCAATGAGGAGAAAGGAATTTCAACATCTACTTACTTACTCTGCAAACCACTGTTAAATTTATCGCGGAGGCTGCTTACCATGGTACCAAATGTTAGGGTTTCTTCTCGTTTCAATCGCATATGGTGCACAGAAAGAATGGCTTCTCACATTCCTCTGTGCGTGCTGCTTGGCCAGTCGCTTCTGTATAGTCCATACGGAAGCGACACGTAGATTATTCATTTAATAGTGATCCTGAAACTTTGTAAGAAGGCTTTCGTGGGATAGTTGGAGTCAATGTTCAAGCGTTCGTAGTCCAAATTTTTCCACATTTCCGTCTCGTTCTCCCATAAATCGAACAAACCTGTGACCGTATTAGTAAGAACGTTCAAGAATTCATGAAAAAACAATGACTGCGAGTGTTGTGCTGGGAAGAGCGGTAACAATGGCTACTGAGATGCGAGAACGGTGGCAGTTATCAAAGATACGCCTCGTGATGCTCCTATAGTGATAACAACGTTTACTAATTAAGCTTCAAACGTTTAAATCTCAGTATAAATCTCTCTCTTCTTTAATTCGTGTGCCCATAACCTAGACCCATTTAATGATCCATTTTAGACGATGTGTCACCAACGTTGCACTGTCTGTGAGCCGTAGCGAATCTTTACAGTGTTATTCATAAGTTTCAGCTGACGCCTACGTGAAAACTACAAGCCACACAGAAAGTAGACGCGTATCAGTGGACAGAGCATCTCTGCAGGTTTTTAACCCACATTATACGAGCACACTGAAGAGCCAAAGAAACTGTTACTCCTGCCTAATATCGTGTAGGACCCCCGCGAGCACGCAGAAGTGCCGCAACACGATGTGGCATGGACTCGACTAATGTCTGAAGTAGGGCTGGAGGGTATTGACACCATGAAACCTGCAGTGCTGTCCATAAACCCGTGAGAGTACGAGGGGGGGGGGGGGGGAGATCTTTTCCGAACAGCACGTTGTAAGGCATCCCTGATATGCTCAATAATTTCTGTCAGGGGGTTTCGTGGCCAGCGGAAGTGTTTAAACTCAGAAGAGTGTTCCTGGAACAACTCTGTAGCAATTCTGGACGAGTGGGGTGTCGCATCGTCCTGCTGGAAGTGCCCAAGTCCGTCTAAATGCGCAGTGGACATGAATGGATGCAGGTCATATGATGCTTACGTACGTGTCACCTGTCAGAGTGGTATCTCGATGTATCAGGGGTCCCATGTCACTCCAAATGCACACGCCCCACACCATTACAGAGTCTCCACCTACTTCAACAGTCCCCTGCTAGCATGCACGGTCCATGGATTCATGATGTTGTCTCCATACCCGTACACGTCCATCCGCACGATACAATTTTAAACGAGACTCGTCCGACCAGGCAACATGTTTCTAGGCGTCGAAAGTCCAATGTCGGTGTTGGCGGGCCCAGGCGAGGTTAAAGCTTTGTATCGTGAAGTCGTCAAGGGCACACGAGTGTGCCTTCAGCTCCGAAAGCCCATATGGATGATTTTACGTTGAATGGTTTGCACACTGACACTTGTTGATGATCCAGCACTGAAACCTACAGCAATCTCCGGAAGGATTGTACTTCTGTCATGCTGAACGATTCTCTTCAGCCTTCGTTGGTCCCGTTCTTGCAGGATCTTTTTCCGGTCGCAGCGATGTCGGTCATTTGATGTGTTACCGGATACCTGATATTGACACTCGTGAAATGGTCGGATGGGAAAATCCCCACTTCATCGCTACCTCGGAGATGCTGTGTCCCATCACTTGTGCGCCGACTATAACACTGTGTTCGAACTCACTTAAATCTTGATAACTTGCCATTGTAGCAGCAGTAACCGATCTAACAACTGTGCCAGACACTTATTGTCCTATGTGGGATTTGCCAACCGCAGCGCCGTAATCTGCTGTTTTACATGTCTCTGTATTTGAATACGCATGCCTATACCCGTTTCTTTGGCGTTTCAGTGTATATGTAGTCTGTCCAAAGCTGAGTAGGTCACAAGGTAATAATTCATCAACTGAATACATAATGACTTTATTGATCCAAAATGACGCGTTTCGGCGTATGTCATTATCAGATAACCCGTCATAAGTAGAATATTACATGTAACTACAAATGAAATAAAGTTTGAAAACCTAATATGCACAGTTCTTCTAAATGTGTGGACATGAGGCATATACTCTCGCTCTGAAGGTAATCAGTGGACCTGACAGTTACATGATGTTAATGTAACCAACTTCAACAGTCTAAAAAGACTCCTGAGCTGCTTACAAAGCAAATAGATTTTAACGTCAGATAGAGTTACGTGAGTGGTTCTGGGATATTACTGCGCCAAAGACTTTGTTATGAACAGCAATAATTCAGACAATATTTGAAATTTATAATAGACACAAACAACAGTATTCAGAGCACATGACAGTTCAGTAAAATATTTTAAATTTATAATAGAAAGATACAACAATATTCAGAGCAAAAGTTTGAAATATTGTACTGAATTAATGGGTGTTCATAATGAAGTCTTCGTCAAGCTTGACAGCGCTGTAATGTGCCATACCCATTCATGTAACGCTATCTGGTGTTAAAATTATTTACTTTTTACACAGATGAGGATTCTTCTACAGTCTTTACGTTGACATCATTTCACTATCAGGTCCACTGGTTACCTTCAGTGCCAGGGTATGTGCCTCATGTCTACACATTTAGAAGAATTGTGCATATTGATTTTAACGTTTTTTATTCTTTTTTTTTTAATGTATGGTTATATGTAATGTTCTATTTCTGACAGATTATCTGATGACGACATACTCCCAAACGCATCATTTTCGATCAGTACAGTCATTTTGTATGCAGTTAATGACTTATGGCCTTGCGACCCAGTCAGCTTTCTACGGACTACATTTGCGGCTTGGCATGGTAGGTTTCCTCGCGCGTGACTTTATGTCATGGCTTTGTAACACACATTACACGTGCTCAATATGGACACTGTCTCTATTGCAGCAAACTTCAACAGGACAATCAAACTCTTCCCAAACACACCCCGACATATTAGGGTTGATATCAGAGACAGCATTTACTGCCCTTCCTTGCCACTCTTCCAAATTAAGTGACAGTGGAGGTAGGAACACAAGATCTCTGACATAACCCCATAAGAAGAAATCACATGGTGTTAGTTGATTGTGGAGGCCACTGAGTTAGAAGAGAGTCCTAAGTGGATGCATACTGAAACAAAAATGAGGCATTTCGGCCCTGTGGTAAAAATGAACCTTCTTGCAGCAAACTAAGGTCTCCATCCTCTTGCTGTAATTGTGCCAAAAGACATTGCTGCAGCATATCCATGATCACGATATCAAGCACTCTTTTTTCCATAACGAGGAATGGTCTATAAGCATTCGAAGGCGATGTGGCAAAAGGATGTTAATCCATGATCACGATATCAAGCACTCTTTTCTCCATAACGAGGAATGGTCTATAAGCTTTCGAAGACGATATGGCAAAACGATGTTAATTTTAGATGAATCACCAAAGTGTTCCACCATCTCATAGGATGTTCTGTGCCCTAATCATAGGTGCTATCCTCTAAAACATTTGAAATATATGTTCTTCCAGTAACCGCCACAAGTAATTGAAAAAGTCAGAACGAAGATCATTCGAGTAGACAGCGCATGCAGCAACAGCCGCCAACATGGTTTCACGTCTTTACATCTACATACGGAGTCCTCAAGCCACCGCACGGTGCGTGGCGGAGAGTAGACAGCACCACTACCAGTCGCAAACACAACAGGGGAAAAGCGACTATGTGCCTCCGTATGAGCCCGAATCACATTTAATCTTGTGATTCTTCAATTTCTCCAGGCGTATTTCATGACGAAATAAATCTGAGCCGTGGCTGGCTCGTGTTATGCTTTGCATTAAACCTTGGTTGCTATTCTGTGATTTAGTCTCCCTCGGTGACCGCGATTATGCTGTTATCCCCTCTCTCCGCGAGTCGCAGCAGCAGCGTGTATCGATATTCGCACCCTTGTACCACAGTCTAACGTAACATTCGCGACACTTCGCCTCGATTTTGTTGCCTACCACGCCAGCAGCGACCCAAGCGGCCAGTAACTTAAACTGTGAGTTCGGGGCGATCGTGAAAGCGAATAGTGATTGTTTATTTTGATTTCTACAATGGTTTTTACAAGCGGTAGCGTTTGTAGAGCAATAAATTGCAGCAACAACAGGAAGAAGACACCACAGCTGCCTTTTTTTAGGTTTTCTAAGCATAATGAGAGGTATCTACCGTCATGTTACTAAACTGTATCGTCAGGATTCACCTGTAAACTACATGTGTATTAATGATTAATGTTTCGCTTTAGGAAAACAAAATGGCTAGTTAATAACAGACTAGAAGACCTTATGAAAAAAGATCCAGTATTAGGTTCTTTTCGCTACATTTTGAACAAAACCAATTCATGAACGCAGACGACATTAAACTCGTGTGGAATGCAGTACCCACACTGTTTGACATCTCAAATAAGCCACCTTATCTGACGATGAAGAGGAAACTGCCGCAAAGATTCGACAATCCTTCTAAAGCCGTAAAACAGTCCTATGACAGAAGCAGCCAGTTCAACTCTCAATGTATCAGTGCCAGATTCATGTGAATCGTCAACACAGACCTGCTTTGACGATGAAGTGGTTAGGTTACATGCAGTTATTCGTGTCTTACAAAAGCGTAATGTTTGGTACGTATTTCATTCACTTCTGTTGTTAGTCACTTAATTTTCCTTGCTTCCTTCGTGTGGTGACAATTACTTTGTTAGCACCTTCTTCACTTACAAATTGTTTGAATATTATTCAAATATTTGGTTTTGCGTGAAATGTAATGTCATCAGCTCATTATAATGTTTTGAAGATATTTCTCCCACTATCTGGCAGTTACTTGTCCAACTTCGAATAATATAAACATGAAGATCGTACTTGTGGCAACAGGCGACGAGAATGACAAACACAGTAGGCCTACAGAACGATAAATGAGCTGTCGATAGCTTTTGCATGTATTGGTACAAGTCTGTGTTTCTTACTTGTGAATCTGTGTGTTTATATTCTTTTGATATCAACGTGGTAAGCAGCAGTATTATCCAACGTCACAAGTGTTACTTCACGAATGTGTTGTAGCTTGCCACTCTATTCACTGTTTTTGTTCATATTTGCGTTTATTTTAGAATCATTTTTAGAAACATATATGCCTTCTGATACTACAAAAATTTCCGGAGGCAAGAAAATAAATCAAGTATTTCGTAAATTACGTAGGAAATGGATGCAAAACAAACGTTATGCTTACGACGCGTCTGACGTTCACCTTACTCGCTGCTTGGAGCGCTAGTGTCGCTCCATCTGTCAAACGGTAACAACTTTTACAGCAGTGAGTGTCGCGACTGTTATGTTAGACTGTGCTTGTACTATCTTTGGCCTGGCGCTTATAGTTTCCGGCTGTGCCGTGTGCGAGCAGTCGGTCGGTTGGCGTGGAGCAGCGAGGAAGTCTCCGTGGCGCGTGTCTGGCCGGGCCGCTGGCGGCGTCCACGCGCGGCCGGAGTGAGGGGCTGTTCCCATTGCTACTACGAGGTCGGTGGATCACCGATCCCAGACCCAAAGTTGAGTCTTTACTTAATCTACCAGTCAGCCCCAACTGTTCACATTGTGTTGTGGATTGGCAAGACAGCCAGTCCACTATGAGGAAGCCGAAAGGCACGCGTTTAAGCTCACGCAGGCTGGCGTGAGGTCTGGAACAGGACACGGAAATGAGACTAGTAAAAAACGTACGTAGCTTCTGGAATACTTAACTTTAAACCATAATTGGTGAACATCGCTCTTGACGGTACATGTTTTACAGCATCAATAGTAACTGGTAATGGCGCCTTGCTAGGTCGTAGCAAATGACGTAGCTGAAGGCTATGCTATCGTCTCGGCAAATGAGAGCGTAATTTGTCAGTGAACCATCGCTAGCAAAGTCGGCTGTACAACTGGGCGAGTGCTAGGAAGTCTCTCTAGACCTGCCGTGTGGCGGCGCTCGGTCTGCAATCACTGATAGTGGCGACACGCGGGTCCTACGTATACTAACGGACCGCGGCCGATTTAAAGGCTACCACCTAGCAAGTGTGGTGTCTGGCGGTGACACCACACATTGTGTCGTTTGAATTCCGTTGTGGGCTGTTGGGTCATTCCCGCGAGCAACAACGTGTGTTCTCAAGTTGGCGAAATTCTAGCCGCCCTCCTTTGGAGTTTAACTTATTTATTTTTTAATTGAAGTACACCAGCGGAATCTTCTGCCTTGTGGCCGTTAACGTTCCGGTTACCTGCCCTGGCCGTTGACGTAAATTCAGGCAGTGTATTTTCCTCGTCTTGTTGTGGCTGTCCAGCACGGCGTGTAGTTTTACAGCCGAATGTGCAATTCGTTGTGGACGCCGATACCTTCGGCGTTGTTCCATTGCACTGCCTGTTGAGTGCTGGTCGGGTGGAGCGGAAATTATCCTGTCGCTTGGTCCGTTGGCTGTCTGGCGGTTGGGTTGCCGTTCGACTGAGAATTGTTGGGCCGACTGCCTGTCTCACCTAAGGGAGCGTTAGTGTTTGAATTCCAGGCCGACCCTTGGAAACTTCTGAGCGCCGTTTGATGTGCGGCCTTTTCTTATTTGCCCTTGTTTGTTTATGTATGGCTTCTAGCCGATTTTAAATTACTGATTGTTTTGCGCTTAAGGCGTGAGATTGTTCGGGCCTTCAGCCTAATTTAGAGAAATGTTTTATGAAGATGCCTTCTGACTTTTAAATTCAAATTCCTGTTTTTGAGTCTTAAGTTATTGGCCTTAAGCCGGTTTTAAATTAAAGTTGTTTTGCCCATGGGGCGTGAGATTGAATGGCTCATTTAGCTGGGAATTACGTTCTAAAATTAATGTTTGGCTTGCTCTGTTTTTAATGTTTTCTTTACTCTTGTAATGTTTGTCAAACGAATAAAGTAGTATGTTCGAGTGGAACTGACAGCCACTCATTTTGACCCCTTCCCACAAATTAAACTATCTGTCCTGTCCTGCGGATATAGCAGAGGATCTCAAAATGTCAGCTGTACATCAGCACACCTGATGATGGCAACAGGGTCGATTGCCGAGATATTGTGCCCTTTGTACACTCACACCAGGCTGTTCACCCGAGATTTATTTCGTCACGTTTGATCTCACCTTCATGGTCCTTAGACGAAATATACGGTGGCGGCAGCAGAATCGTTCCGAAGTCAGCCTCAAATGTCATTACCTAAAGTTTCCCAATAGTTCCCGTCTAAAAGATCGTCACCATCGCTATAGTGATTCCCAACTAAGTTGTTGAAGCGTCTCCGTAATACCAGCGTGTTGTTCGAACCTAAAGGTAACAAATCTAGCAGCCCATCTTTCATTTGCTTCGGTGCCTTCCGTTAATGCGACCTGATACGGGTCCAAAACACTCGAACAGCACCCAAGAACGGGTCGCACTAGTGATCTTTATGCTGTCTCCTTTATAAATGAACGAAGTACAAATCTTTAACATAATGCAGCGCTTCAGCAACCGTGAAATGTTCAGACAATAAGAAATTCAGCCTTCACTTGCAAGGTAATTTTTTTTTAGTTTACCTACGTTTCGATGCCAATAATGGTGTCTTCTTCAGAACCTATAAATTAACCCATACTGACATATATTAAACATTGAAATACATCATCAATGTAATGATTTCATAATAAGGGAATCCGTGACAATTACAAAAATTAAATTAGTTTGAGGGCCAAACGTTGGCCATGTCACAAAATAAAACTAATACAGTATAAAGACGCATGATTATAAGATCATGTCTGTCAATACTAAAAACAATAACGAAGACGGAGCTACGCCGGGCCACGAATAAGGGTCACACGTAAGCAACAAGGAAACTAGGCGTCGCGAGTAGTTCCGCGGCGTGGTTTGCCAGTAGCAAAGCGCATGCGCTAGCGCTGGAGAGAAGTTGTCTCAAAATTACTTAGCTCAACGTAAATTGTGAACAAAATGTAACGGGAAAGAGTCCTTTCAGTCCTTTCCTAAAATTGCCCCAATAAACCGAAGCCGAGCATTCCTTATTACAGTCCTTAAATGTTCATACCATTTCACATTGCCTAATTTTTTAATTGACGTGGCAGTGTTAAGCAGCACGCTACTAATACGAGCCCAATCAACGAAGACCAAAAAATGGACGACTATGGGAAAAAATCCGTGCAGTCGCAAATATTTGTACAGTGGCAGAGTGAATGAAGTGTCATGAACAAAACACTGAAAATCCACGTGTGAGCGTTGAGATGATGGGGCGTTTAAAACTCGCTTTTTACGTTTTCTTGAATACTGTATTGTATGTTAACTGGGGGCCTAGAAACGACGGAGAGGCTCCGTCCCCGCCGTAGCCGCAGTGGTTCACAAGCCTACGATGACTACCGCCGCAGTCCACTTCGCTCCTCCGCCGCCCCAAACCAAACCACTCTTTCAGGGTTATTGTGAGGTTCGGCTCTCGGAAGGACCCCCCCCACCCCCCCACCCCCCCACCCATGGAACGTCTCACCCTAGATGAGTGTAACCCCTAAGTTTGCGTGGTAGAGGAATGGCGGTGACCGCGTACGTGGAGAACTTGTTTGTGCAGCAATCGCCGTCATAGTGTAGCTGAGGCGGAATAAGGGGAACCAGCCCGCATTCGCCGAGGCAGATGGAAAACCGCCTAAAAACCATCCACAGACTGGCCGGCTCACCGGACCTCGACACATGTCCGCCGGGCGGATTCGTGACGGGGACCAGGCGCTCCTTCCGCCCGGAATTTCTTGAATAACTTCAAAACCAAGGCTGCCAACGAAAATATTTCCCAGTACAAAAGAAAGCTACATTAAATTTCCTACAAAAAAGGTCCTGTTCAATTTTTCTCTACAACAAATAGTTTCTTCGTTGCAGGATAATCGTGTTTTAATTGTATAAAATCAATATTGTTAAATGAAATGCGTTAAGACAAAATATTAAGTGGCTGTACCATATGTAAGTACCGTAGAACCGTACTGAGGTATAAATTGAGTTGTGGCAATGTGACTGGGGCAGTGGCAGGACTCGGGGTGGCGGGCAGAAGTGAGGGAATGTAGGTCGTCAGAATGAGGTCACTTACTTTCCTCACTCGTGCGTCTGCAAAACGAAGAGTGAGCATGAGTCCCCAGTCTACACTACTACGTCGCAGGAAACAAGTACATGCTGTTTCACAATCATACCGACCCTTTCGCAGCACGCCTTGTGTGTGCCAGCAGACTTTAGGCGCTGTAGAGAGTTTATTCTCCACAAAATGCGTTGTGCGCAGGCACGTCAGGGAATCGTGTATTCTCTACAAAATGTGTTAACTCTAAATGGAATGCAGATATCAGTGACTAACGAAACTACACATACGAAGAGAAACCACGTAAATCTCCGCACATTGCCTTGCACTGCCAGTAGGAAACTGATTTTTAATCGTTCTGTACTACTGTTGTGGCTTGTTTCTGGGAAAGTTCAGTCCCCTCCCCTACCCCCCCCCCCACCGCCCCCCACACCAGTATTTTGTGCATTTCTCTTATGTGAGTACACAAGATAACTGCAATGTGCTCATGGTTCAAATGGCTCTGAGCACTATGGGACTTAACATCTATGGTCATCAGTCCCCTAGAACTTAGAACTACTTAAACCTAACTAACCTAACTAACCTAAGGACATCACACAACACCCAGTTATCACGAGGCAGGGAAAGTCCCTGACCCCGCCGGGAATCGAACCCGGGAACCAGGGCGCGGGAAGCGAGAACGCTACCGCACGACCACGAGCTGCGGACAATGTGCTCATGTTTAAATGGTGGAGTGACTTTCAGTTTATTGAGTACTTATTTGCCTTAATTAAACATTTTATGTAAAATATATTCGTGTAAACGATGGCTGAGAAGTGTTTCATCTGTGAGAATGATGTTGTCAGTGACTTATGTAGTGTCGGTGACGAAAGAGTACGTGGACTGTCAAATGCCAGTTATTTGAGGAGAGATGGGAAAGCTGATTGTTTCGGGAACAAAAAACTCGGAGTAGGTCATGTATCTCGCAGAAAAGATTATATCGGAACTAAGTCAATGAAAATATTTCTAAGAGAGACTGTTGCAGACGAGCTTTCAACGTCAGCTTGAATGAAACGTTTGCGTTCAGCTGAAGAGAAATTTGATTTTAAAACTAGCTGTCTATTTTATGTGGAAGCTATTGATTATTTTTTTTACAAACAGAAGAAAAAACTGCATAAACAGAGATGAAAAGACTACATTGTTCG